>NC_137898.1:62702485-63125438 GCF_963455335.1 Martes martes
ATTTGTTCCCCAAAACAGTCTCATGAAATAAATAGAGCCAGGATTTTTTCTTTCTCTCATACATGCACATATATGCAAATACGTATGTGTTCAGACATGAATACACAAAAATGCATACACAGACCCATGCCAAAATACACAGCCAAGGTGAATTTCAACCTTTACTGTGATCCTAACTGTTGCTTATCAAATGTAGTTATTTGCTATTTTTAAAAGTCAATCCAGTGAAATATGAATAAGCTCCACAGGTTTTGCCAACATCAATTTTCTGGTTTTAATATCATGCGATAGTTTTACAAGATGCTAATATTGCGTGAAGCTGGGTAAAGAGTGCATGGGACCTCCCTGTACATTTCTTTTCCACTTCCTGTGAATCTACAGTCATTTCCAAATAATTTTTTTTTTAAATAGAGAGAGCCCAAGAAAATCAAACTAAAACATGACATCCCACTGGCATTCATGGGAGAGAGGACAAGTAGGGCAGAGGAAGGCAGAAGATGGGAAATAAAAAGCACAAGAACTTTAAAAATAAGTCAGTGAAAAATAATAATTTTTAATAAATATTTAATAAATAACAATTTAATAAAAGCACAAGACCTTTAAAAATAAGTCACAGTGAAAAAATAAATTAGAAAAATAAAAATAAATCATAATGAAAACAGGCCTAAAAGATTTTAAAAACAAACAAGTGGGACTACATCAAAATAAAAAGCTTCTGCAAAGTAAACCATCAACAAAATGAAAAGGCAAACTACTTGGGGCGCCTGGGTGGCTCAGTGGGTTAAGCCTCTGCCTTCAGCTCAGGTCATGATCTCAGGGTCCTGGGATCGAGCCCCACATCGGGCTCTCTGCTTCACAGGGAGCCTGCTTCCCCCCCTCTCTCTCCGCCTGCCTCTCTGCCTACTTGTGATCGCTCTGTCAAATAAAAAATAAAATCTTTAAAAAAAAAAAAAAAGAAAAGGCAAACTACCAAAAGAAAGAAAATATTAGCAAATCATATTCTAATACTCAAAATACATAAAAACTCTTATGGTTCAACAGCAAATAAGCAATCCAGTTAAAAAAGGGCAGAGATATGGTAAGTGCTGTGAAGTGTGTAAGCCTGATGATTCAGAGACCTGTAGCCCTGGGGCAAATAATACATTGTATGTTAATAAAAATAATTAATAAATTAAAAATGCATTTAAAAAAAGGGGCAGAGGATCTGAGCAGACATTTTTCCAAAAGACATTCAGGCCAACAGATGCATGAAAAGGGGTTCAATATCATTAATCATCACAAATTGAAAACCGCAATGAGACCTGTTAGAATGGCTATCACCAAAAGCCAAGGTAACAAATGCGTGAGGATGTGGAGAAAAGGGAAACCTTTGTGCACTGTTGGTGGGAACCCAAACTGGTGCACCCACTCTGGAAAACAATATGGAAGTTCCTCAAAAAATTAAAAATGGAAATACCATGTGCCCTACAAATTCCACTTTAAGGTATTTATCCAAAGAAAATAAAAACACTAATTCAAGAAGACATATGCACCCCTATCTTCAGTGCATTATTCCTAATGGCCAAGATATGGAAACTAAGTGTCCATCAATGGATTAATAAAGAAAAATGTGGTATATATACATAATGGAGTATTACTCAGCCATAAAAAAGAATGAAATCTTGCTATGTGCAAAATGGAGGACCTTGAGAGTATTATGCTAAGTGAAACAAGTCAGAGAAAGACAGACAGCATATAATCTCATTTATATGTGAAATCTTAAAAAAACAAAACAAAACAAAAAACAAAAATCAAGCTCACATATACAAAGAACAGACTGGTGGTTGCCAGAGGCAGGGGGCAGTAGGCAGGCAAAATGGGTGCAGGAAGTCAAAAGGTACAAATTTCCAGTTATAAAATAAATAAGTCATGGGGATATAATGCACAGCATAGTAACTATAATTAATAATACTGTATTGTACATTTGAAAGTTGCTAAGAGAGTAAATTTTAAAAGATCTCATCCTAAGAAAAAAAATTTGCAACTATGTATGGTGACAGATGTTAACTAGGCTTATGTGATGATTATTTTGCAATATATACAAACATGAAACAAATGTGTTGTATACCTAAAACTAATATAATGTTGTGGGTCAATTAAACCTCAATTTAAAAACAAAGTGTTACGGCACCTGGGTGGCTCAAGTAAGTTAAGTGTTTGCCTTTGGCTCTGGTCATGATCCCAGGGTCCTGGTATCAAGCCCTGCATCTGGCTTCTTGTTCATCAGGGAACCTGCTTCTCCCTCTGCCCCTCCCCTGGCTCAAGCTCACTCTCTTTTGCTCTCTCAAATAAATAAAAATCTTTTTTAAAAAAAGTGTTGGTGAGGATATAGAGAAAGGATAACACTTGTGCACTGCTGGTGGGAATATAAACTGGCACAGCCACTGTGGAAACAGTATGAAGCTTCCTCAAAAAAATTAAGAATAGAACTACCATACAATTCAGCAATTCCATGTCTGGGTATTTATCCAAAGGAAATGAAAACATTAACTCAAAAAGATATGTAACCCCCATATTTGTTGTAGCATTATTTACAACAGTCAAGACATGGAAACAAACTAAGAGTCTACTGGTGGATGAATTGATAAAAGATATGTGGGGTCTGTGTGCATATTTCTAAAAAGAAAATGAATTAAACAAGTTTTGACACTTAATGATTAAATTAAAACAAAACAAATCCTATCCAGAAAATTAATAAAAATTATTCAAAATAAGAATGGTTAATGCTATCAATGACAGGTTAAAATAAAAACTCTCAGGGCTCCTGAGTGGTTCAGTTGATCGAGCATCCAACTCTTGATCTAGGCTCAGGTCATGACCTCAGGGTCGTGAGATTGAGTCCCAACTTGGCTCCACAATGGGTGTGGAGCCTGCTTAATAAGATTCTCTCCCCTTCTCTCTCCCTTTGCCCCTCCCCCACCTCCACTCAGGCGAACATGCACACATGCATGCTCGCTCGCTCTCTCTCACTAAAACAAACAAAACCCAGAAACTCTCATATATCTGTCATGAATGAAAATCACTACCTTCTTTTGAGTAAGTACTTCAGCAATAGGCATAATGAATACTACAAATATTTATTCTTCTTGACTCAATAACACTACTTGCGGAAATCTAGTCTAAGACCTATGTGAGAATACAAAGCTTTCTCTGCACTCCTATTTCATAAAAACAAAAAAATTGGAAACATAATGCATAACAATAAAAAGTGTTTAAGTGTATTACAGCATCCTCATGTCATGAAATATTTTGCAACCATTTTAAATGATATTCAGTTATTAGTAATTTGTCAAAATCTTTCTTAGGATCTTAAATGAAAAGGAAAAACAAAATTATATGTTTTGTATGGTATGAATGCAATAATATAAAAACAAGTGTGGAAAAAAATGCTGGGAAATATACCAAGTGATTGTCACTCAAGAATAAGACAAAGCAGATTTTTATATTTTTCAAATTTTTATATTTAAAGTAACAAACCAGGGGTGCCTGGGTGGCTCAGTCGGTTAAGTGTCCAACTCTTGATTTTGGCTCAGGACATGATCTCAGGGTTATGAGATCAAGTCCCAGGCTGTGTATGCGTGTGTGTGGAGCCTGCTTATGGTTTTCTCTCTCTCTCCACCCCCTCTTCAAACAAAACAAAATACATTTTACTTCTATTAAAGTAAAGCTTAATTGTATTCCATTAAAAAAAAAAAGCCTCATATCCAAACATACCCCTTTCTCAGCCAAATACCAAATAGTGGGTAAGTTTGAAATCATCAGGCCAGAGAAACTGGAATTGCTGGGAGCAGTCCAGGATGAAGAGTTTGGCCATGAAAGGATGCCCAGAAGGACACCCATTTCTGTGTTCAGAATCCTAGGAAGCTCCCTGGGGACAGAAGGAAGAGGCAGAAGCCAGAGATGAGGCAGAGACATGAGGGTTCATGGACAGAGATCACGAAGACCAAGTATAGGAATCAGTAGCCCAGACAAAAAGACTGAGGAACAAGGTTTCAGGGAGTCACTGGAATAGCTTCCCACTGCACCAGATTCAGTCTCAATGTGGACGGTTAGCATCACAAGTGGTGGTGCTGAGCATCCTTCCTCCAAGCCAGAGTCAGGCCTCTCACCCACCCACTGTTGAAAGACCAATTTTGTGACCCTCCCTCTTATGCCACCCGATCTTTTCAGCCTGAGGTACAATTCAGGTGGTCCACAAACCAAAGAGCCACTATAGAAATGAAAATACAAAACATGAAACTCACCAGTCAAAGCCAAAGTAATCATTTGAAGTTTCTATCCACACAAACAGCAAAATCAAAGACAGCAAAAATGAAGTAATCAGAAATGGGTAAAATAACTTCTCTCTCTGGGAAGAGAAAGAAAAAAGTATAAATTAGTTCCATTTATCCACGTTACCTCAACAGTGTCTGTATACACTTGTCAAAGTTCTGCAGAGCTGCAATGCCATGCATTATCCTCAGGAGGCTGCAGTGACCACTGTAGTCTCTTTACCCCTATGGAATTTTGTATAAGCCTATTTAGAACATGTATTACACTTAACTGCAATTACATGTTTATCTGTTTGTATTCAGTCAGACAGTTTCTACTTCAGTTACACACCTCCATCCTGCCAATGTCTAGCAGTTTCCAGTTTCTTTTTTTTTTTGCTACTTAGAAACTTATTTGTATTGATTTTAATTTTATTTTTTCAGTGTTCCAAGATTCATTGTTTATGTTATCACACCCAGTGCTCCATGCAATATGTGCCCTCCTTAATACCCACCACCAGGCTCACCCAATCCCCCACCCCCTTCCCTCCAAAACCTTCAGTTTGTTTCTCAGAGTCCACAGACTCTCATGGTTTGTCTCCCCCTCCAATTTCTCCCAATTCACTTTTCCTTTCCTTCTCCTAATGTCCTCCGTGTTATTCCTTGTGCTCCACGAGTAAGTGAAACCATATGATAATTGACTTTCTCTGCTTGACTTATTTCACTCAGCACTAAGATACCACCTCACACCAGTTAGAATGGCCAAAATCAACAAGACAGTAAACGACATGTGTAGGAGAGAATGTGGAGAAAGGGGAACCCTCTTACATTGTTGGTAGAAATGCAAGTTGGTGCAGCCACTTTGGAAAACAGTGCGGAGATTCCTTAAGAAATTAAAAATAGAGCTACTCTATGACCCTAGCACAGTTTTTTTTTCTTTTCTTTTCTAGCACAGTTTCTTAAATGCGGCTGGCTCTTAATAATCATCTGCTGCTTTCATCTTCCCCTCCATCTACCAAACATTTATTTGCTGACTCATTCATTGAGTAATTCATTCAACCATCACTCATTGGTTCATTTAGTCACTGACCTACCCAAATTTGGGGGACAGGGGGCAGGTTAGGACATAAAGCTTCTTTTTTTTTTTTTTTTTTTTTGAGTAGCTACCTTGTGCCAATACAATGCTAGAAATTTCACAAACTATCTTCATTTGATTTCTTTTTCAATATGGCCATATAAGTTAGATATTGTTAACCTTATTTTGCAGAAGAACTAAAGCTCAGAGAGGTAAAGTAATTGGCTCAAGGTCACATAACCAAGAAGTAGCAGGGACACTGCCCAGATCTCTGAGCCTAAGGCCAAGGTGGAGGATATCTTTACAGAGGAGGTGTTCAAACAGCCCTGAAGACAACCCCTTTCACTGAAAGTCACATCATAAACCAGTCATACCAGAGGTTGCCAAATCCTTCCTGGGAATGTTAGGCTTGGGTTGCTATTTGAGTTATAATCTTAACACTTCCTTATCACCTGAATAAGAATTCTGCCTCTTTGGGACACTACATTTAATCGGTTGACACTGGACAGAATAATCCCTGCTCTGTCTAAATTATGGCATTACTGTGAAAAGCAAAAACAAAGAAATAAAATGAAAAATATAGAAACTGTATTCTAAAAAGATGAGAGACATTACAGCTATCAAGATGCACTTTCTGAGTGTAGAAGGGTGAAGAATACAGGATCTTTGACTCAGATCTTACACTCTACTAAATCTTACATGGACTTTTAAAAATGTATCAGATAGAGGCGCCTGGGTGGCTCGATGGGTTAAAGCCTCTGCCTTCGGCTCAGGTCATGATCCCAGGGTCCTGGTCTCGAGCCCCATGTCAGGCTCTCTGCTTAGTGGGGAGCCTGCTTCCACCTCTCTCTCTCTCTGCCTGCCTCTCTGCCTACTTGTGATCTCTGTCAAATAAATAAATAAATAAAATCTTTTTTAAAAAAAAAGTATCAAATAATGTCATTACCCTGCTCAAAACCCTGGCAGAGCTTCCTATTGTACTAAGGTACCATCAAACTGCCTGCCATGGCAACGAGGCCCTCCATGATCAACCTCTGTCCATCCCTGACCTCATCCCATCCTACACACTCCATTTCTAAATGCCAGCCACACTGGCCTTCTTTTTGTTTCTAGAATATAACCGAATTTGCTTCCACCTCAAAACCTTTGTACTGTCTGGTGCCTCTGCCTGGAATACTTTTGCCCCAGATGTACATATGGCTGACTCTACCTCTCCATTTAGGAGACCGTTCACATGACACTTTTCCAAAGAAGTCTTCTCCAACCACTCTCCCATCCCAGGTTCTAACACAGTTTCCTGTTTATTATCTTCAAAGCTCTTAGCACAATCTGAAATAATCTTTCTTCATTTACTGTCTACTAACTAACTCATCCCACTAGATTATAATCTGCAGGAGGGCTGAGGCCTTAGTTGTCTTAATTCACTGTGGCACATAGTAAGTGTTCCAATGGATTAATAAATCCATTTCCTTATTTTGATTCTCATTGTTACCACTCTTGCTCAAGCATTTTCAAAGGCTCCCCACTGTTTACAAGAGAAAATTTAAATACTTTAACTTGACACAAAGATGTTTCATAATTTGATCAAAATATTCCTTTCCACCCTACTACTTACCATCACTTCACATATCCCTACTTCAACACTGGAAATTTGTTTTTCCTATGCACACTACTGTGCTTCTCTGTCCCTTGACTTCTAACTACCTCATTCCCTCTACTCACAATCCCTTGTACCCATATTTCTGTATGTGAAAGATCACTTCCACAAGTCAGTCACTCCAAGAAGAGTAATAAAATAGCTAACATTTATTGGGGGTTACTTGTGTGACAAGCACAAATCTAAGTGTCTTCAACATATTACCTCTTCCATCCCCACAACAAATCCTATTCATGGGTACTACTATTACCACCTCCATTATTCTAATAAGGCATGTAAAGCACCAGATGTTAAGTTAGTTGCCCAAGGTAACACAGTTGTAAAGCTCTAATTTGAAGATAGTCAATGGTAAAGCCATAAATTGAATCCAGGCAGTCTTTTCCCAAAGCACAAGATCTTAGTTCTTATCCTATATGCTATACTCCTTTCTCCTCAGCAGAAATGGAGCCTTGAGAATTATCTAGGAACCTTAGGAATTATCTAGTTAAATTCCCTAGCTGTAGAGAGGCTCGGAGATCTCACATAACCAGTCCAAGGGCAGAGTGGGCTATAGTATCCAAACAGGCTCTAGTCCAGGGATTTTTCCATAATACCACACTGACTCAAATATCACCCTGCGCACGAAGCCTCCCTTTTCCTTCTCTTAGTACATGGTAACTCTCATGTAACTTACTGCCTCATCTCTAGTAAGTATCTATTGAATCAATTCACTCTTCTCCATCTTTACCATCACTACTCTAATCCAGGCCACCAACATCTCTTACCTTATATACTGCTATCACTTTCTCTTTGAAGGCAAAGACGTCTCCCTCCCTGTTTCGTACCTTCCAATGCACCCTCCACATGATCAAATAATCATTCCAAAACACAGATCAGGCAACATCTGCTTACCATCTTTAGGGACTCTTTATGTCCTACATGGCAGAGATCAAATTCTTAAAACCAAATAACACTGGTCCCATCTCCCTCTCTAGCTTTGTTTCCCATCACTTTGCTATTTGTATCCTCTATTCCACTTAAGGTAAACCTTATACCTGACTCCTCCAAAATGATTTCTTCTGCCATCCCCTAAATCCTTACCTACCCAATTCTTAATCACCTTTCACCTTCTATATAAGTATTTTCAACCCCTCCCTTGGCACATGGAGGCATGTATGCATATACACAAACACACATAAATACTCTCAGTATTTTAAGACTGCTTGTGCTTGTCTCTTCCACCAAGTGACTATGAACTGCTTGAGAGCAGGAATCATACCAAAGCCATTTGTTATTCCCAGTCACTAGTATATAAACTAGTCCTTATCAGCTATAGGCGAGTAGAATAACTAGGAAGGTAAGATATAGGAGACAGAAGAACACTTCTCCTAATCTAGGAAAACCTCCCATTTCTACCCCTTTTCCTGTGTTTCCCATCGTAGGCATAAAAAACTAGTGATCCAACTGGTCAGAATCTCAGAGTCTGGTTGGACTGTGTTTATAAGTACATGAACGTTCAGGATATGGTCCTCCTCTTATCATTTCAGTGTGTTCATCATTTGATCTTTTATATCAAATAGTCCACCAGAGAATCCCAACATATAACTGAGAGTTTAAAGTAAGAGGCCCTCAATAAGGCTAGGCCACATGCCACCACTCAGTCTTACTAAAGTTTTTCATTAGGGAAAATCAAGCATTAGCCCGACCAATAATAAAGGAATACCTTGTTTCCCACTTGCTGTTATTTTTCTCATAAACACAGCTCTTTGGGAAACTTACAATGAAGAGAGAATTAAAGATTCAGGCATTCTTGTAATTCCTAGTCAAAAACATCTAAATATACTAAACTTAACTTTTTCAAGGCTTACTAAATGAATGAGAGCAAAAGTAAATCAATGAGTAAATGAATGACGTAAAAGAGGTAGTAAAAAAAAAAAAAAAAAGGAGAAGCAAATGAAAGTGAAAGAAGATGAGGAAAACAAGCATGTGTTTCTGTAAGGTTAACTCTGGCTCCAGAACTGCAGCAGGCTTTTCATCAAAGAACTAGAGCCCTACCATGCCCAGTCCTGGAGATTCTAATGAGCTCTCATGGGCAGGGACCAGCCCACGTTCCCCATATTTGAGAAAGTATGGTCCAATTCCTTCCCATGTCTCTGTACCCAAGAGCAGCAGCAGGGTCCAGGTAAAGACTTTTTCTCCTGCTTGACCTGCCACTCGCAGGTGTAGCAACCAGTAATCAAGGTGATATAGCACTGTCGGTTGCAGCCACATAGGATCCATGGATAATGCCTTTTCACTCTTCTCTGGCTCCCAGGCTCAATCCTGTTGCCCTTAAGCATGGTGCACCTTCTTGCTGAAATGACAAATAAAATTATTAGGATCTAAAACCTCCTTCAAAAGTTTCCTAGCTCACTGCTCTACAGAAAATTCCATCAAAAAAAAGATAGATTTTAAAGTTTATAATCTAGGATAATGCACTGGATCTAGTGGATGAGTAGAGCTTCACCCCCCCTTTTCCACTAACTTGTTTAGTATTTACTGCAGTCATGCACCATTCGAGGTTTAGTTTTCTTACCTCTAAAATGGGACCATATTGTCTGCCCTAGGCAACTAATAAATGCTGAGAACATTAGATAATATATACAAATTATAATTAGATAATATATACAAATGTGTTTTTTCAACTATAATGTGCTCTTGAAATAACTTGAGAGCTTAAGAGGCATGGGTGAGGTATGAGAAAAATATAATCATTGACTAATAAGTGACTCAGATATATAGCTGCCTGCCCCATTACTTATGCTCCTCTCTCATTGGAATTAGGGTTAGCCTCAATTTAAATGATGGAATTTTCAAAATAGCAATGGCTGAAATAAGACAAGTTTGTTTTTTCTTTTGCCAACAAAAATATTTCAAAAATTATGTGGTAGGTGGCTTCACAATGTCATTAAGAACCCAGACATCTTCCATCTTTCTGTTCCACGGCAGCACAGGGCTTCCTTCTCAGGGTCCAAAATGGCTGCTGCTTGAGCTGCATCTATCATTCTAAATTCCAACAAGGATAAAGGAAGAAGAACAAAGAAGGATGTTCCCCCTTACTTTAAGGACATTTAAAGAAGTTAAACATTACATTTTACTGACAGACAGGAGTTTTTCTTACTAGGAAAAGAAAGAAAGAAAGAAAGAAAGAAAGAAAGAAAGAAAGAAAGAAAGAGGGAGGGAGATATTGAGCTATATCTAGCTGTTACTATTGAATTTTCTCACCTTACTTTAATAGGACACTTTCAGATAAAATTCGTGTGGAATTAGCAGAAGAAAACAAAAACAAAAACAAAACCCCTAAGTATTTAAGAATAAACAAATAAGAAGTCTTAAAGGGCCTGATCCCAGGCATGGTCTCTACCCCTGAAAACTTTCTGTTGTGCTCCACTCTGTTTTTCTCTGAAAGGTAGTGCTGTAGTTCAGAGTGCATAGTCTCAACATAGACTTCTGGCAAAAAATGTGAGTAACAGGGACTGGAGTAACCTTCCCAGTTTAAATGACTAAAAAACCTGGGGAAAATATGAAAGAAAAGTTTTCACACAGTGGACAATAGGCAGTGAAGGATAGCAATCTTTGAGAGAGAGAAGAAACAAAGGAAGTGAGTATTGTAAATGCAATTTGGATACAGTTTCCAGGATGAAGCCCTGGGAGTGAGATTGTAGGTGGATCCCTTCAGTATCCCTGAACTGAGCAGACAGAAACTGAGCAGACAGAAGGGAAGGAAAATTACCTCCCTCCATGTCTTTCCAAGTCTCCAGCTGATACTAATCACTACATGCTTGTGAAGAAATTATCTGATGTTAGAAAAAGAATCACACAAAAAGAGGTGGTTAGACATTTAGAGCTCACAAAAGGCTGGGATAGTTGGAGTTTCCTCCAGAGCAGAAAAACCTTATAATACATAGGCACTTGGAAGCATACTCAGAAGGGTATTGCCTCAATAGTGGAAAAAAAAATTAGGCCTACATTAAAGGCTACTACTAAGGACAATGGCCTAGACAAACGAAGCTTAAAAATGAGATTCAAGGGTGCCTAGGAGGCTCAGTCGGTTAAGCATTTGCGTTCAGCTCAGGTCATGATCCCAGAGTCCTGGGATTGAGTCCCACATTGGGCTCCCTGCTCAGCAGGGAGCCTGCTTCTCTGTCCCTCCCCTGATTCATTCTCTCACTCTCTCTCAAATAAATAAGTAAGTTTTTAAAATGAGTTGCAAGATAGTCAAAATGTTTCCAAATAACTTGGCTCTGTTCTGAAACAAAGATCAGAATAAAAACCAACCAACCAAACAAACAAACAAACAAAAAACAAGAGAAGTAGCCAACAAAACAAAATTCTAAATGCCTAGTATCCAATCAAAAATTACCAGGAACATAAAAAAGAGAATGCACCCATATGGAGGGAAAAAAACTATCAGTCAACAACTCAGAAATGTCCCAGGTGATATAATTAGCAGGGAAGGACACCAAACATTTTTACAACTGTATTCAGTATGTTGAAGACAGTAGAAGAAAATAAGCATGTTAAGGAGAGACACGGAAGGTATTTTTAAAATGTGTAAACTGGGGGCGCCTGGGTGGCTCAGCGAGTTAAGCCTCTGCCTTCAGCTCAGGTCATGGTCTCAGGGTCCTGGGATCAAGCCCTGCATCGGGCTCTCTGCTAGGCAGGGAGCCTGCTTCCCCCTCTCTCTCTGCCTGCCTCTCTGCCTACTTGTAATCTCTCTCTGTCAAATAAATGAATAAAATCTTTAAAAAAATATATGTAAACTGAACTTTTAGAGATGAAAGACATAGTGTCTGAGATGAAAAATACACTGCAAGGATTAATAGCACATTAGATACTACAAAAGAAAGGATTAGAGAACGTGAGAATTTTTTTTAAATGAAGAGATCAACTGTGAGCCACAGAATAACTATAAACAGCTAATATAAACATGCCTGGAATCCCTAAAAGGCGGGGCGGGGCGGAGGTGGAGCGGGGGAGAGAGAAAGGGATAAACACAATATCTGAAAAATTAATGGCCAAAATGTTTCCAAATATGATGAAAACTATAAACCTACAGAGCCAAGAAGCACACCAAACCCCAAGGAAAAGTACACACAGCAAATTTTAAGACACATCATAATCAAGATGCTTAAAAACCCTAGTAAAGAGAAAATCTCACCACCAGTCAGAGAGGAAAGGCATATTACATGTGGAATAAAGACGACTTCTTGACTTTTTTTTCAACAAAAATAATTCGTTGAAAACAATACACGCCAAAAGACAGTGGAGCAACATCTTTAAGGAACTGAATAAAACACATTTAGCTAGAATTCAGCACTCATAATGAACAGTGTTAAAAAATGAAAGTGAAGGGGCACCTGGTTGGCTCAGTCAGTTAAGTGTCTGCCTTCAGCTCAGGTCATGGTCCCAGAGTCTGGGGACTGAGTCTCGAGTCAGTTTCCCTGCTCAGCATGGAGTCTGCTTCTCCCTCTCCGCCCCTCCCCGCACTCGTGTTTTCTCTCTCTCATTCACTCTCTCTCTCTCAAATAAAAAATTGATTTATTTATCTGAGAGTGAGAGAGCATACAAACAGGGGAGATTAAGCAGATGCTTAATCAACTGAGCCACCCAGGTGCCCCCAATAAATAAAATCTTTAAAAAAATTTTTTAATTAAAGTAAAATAAAGACCTTTTGGATATTCAAAACTAGAAAATAATTAATCACCAACTGACTTGCACTACAAGAAATGTTAAGATCACCCAATATGAAGGAAAAAGCTACCAGGTGGAAATACACAATTACAAAATTCAATATATGGGTGGATATAAAATAAGGTTTTTCTTATTTATAAAATTACTTCAGAAGATAATTGACTGAAGCAAAAACAGTAACAATGAATATTCCCGCTTATAACAATTGTAGCAGTAAAATGTATGACAAGAGTTTAAAGGCCAGGAGCAGGAAAATGAAAGTGTACTGTTATTCATTTCTCATATGATATATGATGAGGTGGTATAACATAACTTAAAAGTAGACTCTGATAAGTTAAAGACGTCTACTGTACACCACAAAGTAACCTCTGAGAAAAGGGGTGTGTATATAATAAGCCAACAAAGAAAATAAAATGAAATCATAAATATTATTCAATCAAAAAGCAAGAAAAAAGTGAAAAAGGAACACAGAACAGAAGAATAGAAAGCAAGTAGTAAATCAAATTTAAATTTAAATGTACCAGTAATTCCTTTAAATATAGTCTAAATGCTCCATGTTTAAAAAGAATTGAATGTGGCGCCTGGGTGGCTCAGTGGGTTAAGCCTCTGCCTTCGGCTCACGATCCCAGGATCCCAGGGAGCCTGCTTCCCCCTCTTTCCCTGCCTGTCTATCTACTTGTGATCTCTGTCTGTCAAATAAATAAAATCTTTAAAAATAAAAATAAAAATAAAAAAATAAAAAGAATTGAAAAGTGTCTAAGTGGATTAAAATAACAAAGCCCAACAATATGTTCTTTACAAGAAGAACAGAAGGTTTGTTGTTACAGAAGGTAAAAGAATGGAAAGATTAGTGTCCCATTACCAGGACAACACCACATACCAATCAAAGATGAAACCTGAGTGACATTTAACAATAAGCATTTACTGCTCAGACTCCACTGATCTAGACTGGCCTCGGCTAGTATGACTGGAGTGACTTGGCTCTGTTCCATGTATGGCTCAACCGAGTAGGCCAGAGTATATTCTCCTGATGGTGGCAGTTGTCCAAGAGAGTAAGCTGTAATATGCAAATCCATCTAAAGGCTCTGCTTCAAAGGATGTCTTCAAGTCAAAGTCAGAAGCAGAGTAAGTGAACTCACAGTAGGAGGGCATTATAAGTTATAAGGCAAAAGGAGTGTGAACACAAAAGGCATAACTAAAGGAAGGGTAAGAATTGGAGCCAAATAACACAATCTACCTCACTAGTTACCAGCAGTTCAAAACCTCGCTTGCTTTTTGCTTGAGGCAAAAAGCAACAGTAAAGACAAAAAAGGACATTTCATAAAGATGCAAAATGACTAAAAAATAATTTCCAGTTCATAGGCACCCAATCACATGGCTTCTACAGGAGAAAAAGACAAATCCACAGTCATGGTGGGAGATTTAGCATACTTCTCTCAATAAATGATATAATAAGCAGACAAAAAAGTCTAAAAGGATATAGAAGATTTTATCAACTCGATTAACAAACTAATCTTAATTAACATTTATAGGACACTATACTCAATGACTGAAGAATGTACATTCTTTCCCAAATTGAACATTTATCGAAAGTCATATATTGAACTACACAACTGGTTTTAATAAACTTCTAAGAATTGAAATCTTAAGAGCGTATTTTCTGACTACGGTGCAATTCAGCTAGAAATCAGTAAGAAAATGATAACTATAAAAATTCACATTTGGGAATTTAACACTATAAAAAACCCATGGTCTAAGGAAAATAATCACAATGGAAATGAGAAAAAGTCCGAATTGGCTGATGTTGAAACTGTGACGAAACTACACGAATTTGGTGTGAGCAGCTGCAAATACTGGTATGTTCAAGAACAAAAACTTTGTGACAGGAAGGGTGGTATACTGCTGGAATATTGAATAAAAGGCAGTATTTTAACCAGAATCATTACCACAATTTCCCACACATCTACAGATCCTTGGAGTTCAATCATATTTAAGGAAAGGTCAATAAACAGTTTCCCTTCCAAACATCCAGCAGCTGGCCGACATCTCCACTTGGATTTCTCACAGACATCTCAAAATTAATACATCCCACACTGAACCCCTGCTTTCCCCTCCCAAACCTATTCCTTCTGAAATCTGTCACATCTCAGCAAAGGGCACCACTGTTCACCCGGTGCTGGAGTCAAACACTAGGATGTGCTTGCCAGGATTGAGAAACTAGAGCAAGACTTAAGGCTCCGTCCATGAGTAACTTGGAAACTGGGCAAGAAACAACATTTTCACACGTTGAACACAGGCAGTGTCGGGCATGACCGCAGAGAGGGGAGAAACAAATGAGCAGAGCCGAACTTCCCACCAGGAGGGACTCACGGACAAGCCAACAGCAGGCCAGCCCTGAACGCTAGCCCTGGACGCCAGCCAAGCCACTGGGCCTGCCCGGCCTGTGCCCCTGTCACCCACCGACGGGGACAGGCACAGGGTCAGGTGGAAGCCCTTTGGCCTCAGTTGCCTCCCCAGGGCACAGGGCTAATGGCAGCTCCCGGCTCACCACACCTGATGAGCTCCTTCGGTCCAAGGGTCTCACTGGCTGCCAGCTGGATAATATTTATGTAGTTTCCTATTCCTGGAGAGGCTTAAGGGGGTAAGCACAGAGCTGGACACGTTACTTACGGCGACTTTAAAGCCTCAAACGCAAACACGAACTCCCCACTGAAGACTAGCGTCTCTCAAAATGGACGCCTGGTTCAACAAGGCGGTGGAGGCCGCGTGGGGGTGGGGGGGTGTGGCCAGGGGCGTGGCCTCAGGTGTTCTACAGCTGTGAGGCTGAAGTCCGGTGCAACCCCCAAGCCTTGCTCAGAGATCTACTCTTTGTCTTATTTTGCTTCTTATAAAAATAATTTCAGCATAAGCTTAGCTCTCGCTAATCATTTAGTTCAGGCATTAACGTTTTTGTAGCCAAATTATTTATAGATTATTATAGCCAAATTATTTATAGATTATCTCATTTTTATTATTTTTTTCTTGTCTTTTTCTCCCCAACCTGCTTCAAACAATGGGCCTGTTTTAGTTTTATTTGTTTAATTTTTTTTAAAGATTTTATTTATTTATTTGAAAGACAGAGACCAAAAGTAGGCAGAGAGGCAGGCAGAGAGAGAGAGGGAAGCAGGCTCCCTGCGGAGCAGAGAGCCCGATGCAGGGCTCGAGCCCAGGACCCCAAGATCATGACCCGAGCTGAAGGTGGAGGCCTAACCCACTGAGCCACCCCGGCGCCCTTATATGTTTAATTTTTTATTCCTTTGGCTATTTCTGTAACTCTGACCTCACTTCTGAGCTCTTAGACCATTATACCCGGTTGTCTGTTGGTCATCTTTATCTGAATTGTCCCGCTATTTAGACACCTTGAACTCAGTATACCCTCTGCTGCTTTCCCTTCAAACGAGCTCCACCATGTGTGGCTCCAAATTGTTAAATGGCAAGACCTGAAACCAAAGCTCCATTCTTGACTCTTCCATTTCCTTTGCAGCATCCCTCCCCACTGGTGCCCTCACACTTCCTGTCCATTTCTGCTAGTCCTTCCCTTGCTGTATATCAATGCCCACTAGGCCCCTAATCATCTCAGTAAGTACCAGCTACGTGGTACTGTTGTGGTAAGGGTTGATCAAGATAATTACTGCAGTAGGCTCCCAAAGAATCTCACTACTTCCAGTTTACCATTCCCCAAATTTACCTTTTTTTTTTTTAAAGATGTATTTATTTATTTGTTAGACAGAGAGTGCACAGGCACAAAGCAGGGGGAGCAGCAGGCAGAGGGAGAAGCAGGCTCCTCACTGAGCTTGGAGCCCCACGTGGAACTCCATCCCAGGATCCTGGGATCATGGAACTGAACTGAAGACAGACCCTCAACCCACTGAGCTGCACCCCAAATTTACCTTTCAAAGAGCGGCTAGTGATTTTTTAAAAAATGCAAATCTGACCATGTTTAAAATTCACTCCTAAGGTAAAGCTCAAGCGCCTTAAATTGGATCCCGTCTTTCTCTCCAGCTTCTTACCACCACCACCCCGCACTCTCCTTCACCCCTACTCATATTGAAACTCCAGCAAATCCAAACCTTTTGTTATTTTTGTAATGGTGTTACATTAGTCACCATAAAATACATCCCAAACCTCTTGTACTACTGCCCTACACCATTATGTATCTTTATTCATGTTGTCCCTATGGTCAGTCTTTCCCATTTCCTACCCCAAACTTTTACCTGAATAACTCTTTCTGTTGGTGTAAGATTCAGCTCAGGAAGCCTTTGACCATCACAACCACCAGGCGCAGTTAAGTACTTCCTTCTCTTGTCATATATGTCTGTCCAAGTTAACTTCTTAGTACTATATTAGCTGCATTGATTATAACTACCTGTTTTGTTTTGCTGAGGTTTTAATTTCTGCTTTAATTTCCGCCTCCAGTTTTAATCTACTTGAAGATGAGGCCATACCTAACTCATCACTTATTCCCTATGCTTACTATAAAGCTTGGTACAACTGGTTATATAAATAGAAGCTACAAATCCAACGACCTTTACGCTGAGTAAGACAGGCTTCATTTTTTTTTCTGACCTCCCTGAGTTCCCCGGAGTATATCTCCAATAACCAGTTGGGAGGGCTTGTCCAGAATAAAGAATGGTAGCTTGGATCAGGATGGTTTAGTGTAGAGTAGGAAAAGTAGTTTGATCCTAACCCTAACCCTCTTCCTCCTAAGTTCCATTCTGGGATCCTAGCTCAACCCTTGACCTAGCACTACTAAACTGCTTGGCACCACTGAAATTAGGTATCAAGGGATTAGGCAATTTTTTTATGTGATATGAAGATTTTCCAAAACTCCATTCTGAGTTCTTCTTTAGAGACCTTTTTTTTTTTAAGATTTTTTTTAAAAGATTTTATTTATTTATTTATTTGACAGACAAGAGATCACAAGTAGGCAGAGAGGAGGAAGCAGGCTCCCTGCTGAGCAGAGAGCCTGATGCGGGGCTCGATCCCAGGACCCTGGGATCATGACCTGAGCCACGCGGGCGCCCCTCAATTTTGTTTTTTAAGATTTTCAAAACTGCAAACTCAAGGTTTGCTTGTCATTTTTTAAAAACTCTACCTTCCTTCTGTAGCATAGTGGCTCTTGGTCCAATAGTTTCCATAAGGAATAAGCTGAGATAATAGTTTTTTTCTAGTGATTATTGTCACACTGTGGGCTTACGGAGACTGCTGCTAAAAACAATGTAAGAGAGTTTGCAGATTGCTATAGTCCATAAGCCAACTTCATATATTTTGCAAACATGCACTCACACACACACACACGCACACACATTTAAACATCTAGGATGGCACATGATCACCTAGGTTTCTCAGCAAAATAGAAAAAACTAGTTATTTAACTTTCCCCACAGCTAAAGTCTGGACAATCGCTATTCCAGCCTTTTTGAAGCTTTCCTATTTTTGTAAGAGCAATTTTATCACTCATTTTTTGGACTAAAGAATGAGTAAACAAAGGTTTTTTTAAGTACTCATTGTATAAATCAGAAAAACGATTAAACTGACACAAAGAAAAGGATAAACGTGAGACCTGTGGCTACACATCACCTAGGTGGTCTAATGCAGCCTCTGATTTCTTTCCTAGCAGCATGCCAGGGCTTGATGCCAGACTGTAGTCAACTGCACAGCAGTGTATCAAGTCCAAAGCTTGGACATTATCTTTGCTAAATGCATATGGTACTCCTGTTTTAACAAGTGTCCTTTTTATAAAAAGTAATGTATCTCCTCTTTAGTAAAAGATCATGAAATTAGTATTTTTGCTTTTAATGCACCTATAATGAAAAAATATTGAACCACAAATCTGAAAGAGATATTAAATTTAAGGATTAAACTTAATCCTTTAGCAATTTGGTGGGGGGGGGAATGGGGGTCCTGGACTTTTAAACAGGGTATCCTGAAGCAGCTTCAAATAGATACAAGTTTTTATCAATGTTTGATTGACCTTTTTTTTTCTATAGCCAGAAACCAGTTATTGGGTAAGGTGCTTAAGCAAACCCAGATTCCTAGTTATTGATTCTTTTTAAAACCTTCATTTTGGTGCCAGTAAAAGAGTCTTCTGACAAACCAGGTGATTTCAAACATTGTAAAACTGGGACTGAATGTGCTGGGTGTCAGGGATTGTGTTAAATGCTCTACATACATTATTTTGTTTGCTTGGAATCTTAAAGTAGATATTATTTTTTTATTTCAGTTTTTATTTAAATTCTAGTTGGTTAACATATATTATAAAATTGGTTTCAGGAGTAGAATTTAGTGATTTGTCACGTACATATAGCACCCAGTGATCATCATAACAAGTGCCCTCCTTATACCCATTACCCATTTAGCCCATTCCCTGCCCACCTCCCTCCATCGACCCTCTGTTTGTTCTCTATAGTTAAGAGTCTCTTATGGTTTGCGTCCATCTCCTTTTTCCCCCTTCCCATATGTCCATCTGCTTTGTTTCTTGAATTCCACATATGAGTGAAATCATATGGCATTTGTCTTTCTCTGACTAACTTATTTTGCTTAGCATAATACCCTCTAGCTCTGTCCACATCAGTGCAAATGGCAAGATTTCATTCTTTTTGATGGCTAAAAAATGTTCCATTGTGTATATATACCACATCTTCTATATCTCTTCATCAGTCCATGGACATCTGGGCTCTTTCCATATTTTGGCTATTGTAGATGATGCTTCTATAAACATTGGGGTGCATGTGCCCCTTTGAATCAAATCCGTATTTTTGTATCCTTTGGGTAAATACCTAGTAATGCAATTGCTGCATCATAGGGTAGTTCTATTTTTAACTATTTGAGGAAACTCCATACTGTTTTCCAAGGTGGCTGCACCAGTTTGCATTCCCACCAACAGTGTAAGAGGGTTCCCCTTTCTCTATAACAACATCCATTGTTTCCTGTGTTAATTTTCGTCATCTGACATGTTTGAGGTAGTATCTCACTGTGATTTTGACTTGTATTTCCCTGATGATAAGTGATGATGAGCATCTTTTCATGTGTCTTTTACCATTCTTCTTTGGAAAAATGGCTGTTTATGTCTTCTGCCCATTTCTTAACTGGATTATTTATTTTGGGGGTGTTGAGTTTGATAAGTTCTTTATAGATTTTGAATACTAACCCTTTATAAGATAAATCATTTGCAAATACCTTCTCCCATTCTGAAGGTTATCTTTTAGTTTTGTTCATTGTTTCCTTTGCTGTGCAAAGGAAGATTTTTATCTTGATAAAGTCCCAATAGTTCATTTTTGCTCTTATTTCCCTCTCTGGAGATATGTCTAGTAAGAAGTTGCTGTGGCTGAGGTCATTGAGGTTGCTGCCTGTGTTCTGCTCTAAGATCTTGATGGTTTCCTGTGTCACATTTAGGTCTTTCATCCATTTTGAATTTATTTCTGTGTATGGTATGAGAAAGTGGTTCAGTTTCATTCTTCTGCATGTTGCTATCCAGTTTTCCCACCATTTGTTGAAGAGACTGTCTTTTTTCATTGGATATTCTTTCATGCTTCATTGAAGATTTGTTGATTATATAGTTGTGGGTTCATTTCTGGATTTTCTATTCTGTTCCATTGGTCTATGTGCCTATTTTTGTGCCAGTACCGTACTGTCTTGATCACTACAGCTTTGTAATAGAGCTTAAAGTCTGGAATTGAGATGTCTCCAGCTTTGGTTTTCTTTTTCAGGATTGCTTTGGCATCCAGGATCTTTTCTGTTCCCATACAAATTTTAGGATCGTTTGTTCTAGCTCTATGAAAAATGCTGTTGATATTTTGGCAGGGACTGCATTGAATGTGAGGATTGCTTTGGGTAGTACAGACATTTTAACAATGTTTGTTCTTCCAATCCATGAGCATGGCATATTTTTCCATTTCATTGTGTTCTCTTCAACGTCTTTTATAAGTGTTCTATAGTTTTCAGAGTATAGGTCTTTCACCTCCTCAGTTAGGTTTATTCCTAGGTATCTTACGGGTTTTGGTGCAGTTGTAAATGGGATTGAACCCTTGATTTCTTTCTGCTGCTTTGTTATTGGTATATGGAAACACAACATATTTCTCTATGTTTATTTTATATCCTGCAACTTTGCTGAATTCATGTATTGGTTCTAACGATTTTTTGGTGGAGCCTTTCATGTTTTCTACATAGAGTATCATATTTTCTGCAAATAGTGAAAGATTCACTTCTTCCTTGCCAATTTGGATGCCTTTTATTTCTTTTTGTTGTTCTGATTGCTGAGGCTTGGACTTCAAATACTATGTTAAATAACAGTGGTGAGAGTGGACACCTCTGTCTTGTTCCTGACTAGAGAGGAAAAGCTCAGTTTTCCCCCATTGAGGATGATATTGGCTGTGGGTTTTTCATATATGGCCTTTATGATGTGGAGGTATTTTCCATCTATCCCTACTTTGTTGAGGGTTTTTATCAAGAATGGATGCTGTAGCGGTGCCTGGGTGGCTCAGTGGGTTAAAGCCTCTGCCTTCAGCTCAGGTCATGATCTCAGGGTCCTGGAATTGAGCCCCGCATCGGGCTCTCTGCTCAGCAGGGAGCCTCCTTCCCCCCTTCTCTCTGCCTGCCTCTCTGCCTACTTGTGATCTCTCTCTCTGTCAAATAAGTAAATAAAATCTTAAAAAAAAAAAAAAAAAGAATGGATGCTGTATTTTGTTAAATGTTTTTTCTGCATCTTCTGATAAGATCTTATGGTTCTTATCTTTTATTAATGGGGTGTATCACATTGATTGATTTGTGGATATTAAACCACCCCTGCAGCCCAGAAATAAATCCCACTTGGTTGTGGTGAATAATTCTTTTAATGTACTGTTGGATTCAGTTTGTTAGTATCTTATTGAGAATTTTTACATCCATGTTCATCAGGAATATTGGACTGTAATTCTCCTTTTTAGTAGGATCTTTGGTTTTGGAATCAAGATAATGCTAGCTTCATAGAATGAGTTTGGAAGTTTTCCTTCCATTTCTGTTCTTTTGGAACAGTTTGAGAAGAATAGGTATCAACTCTCCTTTAAATGTCTGGCTTGAGAAACCCAGGAAACATGGATAGCTGGGTTATCACCTCAGCGTTATAGGAAGTGGTTACTGGAGGCAAATAGGCGAAGGCCGTTTGACCACACAGGAAAACACCCTAGGCAGAATACATTATCCAGTCCAGAGCTGTGTGTGTGTGTGTGTGTGTGTGCGCGCGCGCGCGCGTGCACTGTGCGTGCACACAGTAGTTAAGGCCAATATTCATAGTTACAGGGCTTGAATAAGGCCTAACCAAGATCTATAGGATCACTCCTAAGACTTTTCCAATGACCAAGAATTCTGTGTCATCCTAGGAAGTAGAGGAAGAGCTAGACATTGGACCTAAGATTCTGTTATGGATAGTTTTATAGGCAGGTAGTGGGTAATGTGATTCAGTGGAGTAGGATAGGAAACTCATAGGAGGTAAATGTTAGAAAGCACTCGAGTGCTTCCAGCCCTCCCTTGCTGAATCTGGCAAATGACGACTGATCCAGCACTGTGACAGATTAGCAAAGGACCCACTGTCATTAAGAGATGCCCAGAAGAATGGGATAGGCTGGGTGATGGTTCTCTTGAAGGGATCCAAGTATAGGATAGGATGTACTTCCTCCAAATGTCTCCCATGGTTTTGGATATTCCCTTATTTCTGGCGAGAGGCTTCTTCTGAAAATGTCTATAACATCTGACCCAGCACAATTAACTTAACAGGAACCCAGGAGTAGCTCCATCCCCAAACTCCTTCCTCCATGGTTCCACAGTACTTGCACCACATTTGCTTATACCCAACGGTGAGGACACCTTGCACAGTGCTCACGTGGCAGTTACACAATTGCACAAATGCAGGATAAAGGTATCAGTGTGACTTCAGTTGAATTGGTCACCACTAACCAGCCTCCTGGCTCCAGCTGTGCCTTCAGGTTGGTATCTGCCTGCTCTTGACACAGTGTATTGTTCAGACTTCCCAACTGCCAAAGAGAATCAGGACAGGAGGAAAAATATGGAGGTATGGAAAAGAATACCTGGGTATTCTATGCAGGTCTGCACTACAGTTATACGACTCGAGTTATTTCCCATCCCCTAATTCAAGTGTCCTGAACAGATGGCTGAGAGCAGATAGCCCCTTCCAGGATATGCTGGGCAGAACTCTAAGATGATCCCTGCTATGACCTGAATGTATCCCCCCACTTTAAATTCATATGTTGAAATCCTAGTGCTCAAAGTGATGGTACAAATGGGGGGGTGGTGCTTTGTAGGGTGGAGCCTTCATGAGTGGGATTAGTGCTCTCAGAAAAGAGAGCCCATAGAGCTCCGTAATCCCTTCTGCCATGTGAGGACACAGCAAGAAGTTAACCATCTGCAACCTGGAAGAGGGCCTTCAGCAGGACCTGACCATACTGACACCATGACTTTGGACACCGCAGCCTCTAGAACCGTGGGAAATAAATTTCTTTGTTTATAAGCCACCTAGTCTATGGTGTTTTGTTATAGGAGCCCAAATGGGTTGAGTCCTCCAAGATGCCCAGCCTTTGGTGTACATAACTTCTCCGTTTTCCAATCAAACAGTAATCTAAGTACTGTGGTGAAGGGGTTTTGCAGATGTAATTAAGTTCCCAAATTAGCTGACCTTGAGATAAGTTGATTATCTAAATAAGCCTGACCTAATCGCAGGAGCCCTTCAAAAGCAGTTTCCTCTACCTGGTTGCCAAAGTGAAAGAGAGATGTGCTCTGGCTTAATCTAGAATAAAGCAAAGGTTTGTTTTGTGAATTGCCCATGAGGGCCAGGGGTGGGGGTGGGCAGAAAACTGTTGGCAGCGTCTAATTGCTGAGAGTAGTCCTTGGCTGACAGCTGGAAAGAAAATGAGGACCTCAGTCCTACAACCACAAGGAAATGAATTCTGCCAACAACCAGTAAGCCTGAAAGAGGACTTCAAGACCCTGACCAATACCTTGATTTCAACCTCATGAGACTCTGAGCAGAATATCCACCCATGCCATGCTCAGACATGTGACCTATAGAAACTGCGAGACAATTTGTATTGCATTAAGCCACATTTGTGGTAATTTGTTATGTAGCAATAGAAAACTAACATACAGGATAGATGTGTATAGTACTCAGAGAATTATGTAAGCAGCAATTGTCTATGAGTAGAGAGTTTCAGAGTTCTCTTGCCTCCACACCGGGCAGACAATAAAAGGCATGGGGCATGCTGTGTTAAGCTGGCTGGCCAGGAATAATGTTCCATTATCTGAGTGGATGTCTGGATATCCCAGTAGTAAACAGTCATCCCTATAATGCTTAAACAGAGTGTTGGAATGTTCACAGGACAGGCAATGCTACTTTTTCGATGCCCAACTATCAGACAACTCCAAGATTCTAAGATTCCAGAGGGACAGTCAGCTAAGCATTCCTCAGGCCTCATCAGACTAACCACTGCAATCTAAAGTGAGGAGGTGGGGGCGCCTGGGTGGCTCAGTCGTTAAGCATCTGCCTTCAGCTCAGGTCATAATCCCAGTGTCCTGGGATTGAGCCCCACATCTGGCTCCCGGCTCGGTGGGAAGCCTGCTTCTCCCTCTCCCACTCCCCCTGCTTGTGTTCCTGCTCTGTCTCTCTGTCAAATAAACAAATAAAATCTTTTAAAAAAAAAAATTTAAAATGTGAGGAGGTACAACACTCCTGTTTTCTGATGGGCTGTACCATCATCTGACATTCCTTTGTGTTACATATAAGCAATTGAATTGTCCTTGTCCTTTCAGTAAATGCATGCAAGATCTCCTGTACCTTTGTATTTTTTTTCCCATAAAACAACACTGGGGGTCACCAACCTTTTCACTTTTGTCCCCTTGATCTAAAGGTGGTAACCACATAGCACTGTAAAAGGTGTCAGCTCACTTGGTCCTAGCTGGAGTTATCTCCTTTACCTGGAGGTAGGGATGGAGTGTGTGATGGTTAACTTTCTGTGTCGGTTTCACTGGACCACGGGATGCCCAGTATCTGGTTAAACATTATTTCTGGGTGTGTTTTTGTGTGGGGTGTTTCCAGAGGAGATTAGCATATGAATTGGTGGACAGAGTAAAGCAGATGACCTTGCTTGGGAGGGCATTACCAAATTAATTGGAGGCCTGAATAGAACAAAAAGGTGGAGTGCCTTGCTGGGACATCAATTTTCTCCTGCCCCAGGGTGTTCTGGTTCTCAAACATCAGACTATAATTGGCATCTATACAACCAATGGCTCTCTGGCTCTCAGGCCTTTGAACTGCACCCCCGGCCCTCACCGGCCTCCAACCTGCAGGTGTAGATCACGGAGCTTCTCAGTTTCCATACTCGCCTGAGCCAATACCTTATAATATAAATATAATATATAAGTATAATATATATAGTATATATTATAAAATAAATATAAATATAAATATTTTAAGTCCTTTTCTCTTTGTTTATAATTAAGAGTGTTAAGAAAAAGAATATGCATTGAAGTACACAGTGGTAAAGGGGCATCTTACTGCAGCTTAATCTCAAATCTTTCGGGAAGAAAATATATTTTCTGGTAGTATCTACCTACAACTTAAAGTTTTCTTAAGTCTGAAATTATTTCAAAATGAAACATTAGAAAAGAAAGGTGAAAAGGAAAAGAAGAAAGGCATACTCCAAGTAGAATATTTTCATCTCCTTTTATTGAAGGAAATAAAACTTGTGCTGCAAGAGGCAGTGGTACCTCAGAGCATGACAAGGTAGCCAATGGGACTGACGTGACAAGCCACAATGCTGGCCAGGGGTCCTATCATAGTGGGAGGACCAAAACCACAAAGATAGCAGGAGGTAGCAAACATCCCCAACACCCAGTGCAAGCATTTCCATTTGCAGAGAGCTCGGCCATGCATTGTAAAAACAGGGTCCCCTCACAGCTGGCAGAGTATCTTATCAGGTTGCCAAATCCATTCAAAGCTAACACGTAGTTTCAGAGTTGGGAGATCCTTCCCTCTGACCAGAAGACTCAGGCCATCAGAAGATCTTTCAGCTCCTTACTCCAGATGGAAAAAGAGGCGGAATTCTTGAAACAACACATAGGTACAGCTGGACAGATGCTGATACCCAACTTTGTTCTAAAAGCAGCTAAATTTTTTCCCTGACTTCTCACACTGCTCTCACCCAGCATGTGCCCTAGGAAACCTCTCAAAGTTCTAAACAAAGACAGAATTGGGGCAGCAGCCTAGGGGATGTAGGGAGTCAAAAGCTGCTACATAGCCAAGACCATTTCACAAGAAATAGCATGGGGAACACTACTGGGTGAAGATCCCCCCAGATAGCAGCTAGAAGCACACACGAAGAAAAAACATAGTAGCTTTCTCTCCCATATCGAGATCAGCTGCGCCAAAGCCATGGTCCAGGAAGATGAGCCATTTCATGTCCCTGGTAAGTTATCAACCCTCACAGCACCCCTCACACTGTTCCAATTTTCAAGTACAATAGGAGTTTGGGCAGTTCAGCCTCGGAAAAGCAAGCACTAAAGAAATTTCAACTGATTACAAATCAATAATGTTATAAAGCCAAAAATTTATAGAGTTAAGAACTGACTGGCAGGTGTGAGATTGAGGTGGGGGGAGATTTTGCTGTATAGAAATAGGAGTCCAAGGGTTTATTCATGTAAGCCCTTGATCACAAACCACCCTCACAACCACAAATTGGGAGGAAATTCCTTATTTAGAAATGGCCATCATCTGATTAGTCAGTTGCAGTTCTCATCAATGCTGGACACATGGTTTTTAAGGATCAAAGTTATGAGAGCGCTAGACCAGGAAATGGGAGGAGCAAGGCAAGGAATAGAGGGCATCAGGGGTTGGGATTTCTAAAATGAGCATTTATTTCACAGAAGTCTTGGCACAATGAGGCTGGGGTAAGCGTGGTTTTAGTGATTGTTCTTGGTTGCCTCCTTTGCTGCAGCAATCAGTGGAGTGAGGCTGGAGAGGGGCTTGGCAATCTTCAGGAACTGATGCTAGAAAGGAAGAAAAGAGCAAAGACACGTGACTATTTACCATTCTTCCTCAGTAATCATCATAAGACATTAAGGCATCCATATTTGCACAAGGTGCTGCCTGGAAAGCTTCAGATCATCCCCAAGTTGAAGAATATCTTTAAAAGATAACAAACCAAATAAATAAATAAAATCTTAAAAAAAAAAAAAGATAACAAACCATTTTGGAAAGCTGTTTGGCAGTATCTACCTACAACTTAAACACACTTCTATGCTACATCCCAGCATTTCCACTCATAGGTATATTTCCAAGAGAACTAAGTTTGTGCATCCACCAAAAGACACACACAAGAATGTTCATAGCAGCTTTACTTACAATAGTCATAACTAAAAAGAACCCCAAAAAAAGAGAATGGAAGAATGAATAATGTTCTATTTTATAATACTATACAGAAAATTACACAGCAATTAAAAGAATGAATGATTGATATGGTGACAACAGAATGAATCCCACAGACATTATGCTGAGTCACAGAAGCCAGACACAAGAGATTTCATGTTGTATGATTCCATTTTATATTAGGTAAGACTAAACTATGGTGATAATCAGAATAATAATTATCTCTGGGGTAAAGTATTGACTGATCATGACCCAATGGTATATGGCAATACCGCATTTCAGGAGCACTGATCTAGGAACTTATTTTTCTATCTTTGAATCCAGTAAAACCTTCAATAGCTTGGTCCTTTCCCAAATCACTTTCACTGGGCTGTACTTTGGGTCACACCATAACTATTAAAGAAGACCATTCTGTAGAAAACACTGTAGGAAAACTGCATCTACATTTTCACCAAAACTGTTATGGAAAACAATTCTTTATGTAACTCAGAGCCTTTTCACTAAAAATGATTTTTTTTACATTTAGTAGTAAAAAGGCTTTCTGTCACGAGGATGTGACATTTTTCCATTTGATAAGAAATATAGAAACTATCACATTTCCTTTTCTGTCCTGGCCACCAGAAAACTGAGAACCAGATCTGATGTTTAGACAAAACTAACTCAGATGATTAGCATAGTTGATCCTTCTGCCATCCTTATAAGTCTTTTTATCAATCATATTGTATATTGTACAGGCACATATACATATAGGAATATATATATACACATATTTGTTGCTGGAAGTTGCCTTGTCTTCTTTTTGGACAGATATAGGATATAAAAAGGCACTGAAAACAAGTAGTTACTATGAAAGAAATAAAAGATATTGGTTAAATCATGAAGATACAAATTCCAACATATGTAATTTCATCCATATATGTGTTCTCACAGGAGAAACACATGTGAAGCTTTTGTGATTTAAGATACCAAACAGACATAGGATAAAACTCGGGGTCCACCACATATTAGCTATATAATCATGGAAACATTACTAAACACTTGAAACTTACTCACTCACCTATAAAAATGGTAATACTATAACCTATAAATCACAGGGTTGTTATGAAGAATAGATGAAAAGAACATATAAGTCACTTAGTAACTACAGTGTGGTAAAGATTCAATATAATGCATTTATTATTACTTATAGTATCAGGAAGAAAACTCTAGAGGGCACTAATCTTTCAATAATTATAATTTGGTACCTAATAAACAATATCTTCACCAATCACAGCCTTAAAGTAGAATTTGAACATTTTTCCATGTCTAGGGTTTCCAGAGCAAATCTCATATGAAAGGCAAAGAGATCCTATATGGTACTGCCTGTTACAAGGGGTTTTCAGTCCCAAAGGATCTGACAGACTAATGGGATACATTTGGCAGAGCCCAAATCTCGTATCTAACAGACCAGGGCTCTGTAAATCCATAACCCTGGTTACAAAGAGATACTAAATATGTTCCAGAGGGTAACATTTCAATGAAGGTAAATACTTTAAGCAATTTCATTCAATTCAATAAAGTTTCTGAATACCCTTTCTAAGTCAGGTCCTAGGTATAAGAGGAGACCCAGAAATTAAGAAGATAGATGTTATAAATAATCTAGTGGGAAAGACAGGGTTGCTCATAACTACCTTTAATGCAGTAGGTCTGCCCTGCCTTGCTTGGTTGCTCTCGGTCCTCATAATAAAGAAGTAACTAACTGTGCATGCCTACAGATTATTCACCACCATCAAGTTTAATGTGATACTTAGGTGGTAGCTTGCTAAAAGCAGTTTTTGCAACCATATGAAATAATTATGTAATTTCAGGATTAAGCAGATGGAAGTCTAAAAAGCTTGGCAAACCCCCGACTCCAGGTTTCCCCACAACCTGGCAGAATCTCACTCTAATTCAAGCAAAACAAAAGAAGTACTGATGAAAGGTACAGGCAACGTTCAGCAGGAGCTCAGAAAGAAGATTTTTAAGCTGAGCCTGTGAATGTGTGCAGAGTTTTAATATACTGAGGAAGAGCTTCAGGGAATAACACAAACAAAGGCCCAGAGATGAAGGAGGTTAAGGAACTAGGAATATAAATGGAGTGTGGGAAGTTGTAGGTGAGGAGCCAGTAGTGCCTCACAGACAAAAATGAAGCAAAAAAGGCTGGTTTAGTGATACCTTGAATTTGGAGCTTCCCTGCATAGGGAAAATTACCTGTAGCAGCTCTTTAGCTGAACCTCTCTTCTCCACATCCATCTCGAGACAGCGGTTCAGAAAGTCCCGGAAGAAAGCTGACAGCTTCTCTGGGTTCTGAAGCTCTGGGGTCCCATTGGTGGCAATGAGGTACAAGGCCTGGCAATACAAATGAAGAATCACCTTAGGCTCTCACTACAGTTCTCGCTTAGTGCCCAGATCTGCTCTCTAAAATGTGGTCAGCTGCGTTATGCCTCTAGGACACAAAGAGGCAGCTTTGGTATACTGGGAAGAATATGACCTAAGGATCAGATTTAATATTTGAAGGCCATGTGATCACATGCAAGCCAGTGAACTCCTAAATTCCTCATCTGGAAAATAGGGATGACAACAGTGTCTATCACACATGTCTGTAAAAATAAGACAGTATATTGGGAAGCACTTTATAAACTTATGAAGTGTGTTCCAGACCCATGGGTTTATTATTATTCTTGATTGTAAATCTAAAGGGTTTATTATTCACTTAGCCTGATGATGAGTTAAATATCTATCTGCCCATTTGCTGGAGGAAATTACTCCTGATGCCTTCAACTTAGTTACCTAAGAACTGATTTCTTCTAGCAGGAGAGGAATAGAAAAAGCAAGTGTTTTGTAAAGCAACAATCTGTTTCCTTGTTGCCTCCCCTGGTCCCCTAACATGGACCATCTTATGGGACAGGTTAAAAAAAAAGTCCTTTCAAGCACTCAGCACTTTAATTCACAAAGTATTTACACAAACACCATCTCATTTAATGACCACAATAAATCTGGATAATAGACTAGGCAAGAATCATCATCCCCATTTCATAGATAAAGTCCAGAAACATATGTCTGGGATCAAGCTATTCATGTGAGTTTATGTCCTCTGATTCTAATCCCAGTATTATTTCCATCCACACCCTACTGATCATCATCTTCAAGGCTACTGTAAGACGGGGGAAGATGTGTGGAATGTGGAATGAGGGCAAAGCTGGGATGTCTGGGCAGTTTCAGTTTGGTACACCGAATCACTTTCCAGTAATCAGCTATCCAAGAGGTAACCAGTTAAGATGAGATGACCACCTATCAATAACAACACATACATAATTTCCGCACTGGATGGGAGGTTGAGAAATGAGGAAATAAAAGCAATCACAATAATTATCTTATTTGCCTATGACCAAAATTACCAACCTACTTGCACTTGTATTCATTTACTCTGCTTTCCCTCTCTCATTACAATGGACAAATTGTCCATATTCTAATCTAATACTCTTTCCTTCAATACTTGATCCAACTCCTCTCATCTACTTCAGGACATCACTCCTACAGATGTCACTTCTCTCTTGCTCATGACCACATTCTTTCTTTCTACTATATCATTCCTATCAGCACACAAACATGCTAAAATAATATCATCTTAAAAAAAATAAAAAAACCAAAAAACCTCAAAACCCTCCCTCAATTCCACTTCAGGTTCCTGCTCCATTTTCCTGTTCCCTTAAGAGCAAAACTTCTTAAAGAACAACAATTGCTTTCACATGCCATTTCAACTTCTTCTCCCATTCTGGTAGATTTACTCTTATCATTCATTTCATTACCATCACTCCACTGATATTGATCATCAAGCTCATCACTAACCTCCATATTGGCAAATCTAATGTTTATTTCTCAGTCTTATCTTATATGATCTATTAGTGACATTTGACACAATGGTACATCCTCCTCCAAACATTTTGTTGTCTTGGCCTCCAGGACACACTTCTCTCAGTTCTCCTCCAACTAGGAAGGTCACTCCTTGGTCTACTTTGCTAGTTCCTCCAACCTGTAAGCATGAGAGAACCCAAGGGCTCAGTACCCAAACCTTACTCTCCAGGTGAGTTACCGCATCAATCATCTAGTTCCAATGCTTTAAATAAGCCAACTATATACTACCTCCTCATAAATTTATATTTATAGCCCTGACCTCTCACCCTTGAAATCCAGACTCATATGCCCAACTCTACTCAATATCTCCACTTGGATGTCTAATAAACATTTCAAATCGCCACATTCAAAACCAGCTCTATTATCCCATTTTACCTGCTCTTCAACCTTCTCAGCAAATGGCAAACGAACTCTTTCAGCAATTAGGGCTCAAAATCTTATAGGCATTGTTGATTCCTCTTTCTCTGATATCCATTTCATCGTGTCAGCTATATGTTCAAGGTATTTTCTGAGTCTAACCACTCTTCATTACTACTGCCACCAATATAGTCCACACCACCACTCTTACCCGATTTTAACAGTATTTCAGTCTGTTTTATTTCTTCCAGAAAAACAGTCAAAATGGTCAATTTATTCCGTAAATTAAGTCAAACTACTCCTCAGCTCAAAATCCTCCCATGGCTTCAAATCTCTTACAGAATAAAAGCCAAGTTCTCACAAAGGTCACTAGGTCTTACCTGATTCAGCTCCCTGCTAGTTCTCTGACCTTATCAGCTCATCTGCAAACTGCTCACTCACTTAGGGACACTGGCCTCTTCGGTTTTCTCCAGGATACGAGTATGTTCTCAAATCAAGTCCTTTATATACTTGATACCCGGGAAACTCTTGCATCGGATTAATCTCATGGCTTGCTCCTTTCTTCAGATTTCTGCTCAAATAACTTAAAAGACAGGACTTCCTTCTCTACTCTCAATAAAATAGCACACTTCTCCTTCCTTCTCTGTTACTCTCTTAAGCTCCTTACTCAGCTTTTCCTCACATCACTTACTTCTGTTACTATATATTATTTTTTTCATCACCATTAGAAGTTTCTTTTACATTATCGGAACTCAAAAAATTGTTGAATGAATGAGTGACTATTAATATCTCTTTCCTTTGAGCATTTATACTTTAAACCCAACAGTGCCAAGTTTCATCCAGAAAAGAAAGATCCAGGTTGAAAACTGTAGGGAATAGGCCGAGTCCCATTTCCTGGGACTAAAGACCAACAGCCCAAACATCTTGAAATGGGACTAGTAACACTCACTCTCAGAGGATTTTCATTGAGGTATGGGGGTTCCCCTTCAATCATTTCGATGGCCATGATGCCCAGGGACCAGATGTCAACCTTGGGTCCATAGGCCTTCCGCGTCACAACCTCTGGTGCCATCCAGTATGGAGTTCCCACCATGGTGCTCCGTTTGCTCTGCTCTGGGGTGATCTGGGCACAGAACCCGAAATCGGCTAGAGAAAAAAGAAAAAGAAAAGAAGGAATGGACCTATATTTAGGGTATTCCTTCCCAAGTATTGGCTATGTGCCTATCCCTAGAAGTCAAGCTGTGCCTGGGTCTCAGACACTGCAATACCTTGTCTCTCTAGAGCTGGAATTACATGACTGCTACCTTCAAGACTGGCTCTTACCCTGTCTTCTGTTTAACCTTGAAAAGAAGTAGGAGGAACAAAAACATCTCTGGCCCCTTACTGCTCCTCAAACCAGAAGAACTAGGCATTAAAGTCCAAAGCTTCCCATTTTGGCCTTGATTACTTGTCCCATTTCTGCTTTCTTCTTAAAAACCATTCCCATGCCTCAGAATCTGGCAGTCTAGGTCCTTGCTTTATTTCCTGGGCATGAGTCCCTTACTTAAACTCTAATCACCAATCTTCCCATAGCAGCCTGTCCACCTGTAACATACCTGTTGGTCTGGACTACTGGTCCTTACACTTTTGAACAAAATGTTCTGCTTATAGTTCATTCACATTAAATTGCAATTATATGTTTATTTAAATTATGAGGCCTTTGACAGGAAGGACTATGTCTTCTTACTCATTTTCTTTAATCCCAGGAGGCCCAAGTATAACAGACATTTGATAAAAGTTTGCTGAATGAATGAACCAAGGAAATTACACTAAACTCTATTTTCTAGTTATGTATTTTATGACTCCAGTGCTAGACTGAGAGCTACTTGAGGACTAGCAAAAGTATCTTTGTGTCCATCATAGTACATAGGAGGCATTCAGTAAATTTTTTTTGGTTAAACATATAACTGAATGGACAAAAAAGAAATGACACCCTGTCTAGTGCTGAGTAATATAAAAAGCCTGCATATCCCAAGAAAGACAGAGATACCTACTTTTATTACACTCTGCTTTATTACGCATCACAGATACTATGATTTTTACAAATTGAAGGTTTGTGGCAACTCTGTGATGAGCAAGTCTGTCCGTGCCATTTTTCCAACAGCATTTACTCACTTCATGTCTCTGTGTTACATTTTGGTCATTCTCATAATATTTCTAACTTTTTCATTATTATTAATATATTCATAATGGTGGTCTGTGACCAGTGATCTTTGATGTTACTAATGTTAATTGTTTTGGGACACCATGAACTGTACACATAGAGGATGGCAAACTTAAATTGGTAAATGTGTATGTTCTGACTGCAGACATGGTGAAAACAGCACGAGAACTAGAATTACAAGTGGAGCCTGAAGATGGGACTGAACTGCTGTAATCTCATGATAAAACTTGAACAGATGAGGAATGGCTTCTCATGGATGAGCACGGAAAGTGGTTTCTTGAGAAGGAATCTACTCCTGGTGAAGATGCTGTCAAGACTGTTGAAATGACACAAAGGATTTAAAATATTACATAAACTTAGTTGATAAGGCAGTAGCAGGGTTTGAGAGGACTGACTCCCATTCTGAAAGCAGTTCTCCTGTGGGTAAAGTACAATCCAATAGCATTGCATGCTACAGAGAAATCATTTGTGAAATGGAAGACAGTTGATGCAGCAAACCTCATTACTGTTTTAAGAAATTACCACAGCTGCCCCAGTCTCCAGCAACCACTGCCTGATGAGTCAGCAGCCATCAACACTGAGGCAAGACCCTCCACCAACACAAAGATTATGATTTACTGCAAGCTCAGACAATGGTTAGCATTTTTTAGCGATAAAGTATTTTTTAATTAAGATATGTACTTTTTAGCCATAATGCGATTACACACTTAATCAACTATAGTACAGTGTAAACATAACTTTTATATGCACTGGGAAAAATTAATTTGATTTGCTTTATCACCATGTTCGTTTTACTGCAGTGGCCTGGAACGGAACCTGCAATATCTCCAAGGTGCGACTGTAAGATCCTGTGCTGAGTCTTGTAGCTACTATCATATGATTACCCTCCCCCAGTATACTGGGTCCCATCAGGAAGAGAAGTATCATCACTCCTACTCACTTAGCTTGACAGAGCCATCCATTCCCAACAGGATGTTGTCACTCTTGATGTCTCTGTGAATGACCTGGTTGGAATGCAGAAACTCCAAAGCCTGTAGGCACTATTGAAGTGGATGGGCAAAGAGAGAGAGAAAACACTTATAATATGAAGACTTACAGAATATCAACTAATCCAACCTCCTTATTTTGTGACAAAGAAAGTGAGATCCCAGTGACTGAAAGAACTGGTTCCAAATCTGTGGCGGAGGCAGGTCTACTGCCTAGTCTCCTATCTCCTGGCTAAGCATTCTTCTAACTTGGTCCTGCTTTACGCCTTTCTTATGATATACCTTATTATAATACACCTTACTGTAGTTTTCTTACAGGAGTTCCTCCGCTGTATTTTGGAGTTTTTTGTTTTGTTTTACCAAATATTAGATCCTTAACAAAGAAACTGAGGCCCAAGCAAAACTACTGAGGAAAAATGAAATGATTTTATAAAGATAAAACTGGAGGAAAGTGACAAAAAAAGAGTCATATCTGAGACACATGGAAGTGGTATTAGAAAAAGTAAAGTTAGGAGAAATATTTTTGGTGAGGAGATAATTTGTACTATTTTGGGTATGTTCAATTTTATATACCTATGAAGTACTGGCAGATAAATGTTCAGTAGACAATGGAACATACGAGTCTTAAGTTCTACAGAGATTTGGACTTGAGGTAAGCATTTGAGTCATTTTTCACCAAGTGATTTTCTTTAAGTTAAAGGAATGGTTGGAGCTGGCAAATATAGAAGAGGAGAAAGAAAAGAACCTTGGAAAACATCTATAATTAGCAGGCAGAATGAGTAACAGAGACTGAATAGAACAATGAAGATGTTTGGTTCTTCCACTACCTGACTAACAACATCATTCTAAACAAAGCACTTATGCTTTCTAGGCTACGGTTTTCCCATCTGAAAAATGTGGGGATTAGAAAAGATAATCTCAGGTTTGTTACTAAATCTACTAGTTTAAGTCCATAACCCAAAGTTAAAATTTTAGAAGCTTCTACCAACTGAAAAATACAAAAGATGCAGACCAACTGCAAAACAGTATTTAAATGTTCTCAAATCAATACTTCACTTTTTAAGAACATTCCAATGGCTAAATTAAGAACAAACTAATATTCAGAAGCAGGTTTTCCCTGAAAAAATAAGAGTTGCTTTCCTTAGGAAGCTGGAGAGATCCTGGCCTCTGGATGTCACAAAATATGATTTAAAAAAAAAAAAAAAGATTTTGAGAAATTAGAACCCTCATACATTGTTTGTGTGAATATAAAATTGTACAGCCACTTTGTAAAATAGTTTGGCCATTTCTCAAACAAGCACAGAGTTGCTATATGACTAGAAGTTCTACTCCTAGGTATATACCCAAGAGAAATGAAAACAGATATCCAACTAAAAATTTGTACAAGTACATAGCATTGTTTATAATAACCAAAAAGTAGAAATGACCCAAATGCCCATCAGCTGATGAATGATAAATAAATGCAATCTTATTTGTTAATAAAAAGAATGAAGTACTAATGTACACTATAACATGGATGAACTTTCAAAACATTATTCTAGGGGCGCCTGGGTGGCTCAGTGGATTAAAGCCTCTGCCTTCAGCTCAGGTCATGATCCCAGGGTCCTAGGATCGAGCCCCGCATCGGGCTCTCTGCTCAGCGGGGAGCCTGCTTCCCTCCCCGCCCCCCGCCTGCCTCTCTGCCTCTCTGCCTACTTGTGATCTCTGTCTATCAAATAAATAAATAAAATCTTAAAAAAAAAATTATACTAAGGAAAAGAAGCCAGTCACAAACATGCATATATTGTAGGATTCCATTTATAGGAAATGTCCAGAGCAAGTAAATCTATAGAGACAGAAATAGATTAGTGGTTGCACAGGAATGAGAAGGCTGAAAAGTGAGGTGTGTGGGGCAGTGCTTGCTAATGGGTAAGGAGTTTTTTTGGGAGTGATGAAAATGTTCTAAACTGGATTATGGTGATGGTTGTACAACTCAATATTCCAAAAACCATTAAATTATATACTTTAAATGGGTGAATTACATGGTATATAAATTGTATCTCAATAAAACTATGTTTTTAAGGGGGTGATCTCTTTTAGAATATAGCATGAATTCCTATTTTTAAAGATAAATAAGTTGGGGCAAATTGATTTCCCTAAGTACACATATGCAAGCAACCTCAATCAGTGAAAATCAGATTGTGGAGTGAGTGAAAAATATTTTAGACAGTACTGTGGTTTGTGGCTTTCCAAAGGGTTACAGTACAAAAAGAAAAGAGATATGCAGTATATCTATAGTATTAATACTTCACAGGGGAAATGTGGTCAGGAAAAATGTGTTAAAGGGCTGCTTAGGGGAGAGATAATTTTTTTAAAAAGTTGAGAAACACTGCATTAGCAGTACAGCAAAGAAAAGCACCCATAGCTCCTAAGAGTCCCAGGCCCGGGTTAATTCCATTTAACCTATGTGTGTATGTTCTAGATCCCAGGATTTTTAAAGTAAAGGTGATCATATTTTCTAGGATGAAATTGAGTTCATATTTTCTTTTTTAAAGATTTTATTTATTTATTTGACAGATATCACAAGTAGGCAGAGAGGCAGGCAGAGACAGAGAGAGGGGGAAGCAGGCTCCCTGCCAAGCAGAGAGCCAGATGCGGGGCTCGATCCCAGGACCCTGGGATCATGACCTGAGCCGAAGGCAGAGGCTTCAACCCACTGAGCCACCCAGGTGCCCCATATTTTATTTTTTCTAATATTGATTAAATATACAACTATACTACTTCATCTGAATGTCTCCAAATCTTACATCATCAAACCCCAATCATATTATCAAACTTAACCCCATAATACTCCAAACCAAATCTTCTACTCCTTCCCTAACACCCAAACTTTTCTATTATTGGGCTATTGGAAAGTTCCAGTCTCTTATCAGCATAACACCCAATATCCTCAACTTCTGTGAATATTCCCTTCATCTTCTTGGTCTAATAAAAATATGGCTGGGGTGCCTGGGTGGCTCAGTTGGTTGAGCATCTGACTCTGGATCTCTGCTCAGGTTTTGATCTCAGAATCCTGCTGGGTATGGAACCTACTTTAAAAAAAAAATGGCTATACACAGCAGTCAGATAACAAAAAGAAATAAAAGGCATCCAAATCAGCAAGGAAGAATTCAAATTTTCACTATTTGCAGATGACATGATACTCTATAGAGAAAACCCAAAAGATCCCATCAAAAGTTGCTATAACTCATACAAGGATTCAGTAAAGCTGTTGGATACAAAATCAACATATAAAAATTTGTTGCATATCTATATATCAATAATGAAGAAGCAGAAAGAGAAAATAAGGAATCCCATTTACAACTGCACCAAAATCCCTAAGATACCTAGGAATAAACTTAACCAAGAGGTGAAAGATCTGTACTCTGAAAACTATAATACACTGATGAAAGAAAGTGAAGATGACTCAAAGAAGTAGAAAGATATTCCATGCTCATGGATTGGAATCACAAATACTGATAAAACGCCTGTACTACCCAAAGCAATCTACACATTCAATGCAATCCCTATCAAAACATCAACAGCATTTTTCACAGGGCTAGAACAAACAACCCTAAAATTTATATGGAACCAAAAAAGATTCCAAATAGCCAAAGCAACCTTGAAAAAGAAAAGAAAAGCTGAAGGCATCACAATCCTGGGTTTCAAGTTATATTACAAACCCACAGTAATCAAAACAGTATGGTACTGGCACAAAAACCAGACACACAGATCATGGAACAGAATAGAAAATCCAGAAACGAACCCACAACTATATGGTCAATTAATCATCAATAAAGCAGGAAATAATATTGAATGGAAAAAAGACAGTCTCTTCAAAAAATGGTGTTGGGAAAACTGGACAACATGCAGATGAATGAAACTGGAGAACTTTCTTATACCATACATAATAAATTCAAAATGGATGAAAGACCTAAATGTGACACATGAAGCCATAAAAATCCTAGAGGAGAACACAGGCAGTAACCTCTTTGGTATCAGCCATAGCAACTTCTTACTAGACATGTCTCCTGAGGCAAGGGAAACAAAAACAAAAATAAACTACTGGGTCTTCATCAAAATCAGAAGCTATGCACAGCAAAGGAAACAATCAACAAAACTAAAAGAGAACCTATGAAATGGGAGAAGATATTTGCAAATGACGTATCTGATAGTATCCAAAATATATAAAGAACTTATAAAACACAACAGCCAAAAAACAATCCAATTAAAACATGGACAGAAGACATGAATACACATTTTTCCCAAGAAGATATACAGATGGCCAACAGACACATGAAAAGATGTTCAACATCACTGATCATAAAGGAAATACACATCAAAACTACAATGAGATATCACTCGCCCCTCTCAGAATGGCTAAAATCAACAACACAAGAAACAACAGGTATTGACGAGGATGCAGAGAAAGGGGAACCCTCTTGCACTGTTGGTGAGAATGCAAACTGGTCTGGCTATTCTGGAAAACAGTATGGAGGTTCCTCAAAAAGTTAAAAATAGAACTACCCTATGATCTAGCAATTGCACTACTAGATATTTACCCAAAGAATACAAAAATACTAATTCAAAGGGATACATGCACCCTGATGTTTTTAGCAGCATTATCTACGACAGCCAAATTATGGAAAGAGCCCAAGTGTCCTCCACCACCTAATGGATGGGTAGAGAAGAGGTGATGTGTGTGTGTGTGTGTGTGTGTGTGTGTGTGTGTGTGATGGATATTACTCAGCTATAAAAAAGAATGAAACTTTGCCATTTGTAATGATGTGGATTGAACTAGACAGTATTATGCTAAGTGAAATAAATCAGAGAAAGACAAATACCATATGATTTCACCCATATGTAGAATTTAAGAAATGAAACAATTAAGAGGAAAAAAAAGAGAGAGGCAAACCAAAAAAGAGAGGCAAACCATGAAATAGACTCTTAACTATAGAGAATGAACTGATGGTTCCCAGAGGGGAGGTGGATGGGAGAATGGGTTAAACAGGGGATGTGGATTAAGGAATGCACTTGCTGAGATGAGCACTGGATGACGTATGGAAATACTGAATCACTATATTGAACACCTGAAACTAATATTACACTGTACGTTAACTGAATGAAATTTAATTGAAAACTTTTTAAAAATGTGGCTATCCCCTGAGGACAATGCCTCTCAAAGAGGTTTTGTAAAGAGTTTTTTTTTTTTTTCCCATTACACCAGCATATTACAGACCTTAGACATTCAACAGCAATGTAAAGAAAAGAAAATACCTACTTGTGTTTCATTTTCTATTTCTTTTGCTTGAAAGTATTTTACCCTAGATTTTTCCATGGCTTGCTTTTTTGTATATTCAGATCTTTATTCAAATCTATGGCAAAACCGTCCCTGACTACTCTAAAATAGTACCTCCTCTGTCACTACTTTCTTACTCTGTTTTTATTTCCTTCAGAGCACATGAAGAAAATAGGAAAGTAAGATAAAATTATAATTAAAATATATATCCATATAAAGAGGAAAATATTACAAACCATTTACAGCAGTTACCTTTAAGATTGAAATTGAGTGACTTTACATATACATGTAATATCTGATTTTTCTACAATGGGTATATACTTTTATCATCAGAATAAAGTTATCTTGTTTTTAATTTTATTTTTTTTCAGTGTTCCAAAATTCATTGTTTATGCAACACACCCAGTGCTAGAATAAAGTTATCTTTAAAGAACAGGTCAGAGTGATAGAAATTTCAAAACAGATAAACAGAAGAATAATTTCTCCCACCTCCAGTGCCCAGGCTGAGATCCCATCAGGTGCAGAACTTTGACAGACATTGATATGAAGGCCACTTCGTGCTCAAGGCTGGTTGGCCACTGACCTTACCTCACGGCAGACAGCTGCAATCTGGCCTTCATCCATGCAAGTTTCTGTCACCACATCTGTCAAAGAACCTCCAGCCAAGTATTCCATGACAACCCACAGCTCATCTCCCACGAGGTAACTGTAGGAGTACAGATAAAGCGTAAGAAGGAACAGAGTACATTGAGCCATAGCCCTGGGTTTCAAAGGCTAAGCATATATACAGAGTGAACCTGCATCTCCAACAGCTTTGGAAAGGTCTAGGGTTCTTTATCCTGGGGAGAAGCAATCTGGGGGACAGAAATACTAACTTGATTATCTCTTAAGGATTCTCCTGGAGAAAACAAAGCAGACTGTTCTGTGAAGCCCCAAATGGCAGAACTAAGATCACTAGGTTGAAGATATAATACAATTATATTTCATCACAACACAAAGTAATGTTTCTCAAAATTAGGCACAATTCTCACACCTCTAGAAGCATCAAGGCAGAGAGCACCCAAACATCTGACAAAGATGGGAATCCGTGTTTCCAACATCAGGGAAAGTCCCTAAATGTCCTTGAGAGTTCTACTAAATCTGATCTCCATGAGAGCAAATACTGGGTCTTGTTCAAGACTATCCCCAGAGTCTAACACTATAGATGCCAATATTTACTGAGTAAAGCAATGAGCAAAATAAAAGATAATTGATTGTAAATATTAAATGAAACAAGGGCTGTAAAAGCCATTTAAAAGCTATAAAGTATTATACACAAAGTCATTATGCTGGCAATGATCTCCATTTTGAGCATCTCTGATTCTAGGAATGAAATGAATTCAAGCTGCAGAGCCAAAGCCCCTTCTGGTAAGCCAAGGGCTGCCATTTAGTACTGTCCCCTACAGAGTTTATGGAGACATGAGTTAGAACCACTAGTCTCACTCAGGGACTAGATCACTTAGCACTACTGTGTGAAAAATTTAAAAAAAAAATCACTTAGCCTCTCTAGTCAGTTTCTTTAGTGGCAGGGTAAGACAAATGAAAAGAAGAATAGCCCAGAGCCCTACACACTCTTCTGCTAGCTTCAGACAAAGGAGCTACAATGGACTGGCTTAAACTGTGCGGTATGGCATCTTATTGTCATCCTGATATTGGGACTACTGCTGGGCAGATGGAGAGCTGTTAAAAAAAAAAAAAAATGGCCTCCAGCAAAGGGTAAGATTTGAATCCTATTCTCTTGACTCTGAACCTAGTACTCTTTCTGTAGATTCTATATTCTTTGTAACTAAAAGTCTTGTTTTTTTTTTTTTACTTTCCAGGAAGAATATATATGACAGATTAGGGTGTTCTTTAACAATCTCTTCTGAGAGAGATTATAAGGACTTGGACCAAAAGATAATTTAGGACTGGGTAAAAGGCCCTCCACTGGCATGAGCCTATTTCTTCCCTGACAAAGAATGCCCATTATGTCCTCTTACCCAATTTCTTTAAAGCACATCAAGGAGACATCCGTCAGCTTGGACTGATTGGAGGAAGAAATATGAGGGTCCAAGAGACCTCTGGACACTGACAAAGAAGAGCCTCTTTTTTTTTTTTTTTAAAGATTTTATTTATTTATTTGACAGACAGAGATCACAAGTAGGCAGAGAGGCAGGCAGAGAGAGAGGAGGAAGCAGTCTCCCCGCAGAGCAGAGATCCCGATGCGGGGCTTGATCCCAGCACCCTGGGATCATGACCTGAGCAGAAGGCAGAGGCCTTAACCCACTGAGCCACCCAGATGCCCCCAAAGAAGGGCCTTTTTACCTGGGCCTAACATGTCACTGTCAAAGCTAAGACAATATATAACCAGATTCAGATTGTCCCAAAAACTCTGTGGCTCTACACTGTGCCAAGGTACCTTCAAAAACCATCTCTCAAGGTAAAGCCTCAGAGCATCACATATTTGGAGAAGAACAAATATGGTTGGCATTCTCTTCTGAGACAACTCAAAAAACCAAAGATTTTCCACTGCAATACCTTCACTTAATGCTCAGGGTAAGGATACCCACTTCTGTCCCCCAACAGGAGCTCCTAGGTATTTTCTTTTTCCTCACACCAGACTAGGAGTTATTTGAGGGCATGGATTTACTTTTATTTTCATAGTACACGCCTCTGGAAACACCAACAAAGGCTCAACTGATAAATTTATAAATCTTCTAATCTTATTCCCAGAACACAAATCCTTCAACAACATGGTCATGCATTTTATTGTTTAGAAACCTCCAGAGATAGGAGACTCATTTTTTTTAATGCCCATATCCTTATTAGGAGCTTTCATTTTTCCTTATCCTGAGCCAAAATCTGGTAGCCTTATAGCCTTCAGTAGTTTGTCCAAGCTATATTCTTTATGTAATATGTTTTTCAAAGAGATGGGAGGGTGAATAATAACTTCCAGAGGATTTTTCAGAGTCAGTTGTGATCCCCATCATGGAGAGACAATCGTCCCCCAGAAAGGAAGAAGGCTTTATTCGCTATACTTATCAACATAATGTGTTGGGAAGGTCAAAGTCCAACTCCTTTCCTCTCTAAAGAAACTGAGGCTTACCAATATTTTAGATGCAAAACAAGAAATCTGGCAGAATCTGGCAGAAATGAAATATAGATGGCAATGCAACATAGATAATAAAGGAATTAGACTCCAAGACTTAGTCCAGTATCACCTCCACTGGTGATGTCTCTGAAATAGGCAAGAAGCTCACTTTCTTTTTCATATACAGGAGAAAAGAACATGATATGATGGAAAGGGCATGGATGTTGGTGCTAGGAATATTCAAATCCCAAACCCTCATTTGCTACTTACTGGCTTACTGGCCTTGGACAAGTTATAAACTTCTATGAACCTCAGTTTCTTCGCCAGTAAAATACAGATAATAAACTCCACCTCACATGTGTTCATCAAAGTGTCTGGTGCAAAGTAAAGCATAACAGAAATGTTAGCTGTAACCACTATTATTATGTTGAAGACCAGAATTCTCATGAGCTGGAATAATGGATGGAAATAATCAAAATGGGATTTAATGATGGTTACTAAAGTTCTACATTACCAGTTTAATGCAAAAAAAGGGCAGGGGATCAGAAATTTTAACTGACTGTAAACTCACAATGGGTCAACAATGAAACAAAGCTTCCTAAAAATAAAACAATGAATGAAATCATTAGGTGATGTAGAGTTTAGAACAAAAGAGAGGTCTTACTCTTTCCATACTGGTCAAATCTCAAATGAAACTACTGACTGTCAAATTTTAAGAGCTAAGACAAACTGGAAGTTTTTCAGGAGGGCGAGCAGGATAAGGAAAGATCTAGGATGTAAAATGATTTAAAGACCTACATGTCTGACGCTGGCAGATGTGCTGAAGGGCCTCTCTGAGGCAGAATAGACAGTTCTAGGATCAGGTGTTAGAAGCTACAGGGTGGCAGGGTTCATCTAACCCAGAAGGACTACACAGCAATCAGAAGTGTCCAGCAGGATACAAGGTTGGAGGCAGACAGCCAAGCATCATAGAAGGTTCTCAAATGGAGGCAGTTCAGAGTGCTGGTTGTGCCTCCTCCTCTAGCTCCACCATCCATCAGTTCCAAAGGCCGATCTCTATGACAGGAACTATCAGTCCATACCTGTCCAAGTAGTTCACAATATTTGGGTTCTTGTTTTCCCTCATGACCAGGATCTCATTAATAATCAGCTCTTTCTTCGGCTGCTGCTGAAGGTTCATCTGCTTAATGGCCACCTGAAATCAGAGTACATTCAATGTGCAACCAGTCACTCTTTATTTACTGAGCAACAACTTAGTACAAGACCTTAAACATGAAGGAGACAGAGATGAATAAAATACAGTCTTAGCCCTTGCAGCATTTGCATAAGCCAGTATAGTCAATATGAGGTTTCCAGACCAGCAGCATCAATATCATTTAGCAACTTGCTGGAAATAAAAAAATTTAGGTCCCATTTTAATAAACACTTCACGTGATTCTGATATGCAACAAAGTTTGACAATCAAACTCTCTACTAATACAATATTTGTATGAGAAAAATACTTATAAAAGATCACAATATAAAACAGGTATGCTGGGGGGCACCTGGGTGGCTCAGTCTGTTAAGTGTCTGACTCTGGATTTCGGCTCAGGTCATGATCTCAGGGTTGTGAGATCAAGCCCTGCATCAGGTCCGCACTGAGTGTGGAGCCTGCTTAAGATTCTCTCCCTCTCTCTCTCTGCCCCTCTGCTCCCCTGCTAGTGTTCTCTCTCTTTCTCTCTCTCTCTGAGAAAGAAAGAAAGAAAGGAAAAAAGAAAGAAAGAGAGAGAGAGGGAGTGAGGGAGAAAGAGAAAAAGAAAAAGAAAAAAAAGCAGTATGCTATAACAAAAGTCCATACAAAGCACTATAGAAACACAAAACAGAGCAAGAACTCCTTCTATCTGGCAATGATAGAGAGGCTTCATAAAGGGGGAGAGTAATTTCTGAGCTTGCTGTGGAAAGATGAGTCAGAACTGACATTGAGAGAGAAAAGGGGAATGAGATCACTAATATTTATGTATCACAAAGAACTTCATAGGCTTTTTATCTATAGAAATAAATGAATTCCCAAAGCACTTTTGCATCCATTTCTTCTATGTGTCAAGTACTAGGTAAGGTATTCTCAGGTTTACTTTATTTAATCCTCAGAGATACCCTATGGAATAACTATTACTATGGATTCCTTTTGACAGATAAGGAGATCATGATTCCGAGAGGATATGTGACTTGCATACACAGCTATTTAGTAGCAAAGTCATGATTAGAACCCTTGAGAGTGATGCCAATTTATTGTGTACACATGGCCAGATTAATCTTCCCCACAGTACACATTTGATAACATTCTCCCCTGCTCAAAAATCATAAATGGCTTCTGTTTGCCTGGAAATGCTCCTCAGCCCAACATTCAAAGTTCTCAAGATCTTTCCTCCCACTGCATTCCTTGACATACTCTGTGATCTGATCTTCTCTCCACCTGGAGTACTTGCATGTTTTTCACATGTTCAAAAGCTATTTATCTTCTGTGTCGGGCCAAAAGAAACCTTATTCTCTAAGCCAGATAGGCTTTTTCTCTTCTTTAAAGCCTCATAAGATCATATTTATACCTCTCTAAGGGAACTTACCACATAAACTACCTTCCGGATGATTAGCTGGAGTGTGTATCTCTAGAAGCTATAAGCCAGAGAGCTCATCTGAAAACTTGGTACCAAGCGCAGGACCTGACACACAGTAACTGTTTGTGGAAATGTTTGTGGAAATGAAGACAGAAAGAGAGAATTCAGTGGGTTGATAAGTACTTTGTTTTTAAACCATAAATAGTTCCAGCGATAGGCTACTCTATTCCATAGGAGAACTTACACTATTTGCTAAATGTTTATTCCCTAGAGATATTTTCTGTTTCCTGCTTAACAGAAAAGAACATGAACACCTAAAAGAACAAGTAAATCAGTCTTTCCAGAAGCAGCAAGAAGTGTAAAAAAAAAAAAAAGAATAATACTTATTTTTATGGGGGGAAAAAAAACCCTGCCTCTTATTTCTTAAGCATAAGCTGTCTTCTGCAGAAATCCAGTTCATCAGGAAGAACAGAAATGATTCTTTTAAACACTTTGACTACTTCCATCACTTAGCCCAAGTGAGAAGAATTTGCTTTGGAGTGGAGTCTCCTATCAGGTTAGGCTTCTGGTCTGGCTGTAGCTTTCTAAAATGTTTGATTATTAGCTTTTTCTAATGTCTGAAGAGTAACACATTGATGTAAAGATATATTACATGAACTATAGTGAGCCCTTAAAACATATATTAAGATCTGGAGGCAAAGGAGTGCCTTTAGAGTTCATCTGGTCATCCTAGAGGATTGGAAAGGGCTTATGAACCTCAGAGAGGTCACTGCTGGAAGCAGCAAGAGAGATGACTGGCAGGCAAAGGATAACATAGAGGTGGTGGCAAGATACCAGGGGTCCTTTTCAATATTCACTAACTATGGGCTAGGCTAAATGTCCTTCACCCATTCAGTCCCTTTTAGGCTAGCACAGAGCATTCTTATAACAGAAAAAGAACTGGGTCTGAGTGCTGAGGACCTAAGCTCTGGGTCTATCATTTACTGACCTTGACCAATCACAAGCTCTCTGTGCCTCAGTCTCTCCATCAATACACCGAGGATAATAACACCAATCCTGGTTCCCCTCTTTGCAGGATTGTTTTGACAACTAAATAGGAGATAGCAGCCAGTGTGTTACTCAAATATAAGTAAAAATTTTAAATAATAAAGGAAGACAACAATGCAAATGCAAACTGCAGTAACAACTGCATTTGGGGAATATCTGGTACTGAGCAGCAAGAATGACAACATCAACAGGAACAACAACAAAAACCAGCCACCTTCCCGCCAATACTGTTTATGCAATGCTTACTTATGTGCTAGGGGCTATGTCGGGTACTCTAGTAACGTTACTTCAGCAATAGCTAACAACAACCCTCCAAGTAAAAATCATTATCTGACTTTTCAGGAAAGGGAATGGAAACTGAGGCGTACAAGAAAATTGCCCAACATCATAATCAATGCCCTCAGGTCCATTTGACTCCAAAGTCTCTTCCAGTCTATTCTTTCTATTAAACACACTCCCTCTAAAAATGGGCTTGCAAAATAATTGTGTAACTGGGAGACTTCCTGGCACTAACATGCTAAGCTTCCTAGACGTGACAGACAATACTTCTGCTCTTCCCCGGTGGATAACCCCCAATGAGCACTCACAAAGACTTGAGAGCATCTCGCCAACTTCACTAAAGATTTATACTCCCTGGGGCAGCAAATGAGGCCTTCTTGACCGCACTGCATTAGCCACGCTAATGGACTTGCTTCCATTCATAGTTTTGTAACCACAGGCAGGCATATGGTAAAGTCAAATTTCTGTTTCCTGTGGCCAACTTCTCATACACGCAGGCTCCAGGCCTCCAGCAACTGCCCATCACTGTCTTCCATCAAGAGCTGTAGGGTCCCAGAGGCCAGAAACATGACAAAGGGACCTAGAACCTACTCTCAGTTCTGCTGTGGCTTTGCAGTCCAGAAAGCAAGGTTTAGGCTTTAAAATCAGGATTCTAACCCCATCCTTGCTAACTGCTTGTAGCATAAACCTGCAAAAGTTATTTAAACTCCCTCAGCCTCAAATTTCTAATCAGTAAGAAGGAAATAATATTATCTACCTCACAGGGTTCTTCTTAGGATCAGTATAACCACCTCTTTTCTATCTCTGCCTCCAATTCACCATGTTTAAAACTGGCACAATGATACCATCCTTCCTTACTCATCGTTACTTTAATGCAGGCTCCCATCCTCCAATCTGTTCTCCATACTATAAGACTTCCACACGTATCCAATGGAAAGTGCGGCCTCTAACACTTATATATGATTTTAATGTCTGTGTACCTGCACAGGACTCAATATTCCACATGGTTCTTAGCACAAAGTGTGGCATAAGGCTCATCTTCAGCAATTGCTTTAAGGAACATATAAAAACTAATAAATATGTAATTTTTCTGTATGTGATAAATATGTAACTTTAATACTTAAAGTTTATGATGTATTTTCATATGCACTGCTTTAATGAATTCTTTCAACACTTTTGGAAGGTATATGTTATCATGCACATTTTGTAAATAAATAAAATTCAGGCTTAGGGAAGTCAAATGACCTGCCCAAAATTACATAAGTAACAGTAAACATCTAGGTTGTTGAATTTTCATCTCAACGAACAATGAATAAATCCTTAATCATAATAATTACCTTCAACAGAGCCTCAATATTTGGTCTAGATGCTTATAAATGACTCACAAGAGCACGGTGAAATATGTGCTAATCCTATTAAACTTGCTTTTTACAGTATACCAGGGGGTTTCAATTACCAAACATATACAAACAGATCCTAGTAGCCTCGCTCCAATGAGCCCAACTCTGTGACCAGAACAGGAGGTCTCTCTCACAACCTCTGAGTCCTGGCATTCTATGAACTAAGGACTTCCTTGGGCCGCTCCCACCCACAGCACATCTGCCAACACTCCTGCCCTGCAACCAAAGAGTAGAGTGCAAGAAAACCTCCAGTACTCTATATTCCCTTCATGGTTTCCTTCTGCTACAGCTCTTGGGTCACCAGGTCTTAGCAATAAAGTCAGAGCTCTCCCAACATAATGAAATGAAGGAGACAAAGAGGTGCCTCCAAATGAGGACTTAATGTCCATGGGAATCCTGGGCACAGAGTAAAGGAAGGATTATGAGTCAAGAGACATGTTTAAATCTCTTCCACACCAGGAGCACCTGGTTGGCTCAGTCGATTGAACATCCAACTCTTGATTTCGGCTCAGGTCATGATCTCAGGGTTGTGGGATTGAGCCCTGCACAGGGCTCCATGCTTGGCATGGAGTCTGCTTGGGATTCTCTCTCTTCCTCTCCCTCCACCCCTCCCCACTGTCACTTGCTCACTCTAAACAAATAAATACATAAATAAATCTTTAAAGAAAAAAAAAGTTAAATTTCTTCCACATCAGATTCCTCTACCAAACACCAAACTTATATATACAATAGTCCACTAGGCAATTCCACAAGAGGGTCTCTCAGGCAGTATCCAACTTCTTTAACCATATACCTCTACCTTTTTACTTTCTCCTTGACCAGGATCACTCAGTTGTGAGTCATCCTCACATTCAGTCACTCGCCAAATTCTGTCAAATCCACCTAAGTACCTCTCAAATCCAGCCACTTCCCTCCATTCATACTATGCTACCACCTTAGTCCAAACCATCATCTCTCACCTAGAATTACACAATAACCGCCTGACTCATCTGCTCCAAGCTTATCTCCTCTAATCTGTTCCCCACACTATAGCCGTAGAGACTTTTTCCAAAATCTATAAGTTTCATCATGTTACTACTCTGTTTAGTTCTAGTCTGCCATAGTAAGAAAACAGAAGTATCCCTATTGAGCTAAGAAGGACTAAAAATTAGCCAAAATAATAATAATAATAATAATTAATAATAACAACAACCCAGTAGAACTGAAGGAGCAATAGTTGGTGGTTAATACTCACCTCCTGTCCTGTGGCCACATCCATTGCAGTGTACACAGTGCCTGAAGCACTGAACGACAGGTGAGAGAGAGAGAAAAAAAAAACATAGGGATTAAATGAAGTGACATCTGTCAAATACATCTCTATATACAATCTGGCAATGCAAGTGTTAATAATAATAGCAGCAAAAATAATCCTCCCCAACACCCCTTCCCCCTACTCTATTCTCAAATGTGAGAGACAGTATAAGGTAGAAAGAGAATACAGGCTCTAGTGGCCAAAAGACCTAAGTTTCATTCTGAAGCGTCTACCTAGTAACTGCTAGCTATATGACCTTGAGCAAGTTAATTTCTCTGAGCTTTACTTTCCTCATTGGTAAAGATAAGAGATAAGAGAATTTGAATCAATTAGTTCATAAAGCACTTAGCCAAGTGCCTAGAATTATAAAATAGGTCTTCAATATAGGCTAGTTTCCTGCTCTTACTTCTTCTCCTCTTCTCCATCATCCTTGATGGATGATTGATCCTCTTCTCTCATCATCCTCTCCTTTAACCCCCTTTGGCCTCAAACTCTTCATCTGTATATCTCGGTAAGATGAGATCTATAATTTTCAACCAGGGGTGAGGAGTGAGAAGAAAGTGGCCCAAGGGAAATTTTCAGAATGAAGTTGGAGGATGGCTTATATTTTAAGCAAGAAGGGGTATAGACTTCTGGGGTAACACTAATGATCTGTTTCTTAATGTAGGTACTGGTTACATGGGTGTGTTTGTTTTTTTAAAATTCATTGAGTTGTACACTTACATGTGTATTATTCAATTATAATTCATATTAAAAAAACTATAACAACTAAAAGACTAGAAAAATAATCTCATGGTGCCTTTCCAGCTTTTACATTATGAACTTTTAGAACAGTGTTTTCAATCATTTATCATAGAAAAGGATATGAGTTTTATTTTGCAGTTTATATTGTAAAATAGGTTTTCACTTTTTCAAACATGAAATATTAAATGTTTTTTCAAACGCATATGCTCCTAGAAAATATGATCTAATTCTTACCCCATCTCCAAGGTAAAAATAATCTCACTATACATACACATGCATATAATGTACATACATACACAAACATATACACACTCACACATACAAACAGAAAGAAAGAGAGTAGGAGGAAGGGAGGCAGAGAAATACTATGAATAATGCTAGGAAAGCAATCATGTCCATTCTACATTTCCGAGAACTTCACTTTGTGCCTATAATCATGAGCCCTGTATATTTGTAGATGAGTGATATATAACAATATTCTAACTATACAATCCATACATCAGATTTATTTTTTATGTATTAATAAAATGCATTCCAGGCAAGCCCTGAGATTATACTATCCAGGGAAGTCAGGTCAATTTAGGGAGAAAAGTCAATTCTAAGTATGCCTTGCAGCTAGGAATTATGGTCACCAGCTTCCACACCACCTTTAGTTGGAAGCTTACCTACATGCCAGGAAATTGTGATCCTAAGATATGGGCTATAAGAATTGGATTACTCGTATTGGCAGTTACCTTCCCATTGCCTTATCATTCTATCTTCAGCCATTTTCTGTCATAAAGCTGGTATCTATCATCCTACACCCATCCTCCCCATCCTACCAGAAGCATCATTCTTAAAGGGCAAATATGCCCAGGCCCCAGGGGACTGGACATTCTGGGACTATGTCTCCATGATTACAGAGGTCTAGAAGTCAGGCCCACTGGTTATTTCTACCTGAAAAGACATATGAATTCCAGGTCAAAAAAAAAAAAAAAAAACCTTCAGGTCTTAAAGGGAAAAAACAAGCAAAAAATATAATAGTACCAATCCATCATATTTGTGTAGCCTGTATTTCTTTTGACTTTTTTTAAGTAGGCTCCACGCCCAACATGGGCTTGAACTCATCTCCCTGAGATCAAGACTCGCATGCTCTACTGACTGAGACAGCCAGGCATCCCGGCATTTATATTTTAAAAACATGGAATAGGTGCTTAATAAATATTTCATTCCTCCCCTAGCACTAACAGAACTGTCAAGTAAGCAACAGAAAAAACATTTTGCAGATGTTGCCTATTTATGGGCCTCATACATCTGAATGAAAAAAAGGTCAGAAGTTCTGGAGGTGAAAGACTCTGAGTCCACAATCTCTCCCTTAAATTTATGGACAAAGAAACTGAAGCCCATAAATGGGACCTAACTTGCTCACATTTGTCTGTGTATCTTTCTGCTAAGATATTCTTAATATCTCAATGTAATAACTACAGGAAATGCCATCCCAGATTATTTTGAGGCAAGGAAAATAATTTCTCTTCAAGGTTAACTACCTTCTACCAGTTCAGACTCACAAAAGCATGTCTAGTAGGAAAAGGGCTGGACCAGGAAAAGATAAAATCCAGGGTGATTTCAAGGATTAAATTAAATAACAGATGCAAATAAGAGATGTAAGCTGAAGAATGCTGTACAGATATGTCATTATATAATGCAATATTTTATCTTATTTTCAAATGTTCTTACATGCACAAGAAAGAAAACTGAAACAAAACTTCAAAGACTTCATTAGCAACAATGCTTTCATGAAATCAACACTCTTGAGTTTTCTACAAATCAGATACTTTTTTTTCTAATTTCTTTTTAATTTTAGCTATTTGGGTAGGCCTGTTGAAATCTCATTATTTTGCTTTTTTATACCAAGGTATAAAGTAATCTGCACAAATCTTAAGTGTACAACTTGATGATTTTTCAATATCTAAAAACCCATGTGTTCACCACAAAGATCATCCCCAAAAGCTCCTTATGCTCCTTCCCAATGCACATGCCCTTCCCAGACACAACCATTATTCTGACTTCTATTAGCATAAATTAGTTCTGCCTGTTCTTGAACTTCATGTAAACAAAATCATACAGTTTCTGGTCTTTTATATCTGGCTTCTTTTGCTCAAAACAATGGTAAAACAATTTTAAGACTTATCATAGTATATTATAATTTTGTGTTCGACAGTCTCTTTCCATAAACATGGTCTTTGAAGACAGAGTCTGTGTCTGATTCATAGCTGTATTCATACTGTCTAGCACATAAACAGGAACTCAGGTAAGATCTGCTGAGTTCAGTACACTGAGGGCAGCATGCAAGATGCAGAGAAGAAATCAGAGAGCAGCCATGAATCCTGGCATCCACCTAGAAAAACAGGTCCCTTTACACTAGCAGAGGGGTCTGCAGTTCTGAGCCTCCCATTTCATATTAGTGCTGTTAAGTCTCAGTGCCAGGTAAACCAGGTTAATCTGAAAAAGCAGAGCTGTAATCTGGGAAGCAGGTTTTGTGCTATCAAAGTAAATGGTTTTTGCTTTCTCACTGAATGATTATTTTTAGCAACATGGTCAGCTAATGGCACATCTCTCAAACTAAGCATAATTCTGCCAAACCTGAAGTCAGCCTAACATAACACCTCCAGATGGGTCAGGGACGAGGTAGAGAAAGAACAAGGTTTATGAGAGGCAAAACAAAAGCAAAATCATATATACCAGCATACACAATTTTTAAGTCATTTCTCTAGGGAAAGAAAATGCCCCTACTAACCCTTGTCCAATCTTCTCAAACCGTGTATATTTCTTCTTAGGATCGCCCACACTCACTATGCTCCCTTTGAAAGAAACAGAGACCATGAATCATTTTTTTCCCAGATCAAGATACAAAACGGGCCCCATATTCCCCCAAACCCTGCAGCTGGAAGGATTAAAGAACTACCTCCAATGCCCAAAGCCATACTAAGCAGGTCCTTAGATTTTACCTGTAAGTTCCAACCAAAAGTTTCATCTCCTTACTGTTTTTATTCACAGTATTCGTTCATTTTTAAATTCATTCATTCAATAAACACTTACTCATTTAATATGCTCACTTACTATGTACCAAACCCTATGTTGAATACCAAGAATAAAGGGATAGATAAGGCACAGTTAAAACAGTCCTTCCTCTCAAGAAGCTCAGTCTCATGTAAGCATAAAGTTCCATGAAAATACAATTGTTGCAATACAGAAAGAGGCATAAAATACAGACTGGAAAGGCTTCAGAAAGTAAGTGATATCTGGACTGATTTTTATAGGATAAGCAGGAGTTAGCCAGGGAGAGAAAGTTGGGAGAGGTTACAGCACACAGTAATTCAAGTGCAAAGACAGAAAAGTGTGAGAGAGGTTGGGTTTCAAAACTTGTACTCCAGAGATGGTGAAACTGAGTCCCACAGAAGGGAAGATACTTCCCCCAAGGTCACACAGCAAACTGGTGTCAGAGCTAAGATTAGGAGTTTGGTTTTTGGTCTCCCAGTCCAGTGTGCTCTCCCTAACACCAATTACTAAGATTTGATATTTTCACATATATTATTTCATCTGCTTTACAAATAAGAGAGGTATTAACATCCCTATTTAAAAGATGAGCTAAAGGAGGCCCAGAAGACAATAGGAAATTGCCTAAGACCCAAGTCAGTGGCAGGGCTAGGGCTTCAACCCAAGTGCCCTTAACTCTCAGGCCAGTCTGCTTTTCACAATTCGAAGTTCTAAGTATGACAAATCTGGTTCAGAGAAAAACACTATATATAGGAGTAAACAGATGGTTAGGTAAGTAGCTTTTCTTACTTTATCATTTCATAAGGGCTCTGGGCAAGGGCAACTTTAAAAGAGTGAAATTTTTTAAAAAATCAAACAAGAATCATCAGGAAGAAATTGAGAGCTGCTAAGCTAAAGAACCAGAAACCTAGGCTTTAGAGAGCAGTGCTAGTTTGTGCAGTTGGCCAAAACAGTCACATCAAATCCCCTTTAGAAGTAAGTAGGTACAAAGGATAAATGAAAGGTCTCATAAATGATTTTTCCAAGCCCAAAGGTCAACCTTGTCCCTCTTTCTAATATGAATTGTCTTGTAGTTTACTGAGACACAGAAACAAGCTACTCTAATATACCCCATTTCTGGCTACTAAAGAAAACAAAATGGAAGTTTCCACCTGAGAGCAAGAGGCAGCATGCTCTAATTACAGGAGCACAAGCTGGGCTCTGACCCCAGCTCTGTTACCTTCTGGCTGTGTGACCTTGGACAGAGTATTTAGCATCCCTGAGCATCAAATACCTTAACTGTAAAAAATGAAGATTATAATGTCTGCCCTCCCAGGGTTAATCTGAGCAATAAAGGGACCAAAAAAGTGAAGAAAATACCTTGCTTGTCATTTGGTACACAGTATAGGCTTGCAAAATGTTAGTTTCCCTTCCCTCTTTTCCCACAACCAGGATGGCAGACCAGTCTTTTCCTAAGCCAATGGTAAGCACCAATAATCACAGCAATCTTTCCTACCAGGTATGGGCAAGGCCTCAGTCTTTCTCAACACAACATTCCAGACTATTTACTACATAAAAGCTATTTTTTATAAAAAAATAAAATATATATTTTTATATCAAAATAAAATTTTATTTTATTTTTAAGGTTGAGAGATGCCTAGCCCTTGAAGTGAGCTATCCACTCTCTCCTCAATTCCCATCCTATGTGATATCCAATTGCGGCTGCTGAGACAGAGGAGGTGGGTGCAGGAGTAAGGTGAGAAGTACACTTTATGTGGCTAAGATATCAAGCATAGCCAGGCAGTCACACAGACCAAGCATAGGATTGGGATCCGTTTAGCAATATTTTTCCATCTTTGTGCTCATTCAGTCACATACAGAAGGAAAGTTTAGAAAAGTGCTTACGTAATTTCTCCAAGATCTCCTCATCAGACATTTTAGGCTTCTTCTTCTGCTTCTCAGTATTTCGGGTCAGAGCATCTGGTGGAGTGGTATTATTCTCAGTAGGTGAAATGGGAGATGTAGCCACATCCCGAGTTGGAGTAACAGGAATTGGTTCTATCACAGACCGTGTATATACCTGCGTTGTTGGTATAAGAATTTGCCAAGGCCAGTTTTTGTTAGCACAGGGGACACTTGGGAACCACTTTTACATGTATGTGTTAGAAGATCCACAAAAGAACAAATCCCAATAAACTCATCCCTTTTCCTAGGACAAAATCTATGTTCTTCCTCCTCTGTGTCCAGGCCCATCCTCTGTGGGTGGAATGGCCTTCCTTGTTCTCACTACACACAACAGAAATTAGGAAATAACAATGTCTTTTTAGAAAGGAATGCTTAGGAAGATCAAATTTATTAATTCATTTGTCACTCACTATTTACCACCTTTCTAATACCTGCCAAGAGCTATGCTAAGCACTACCAATTCATTTATGTTTCCTCTATTTTTGAGAATTTCATGGTTTAGTGGGAACATTTTTTAAATGAACAAGCTTGCAAACTGAAAAACACCATATCAATATGAGGTATCTTGACAACTCTCCAATTTTGAAGCTCATTATTGTTCAGGTGATTTGTGACCTATAGAAAGGGTGATTCCATAGATACTGTTTGTAAGTTCTCATCCTAAAAGGTTATCTAAACCCCTTGAATTCGTCCACACCATCTCCCATAGCCAGTCAACCAACTTCTGCTTGAAAACCTCCCTGAATGTTCTACTCCAAAGGCAGCCTTTTTTTGTATTATCAAAGAGTTTAAGCCCCAGATCATTCTTTCATTATAAAGCTCTCATCATATAAAAAGTCCAAACAAAGAAACATTAATAGAGTATCATCTGATGACAGGTCAGTGCTCAGTGATACTAAATCAAGTAAAAGGCATGGGAACCAGATTGTGCAAAGTGAGGGCAGAGGGACTGTGGCTATTCTGAGATGCAAAAACCTCAGAGGAAGTTAAATAAAAATCATTGCCAATATCCGGCATCAAAATGCACTCCTGATGTCCAGCATATTAATAGCACTAATGTATTTATAAATTCCTTTGGGTCTTTCAGTATCATCAATGATGTTCTAAGAGGTAGAATGCTACACATTTAGCAGGGAAGAAAAGATCTGCAGCAGGCTAATTTGTTGCTTCCCAGGAGACTAGAATAATTTATGTTAGCCCTGCACTAAGTAACATTAATTCTGTGTATCTTCCTGTCTTTGGAGGACAGGCTAAGTAAACTAGGGCTGAGTTAGCATAAACACCAATTATCTAGGACACTTCAGGACTATCTGTAAACCAGTAACAAATAAATATACCATTTCTTGTCTTTAATCATACAGAAAGTACTTTTCAGTCAAGGTGGTTCTGTGATTTCACCAGCTCCAAAATCCAAGAACCCCTACCAGAGTATTAAACCTCTAGGCCTCAGCACCAACCCATCCCACCCCTGCAAGCTCTAATAAATCTGAAAGCTGTTCACATCCCCACAGACTCACAGATTTTGTGTGCTCTGGGCGTGGAGCAATCACTGGAGGTGGGGTAGCATCATCATCATCATCTTCGTCTTCTGAAACTGGTGGCACTGCAGGGGTCTCAGACACCGTCTTCACATTCTGGACAGCAGAAAAAAGCCACTTTCATCAGGTCCAGTTTGACATGACGCTTAAGCTACCAGGATCACCAATCCCCAGAAGAAATCTCATTCTGACACCCCTTCTCAAACCCACAGCAGCCTCCACACTCTCCACCTTTGTGTAGCCAGTCCCAGGAACTCAGTCAGCTTCCCTCTCTTCTTTTAGCCATTACTCTCCTCTCAGTCCCTTGGGAGTTCCTTCTCCTACCCAAAGCCTAGTTGTAGATTGGGAAGCCAGCTTACAGATTCTCTATTTGCCTTCCCTAGTCCAAATTCTAAAGACAAGCTCACAGTTCTTTTTCCATGAATTTCACTCTCCACGCTGAACAGGTAATAAAATACAAAACGTGGGAAAGGGATCAAAAGCCTGAATTTTTATGACGTTTATCATTATAATTCCTTATTTCTTTCTGATATGGTAAATGGGAGTCCAGACAGACTTTTGCCTCTCCTTTTCCTTTCCTTACTAAAACCTACTAGACACATTATCGCATCAGGTACCCTTGCCTCAACCTGAAGATACAGAGTATCAGGAGCCCCTTGCCTCAAGAGCACTGTGAGCTCCTCCCCAGACTGGATGCTATCCATTTCACTAATCTTTTGCCCTATCCAAGAATGAACCTTACCAGCACTGCTAATTGAATCTGCTATAATCTCAGCAACTTGATTTTTCCATGCAAACTATAACAAACCTGGGCCAAGAGCAGCAGGTTTTAGGGCAGGTCCAGGCAAAAAATACCATACCATTTCTGTTTATTCAAGAGAGAGAGTAGCTCCAAAACATGAGTTTTCTGATAGAGATTAAATGATGACAGCATAGGACCAGAGAGGCAATAGGGATCTTTTAATATATATTGGCCTAACTCAACTGTTTGAGATATTTTCAGAGCACCCATTCTGTACTCAGTAAAATAGCATGATGGATACTGTTGACACAGAGGTACAAAGATGGAAAAGACGGTCCATGTCCTAAAGCAGCTCATAGTCTGGTATGGGAGACAGGGAGAGGGTGAACCCCCCTCCTGCCTGCCATTTGGGGCCTCTGGAAAGAGGAACGCCAGGGGTTGGAATGACAGGAGCTAAATGAAGGAACTTACCTAGTGGAATACTAGACAAGAACTCCTATGTGGAAGACTGGTATTTACCACATTTGACACACTAAGAAAAGGAAAACTGGCAATCTCATCGATCCTAACAGGACCACTGGTGCAGGGCATAACTTAAAAATTGACAGCCCAGCTGTATGTAAGCAGCTAGTTTTGGTGACCACAGTGAAAGAATTTATCCTCTTGGTCTCAAGTTTCATCATTTGAGGAATGTGGAGGGAAAGGAGTGATATAATTTGAGGGGTGACCTTAAGTCACTTCCAGTTCTAAAATCCAATAGAGATCTTTCCCTAAGTACATATTTTGGTATTTTTCTGCTCTAATTTCTTTTCTCCCCACTATTCTACCCAACAAAATTTAAGTAGAAACCCAAAATGGGAACAAAGTTACTCAGCAGCCTCTTCATCAGGTGGCCCCAATGTATACTATAAACACAGTTTAACAGGTGTGTTTGCTTCCTAAAACTCTGCAGAAAAGGGGATCTCATCACTTTCCCTTGCAATACCTTTTATTTCCACAGGTAATGGCTTTGAGTGGTAATGTTAACAATACTAGAATCAAGAGATACAGGATTTTATCCCAGATTTTTACTTCTTCTCCCTGTGTCCTTAGGCAAAGCTGTGCCACCCTAAGTCACAAGTTTCTTATCTATAAGATAGGGATAATGACACTTCAAAGGGCCATTGGAGGATGAAATGAAGTGATGTGGGCATAAAAACACTTTGTAAATAAGTGCTAAGGAGCTAGAAAGATGCAAGGAATCAATTAAGTTATCATTATGTCTAATAACCACAAACCTCTTTTTAAAACGCCAATGACTTCAACTCATGTATTCATTCACTGTGTACCAGGCTCTATTCTAGGTTCTGAGGCTATGAAAGGACAAAATAGATACAGTCCCTGGTCCTGTGCTTGCATTGTAGAAGAAAATATAGTTGAAATAAATTACCAAAGTGCCAGGCAGTAATAAGATTTACACATGAGAGTAGTAATTGGTTAGGTGTGGGGAAGTATTACTTTAAACAGAGTAGTCATGGAAAAGGGCTCTCTAATGAGAAGTCAAATAAGCAGTGGCCTGAATGAATTGAGACAGCAAGCCATGGACTCTCTGGGAGAAGAATATTCATGGCAGGTGGAAGAAGTACAAAGATCCGGAGATGCAAACATGCGTGGTATGTCCCAATACTTCTGCGAGGCCTATTTATGTTGCTAAGAAACACTCACGATATAAAAACTGCTGAACTCCAGATAAAAGCAGTAAGAACCTCTGATGTTCTGGCTCAGAGCTGCTTCCATCCATCCCACCCCAGCTCTGTTAGAGTGGGGGTTTTTCCAGGATGAGGCAGGCTATAATGACATCACCCAAGCGGACTCACTTTCATCTGGAGCAGTGGACAATGCCCAGGTCTAGTGGTGCTGTTAATGGACGTGACTTCCCAGAGGGGTTAGCAAAAGAGGCCAACTGCTCAGATCTGCTAGCCTGAGATTGTAGTCCTGCATAGGGCAAACAAATTTCTAGCTGGGGCTGCTCAAAGGCATAGCAGACACAAGAGAGGCCTCACACTAGCCTTACAAGCTTAGCTGTGAGCATATAATTAAAAATTCAAAAGAGCCAAGCAGAAAGTAAAAGCTGAAACAGACCTCAAAGAGATCTCAATAATTAAGAGAACAAGAATAAATATTAGCCAAATTATTGGGGCCCCTGGGTGGCTCAATGGGTTAAAGCCTCTGCCTTCCGCTCAGGTCATGATCCCAGGATCCTGGGATCGAGCCCCGCATCGGGCTCTCTGCTCAGCAGGGAGCCTGCTTCCACCTCTCTCTCTCTCTCTCTGCCCACCTCTCTGCCTACTTGTGATCTCTTCCTGTCAAATAAATAAATAAAATCTTTTAAAAAAGATTAAAAATTAACCAAGTTATAGAAAACTTGAATAATACTATCAATCAATTCAATCTAACTGACATATACAGGACATTCTACCCAAGATCTGCAGAAGACACATTCTTTTTTTTTTTTTTTAAAGATTTTATTTATTTATTTGACAGAGAGAGATAGATCACAAGTAGGCAGAGAGGCAGGCAGAGGGAGAGGAGGAAGCAGGCTTCCCGCTGAGCAGAGAGCCCAATGTGGGGCTCGATCCCAGGACCCTGGGATCATGACCTGAGCCGAAAGCAGAGGATTTAACCCACTGAGCCACCCAGGCGCCCCGAAGACACATTCTTTTTAACCACATATAGGTCATTCTTCAGGACAGACCATATGCAAGGCCACAAAACACATCACTAAATTTAAAAGGATTAAAAACACATAATATGTATTCTTTGACACCATGGAATTAAATTAGAGATCAACAACAGGAAAGACATTTCTCCAAAGAGATAAACAAATGGCCAATAAACACATGAAAAGATGCTCAACATCATTACCCACTGAGAAATGTAAATCAAAACCCAGTGAGATACCATTTCACGCCCATTAAGATGGCTATAATAAAAAACCAGAATAACAGATGTGGGGGAAGATATAGAGAAATTGGAACCCTCCAAACTGCTTGTAGGAGTGTAAAATGGTGCAGCCACTGTGGAAAACAGCCTGGCAGTTCCTCAAAAGGTTAAATGCAGAGTTATCATATGACTTAGCAATCCCACTCCTGGGTATATACCCAAGAGAAGTGAAAATATACAGCCACACAAAATTCATACATGAATGAGCATTACTGATAGCCAAAAAGTAGAAACAACCCAAATGCCCATCAACTGATGAATGGATTAAAAACGTAGTATATCAGGGGTGCCTGGGTGACTCAGATGGTTAAGCATCTGACTTCGGCTCAGGTCATGACCCTGGGGTCCTGGGACTGAGCCCCATGCTAGGCTCTCTGCTTAGCAGGGAGTCTGCTTCTCCCTCTCCCTCTAACTACACCCACCCCACTCATGTTCTTGCTTTCTCTCTCTCTCTCTCAAATGAATAAATTAAAACTCTTTTTAAAAAACGTAGTATATCAATACAATAGAACATTATTAGGACATAAAAAGGAATGAAGTACTGATACATGTTACAACATGGATGAACCCTGTAAACCTTATGCTAAGCAAAAAACTAGACACATGTTGCATGAACAAAAAACCAGGACAGAGGGGCATATGCAACCAAGTGTTTATAGCAGCACTGTCCACAATAGCCAAACTATGGAAAGAACCTAGATGTCCATCAACAGATGAATGGATAAAAAGATGTGGTGTATATATACAACGGAATACTATGCAGCCATCAAAGAAATGAAATCTTGCCATTTGCAACAAGGTGGATGGAACTAGAGGGTATTATGCTGAGCGAAATAAGTCAATCAGAGAAAGACAACTATCATATGATCTCTCTGATATGAGGAATTTGAGAGGCAGGGCAGGGATGTTGTGGGGGGTAGAGAAGGGAAAAATGAAACAAGATGGGATTGGGAGGGAGATAAACCATAAGAGACTCTCAATCTCACAAAACAAACTGAGGGTGTCTGGGGGGTAGGGGGTCGGGATAGGGTGGCTGGGTTATGGACATTGGGGAGGGTATGTGCTATGGTGAGTGCTGTGAAATGTCTAAGCCTCATGATTTACAGACCTGTACCCCTGGGACAAATAATACATTATATGTTAATTTAAAAAATCAGGACAAAAATCAAGGCAAGAGAAATAGAGAAAATATAATTAAAATGGGGAAGTCTGTCCAGGAGGTCCAAAATCTAAACAGGAGAGTTCCAGAAAGAAGAAACAAAGAAACCAGAAGAGATCATCAAAGAATTAAGTCAAGCAAATTTCCTAGAACTGAAGGCATGAATTTCCAAGGTTTAAAGAGTCCACAAAGCCCCTTGCAAAATAAATAGATGAATATAAGGATATAAATATGAAATTTCAAACCAATGTTGACAAAGAAGATGCCACAAGCTTTTCAAGGGAAAAAAAAAAAAAATAGGCCAGACACGAAGAAGCAGGAATAAAATGACTTCAGACTTCATTCAATAGCCAATGCTGGATGCTATGTGACAAAAGTGCAATATTTTCCAAATATTGATGGAAAATTATTCTCAATCTAGAACTCCAGACTCAGCCAAAGTATCAATCAAATCTGGGGGCAGAATAGGCATGCTCCATTTCAAGACTTGGAAGGCACTAAAATATTTACTTCCCATTTACTTTCTCAAAGCAACTGGAAGATGAGCTCTACTAAACTGCAAAAGTAAACCAAAAATGAAGAAGGAACAACACAAAGAAAACAGCAAAGGGATTTCCAGGACAATGGTTACAAGAGATCCCAGAAAAACAACTACTAATTACAAAGATTCTAATCCTATTTGACGTTTTCATCTAATACTTGGGTAAAAATAATTTTTTTTGGTAAAAATTTTTAAGGAAATATTCTTAATCATCATCAACTGAGCTAACAGATAATTACTGCTATTATCTGTTAGCCTGTCAGATTATCTGTGGGTGGTTAAACTATATCTTCATGTCTTTATTTTGACCTCATGCATACTTTTTTTTTTTTAAGATTTTATTTATTTATTTATTTATTCATTTACATATTATCTCTGCTTAGCAGACAGCCCAATGTGGGCTCGATCCCAGGACCCTGAAACCATGACCTGAGCTGAAGGCAGAGGCTTAGCCCACTGAGCCACCCAGGCGCCCCTGACCTCATGCATTCTTAAATGCTAGTTTGATTAGGTACAGAATTCTTGGTTCTAAGTAATTTTTTTCATACCTCTGAAGATACTGCTCCTCTGCCCCCTATTGCTAATGAGGAACATCAGGTGTATATTCTCTTTGAAATGTCTGAAGCTCTTTCTCTTTATCCTTGGGTCTCTGCAGTTACATGATCTGATAACTGGTTTGCCCTTTCATCTGAAGGGTTGTGCTTTTCTTTAACTGAGGGAGTTTCTTCTATTATTCCTTTGATTATTTTTTCCATGTTAGTGCCCCAGTTCTCTAATTCTTCTTGAATCTCCGTAAGTAAATCCCTGGTGTCCCTGATTCCCCCAATTTTCCACTGTTTTTATATTTTGTGTCGTGTTATTCATTCTTACATGCATTTTTTAATCCTTCTGAATTTATTCCCTTAATCACATTTTTCATTTTTAAGAACTCTTTTTTATCCTCTGGTCTAATAGCAGTATGTTTTTTTGGCTGCAACATCTATAAAGTCTCTGTATAATATGTTATATAATATATGTAATTATATATATAACATGTTCATATTATATATATTTTTTAAATTCTTTGAATTATCTATTTCCTCTGGGTCCAATTTTACTTTCTTTATCTGATCCTTCTCTTTAATGCTTTCCTTCCTTCCAGTATCTAGAGATCCTGGGCTATCCATTCATACTTCTAAGTGAAGAACTAGGTTGATTAGTGCATGTAAGCAGCATGGGTTTCTTCCGCAGTTGTGTCTGTTTCTCCACTGTCTCCTGAATGGGAGGTCTGATGTAATCTACATGTGAGTTAGAGAGTCTGCATGTGGTTGTTGGCAGGCATCACTTTAGAGTATGTTGGCATAGAAGAACATGTAGGGTTGAGATTCCTCTCCTTCCAATTATCCAAAATATGAAAAATTTACTCTTGGGATGGAGAATTTAATGTATTTTCTTCCACTGCAGACCTATTCTTCCTTTTCCCCTTCTTCATACCTGTTGCAGAGATCTGTAGTTAACTCAGGTTCTGCTCTGCTTCTCTCTCAAGCACCTATACCTACAGCACAAGTTCTCTTCAAGTAGGCAGTTTCTTTTCTTTAGAAAATTATCTGGCTTGGGGCGCCTGGGAGGCTCAGTTGTTAAACGTCTGCCTTCAGCTCAGGTCATGACCCCAGAGAGTCCTGGGATCCAGCATCAGGCTCCCTGCTTGGCAGGAAGCCTGCTTCTCCCTCTCTCCCTCCCCTTGCTTGTGTTCTCTCTCTCACTGTGTCTCTCTGTGTCAAATAAATAAATAAATTCTTAAAAAAAAAAAAAAAAAGAAAGAAAGAAAGAAATTACCTGGCTTAAGCTTAGAGTCAAAATTCTGCTACCTTTCGCTCTCTGTAAGATGAAGACTGCCCTTGCTGTTTCAAATGCAGAATTTTAAATAATTTACCCTTGAAGATGATCCAGGACTCCTTCCTGCTTCTTCTTGTATTGTATACTCTTATCAGCTACTCTTGTCTTCCCAGGAGTTTTCTCTTCCACATACTTTAAGTTATGGCTTCTTCTATTTTCATCAATCTGATCTTTGCTTTCTATCCTCTGTGAATTTCTGACAATGGCTTATTTATGTTCTATTTTTATTTTGGAGCACTGCTTTGTTTTTTTTTTTTAATAGATCTTTTCTGAAATTAAGAAATTTGGCATAGCAAGAGAGACAGATATATGAATTCATTCTAATACCATGAGCCAATTTCCAGAGGAATCTTTCTAAAATGTGAGTTTAGACTAAAATGTGTGAATCTGTTTCTCCACTGTCCCCTCTCCTTCTCCTAAGCTGTAGCAATCTCCTATATAGAAGATCTCCTTAGCTCCAGCACACAGTTCTAGGTCTTTGGCTTGAAAGGATAGATCCTTAACTTGGCTTTTGTTCATGCTACCTCACACCAGAAAGAATTTCCCTTTTATCTGCCTGGTATCATTACCTGTGTTTACCTGACAAGGTATTATGAATCCCTGTTTACATGTTCTGATTCCTCACTAAATTGTGAAATCAAGAGCAAAGACCTTACCAGTCCTTGACTCCCCAATACCCAAAGAACCTATCACATAACAGCTGTTTGTTTTATAAATGAAAATTCAGGAATTAAAATGCTATAGAATCTGAGAGCCAGACCTCAAACCAATAAGCCACAAGTAACAGAATTTTCGTGCTAGAAGGAATCTTAAAGATCATGGTTTTTAAATGAACAAATCATTAGGCCCAACAACTCTGAAAACTTCCCTGCACTACCAGGCAGAATAAATCAGTTTATCAAATGTGATCCCCATCACACATTACTCATACCTATCTTGCAGCCCTCATCCCTCTCATGTGCTGTTAAATTTTCCCTCAAGGACTAAGATAGTGCATACTCATTTTTGTGTCACCAACACCTGGACACAAAGAAGGTGCTAACTAAATATTTATAGTATGAATGAATAAATGAATGCTCAGGAAAATGGAATTTTGTACTGGTTTCTCCTACTAATTTATTCAAGGGTAGAGAGCAAGTCACTTAATCTCTGAATCTCAATTTCTTAACCTGTGTTATAGGAATAACAATCCCATCCAATTATTTCACAAATCAAGTGGAATGATCTGTATGAAACCAATATGGAAAATAATGATACGCTATCACAATGCAAACCATAATCCCTCAGGTAAAACTAGTAAGGAAATATAGAATACTGAACCACAGGGAAAAAATGTTAAGAATTGGGGGATAAAATGTCCTTGACAACCTGAGTGGTTTTAATTGTAGATACTAAACAAGGTTTTTACCAAGCAGGTGTTATTCTCTCTGCCATATGGCATGAGCCCCAGGGCTCCTCCTCCTCATGAAAGGACAACATAGCTATGGCTTTACTGTAGTCTCCTTTATAAGACCTCTCTGACATCATTCTCAGTCCTCTGCCACAGTGAAAAGTATCCTGGACTGGGACTCACCCTAGTTCTAATCTGGTTCTACACCACCACTAATTATGAGTCTTCAAGCAAGTCTGTTTTCCACCTGTGAAATGGGGATGGGTAATGCCTTCTTCACAAGGTATCTGTGAAGACTAACCATACCAACCATAAATAGTTATTAGCATGGTGCCTGGCACACATTGGCCCCTCAATAAATGATAGTTGTCACTCTTGTAAAAGCATAAACACATCTGAACCACAAAGCACAGCTCAGCTTTGTTTAGACCCCTTCTTCAATAATTTACTGTTCAATAATAGGGAGAAACTCCCAAATATCTTAACACTTACAAATTCTTTCCCTTTCTTTAATTACATCTCTTCCATTTGATGAAAGAATGAACCAGGGGAAAGCAATGCAGACTGGAATCAGATACCTGTTGCCGTTAAACCTTCCCAATTTCAGTGTTAGCTTCTATAAAACAAGGATAATAACCCACCTAATTAAACTCCGGGGAGGATTAAAAGACATAGTGAATAAGAAAGGAACCAGTATGTTACAAAGGTCCTGGACATGTGAACATTTTTATGATTGATAGGAATGTAAATGACTCAAAGTAAACCAGTCCCTAATGCTAGAAGCATGGATTAAAGTATTTTGATGGTGACTCAGTATTGTGTTAGAATTTACCATTCCCCTGCTTAAAATTCTTTAATAGCTTCTCATTACCTTCAAGATAAAGATAAAACTTCTACATGATCTGACCTGCCACCATTCCTCCTCATCACCAGCCTCTCGTCCATTCACACTTCACATTCCAATCATAACAAGTCACTTGCAGTTCCCTATAAAAGCATACCTTGTGAACCTCCTTGTCTTTGACATGCTATTTATTTTCCCTTTGTCTGGAATATCCTGATGTCTCCTTAATTCTTGCCCTAGATAATGAACTCCTCAACTCAGACTCTACCATCAAGAAGTTTTCTCTTACACATCCAACCTTTTATTCAGTAAGTGGTTACTTGCCAGATGCCATGGATACAGCAATAACAAGCCAGACATAGCCCCTGGCTTCATGAGGTTTTAGCATGCTGTACTGTAACTGCTTGTGCCTTCATGCTGCTCATAAGACTGGGAGATTCTTAGGTGTTAGGACAATGTCTGATTCATTTCCATATTGTCATTTCTCCATACAGGACCTGGCATATAGTGGGGGTTCTATAAATATTTAATAAATCAATATGACAAAACCACCTTTATACAAGTGAAAGCATCAGGTGTGAGGAATTACAGTATTCTCTTATACATATCAGAGCCTACTATTTATAAGACCCTTTCAAACAACAGCCCACTTTATCCGCTCTGAAAAATGGAATTTGTAAGTTGAGAGAGGCAGAAACCTTTGTGGTCATCTAGGCTTTTTTTTTTTCTTTTTTTTTTTAAATTCCAGTTTAGGTAACATGCAGTGTTCTATTAGCTCTAGGTGTACAATATAGTGATGGAGCAACTCCATGCATCACACAGTGCTATCATAACAAGTGCCCTTCTTAATCTCCATTACCTACTTCATCCATCCCTGAGCCACCTCCCCTCTGGTAAACATCTATTTGTTCTCTATAGTTAAAAGTCTTGGTTTCTCTCTTTTTTTTCCTTTGTTCATTTGGTTTTTTTCTTAAATTCCACATGTAAGTGAAATCATATGGTATTCGTCTTTGTAGGACTTATTTCACTTAGTATGATACTCTCTAGCACCACCCATGTTGTGGCAAGTGGCAAGATTTTATTCTTTTTTTGGCTGAATAATATTCCATTATATATAAAAATATATAAATAGATAGATAGATAGATAGATACACACACAGAGATACACACACACCCACACACAAACACACACCATTTCTCCTTTATCTATTCACCTATCAATGGACACTTGGGCAGCCTCCATAACTTAGCTATTGTAAATAATGCTGCTATAAACACAGGGGTACATACATCCTTCTGAATTCCTGTTCTGGTATTCTTTGGGTAAATACCCAGTAGTAGAATTACAGGATCGCAGAGTAGTTCTATTTTTAAAGTTTTGAGGATGAGGTCACCTAGCTTTACTTTCCAGCCAATTCATCAGTGATTCCTATAATACACCTTCAAGGGACAGGGCTTCACTATACAGTGTCAGAGAACAGAATGGATGACCTTAAATGAACGGAATCTGCTCCCTCCAAAAACTAGTCCTAATCCGGTTTTGTAGACCCTACCAACAAAAAAGAAGGAATTCTCTTCTAAATTCAGGTATTTGAAGACATGTCCAGGTAAAGGAAAGTGTATCATCTTCATTTTATTGATGAAAAAACTGAAGTTCAGAAAGGCAAATTGGCTTTCCTAAGGTTTCAAACTACAAATGAAAAATTGAGTCTAGATATCAGTTCTGGCTAAGATTTCTGGAACACTAAAAAATAAAATCTAGAAGAGATACCTACTGTTTATTCAGTCCAATTCCTTTATTGTATAGATAAGAACTATGAGGGCTGGCAAGTGGGGGACAGGAAGTGACCAAGATGAGTGTCTCCCAGTCCAGGCTCTGCATCTACCACATTATCTTGATCCCTAACCACCAGGCCTGCCCATATCAGAATAAAGAAAATAAAAACTTACCAATGTGTTAGAAGAATTATAATCCTCAGCTGATTTATCTGCAAAAGGAAAAAGACAAGGGACCCAGTCAGTAAATAATCACAATTAATCCATTCTTGAGAGCTAAGGAAGACTATCCAATCAAGCACTTGCCAGACTCGGAGAATAATAATAATAATATTATGGTACTATGGGCCTGACACCATACTAAAGCACATTATACACATTACTTCCTTTAATCCTCACTACAGCTCTGAGTACAATTATTATGCCTACTTTTATAGATTTGGAAACTGAGATTCAGAGAAGTTAAGTAATTTGCCCAGGGTACACACAGGTTAAACAGGAGTCAACATTTGTATCCTGGTCTAATTCTAAATACTATGATAGAACTATATCCACATCACCAACTCTAACATCATCAGGTCTCAAAGGTCAAGGAAATTTCCTGCACTCTAGAAAGAGAAAGAATTCATGTCCTGAGCTACCCATTACAAATCATGACCAGCTTATGGCTTCAGCTTTTAAAAAGGATTTTTCTACATCCATGTCTATTTCCTACAGGGAAAGAAAAATTAAAGTTTAGAAAAAGAGAAGCATTAATCATGTCAAGTCTAACTTAAGGCAGGGTCTTACTTCTAAGAATAGATTCAAGCTTCCTCAATGAGGCAATTATCACATTTCATTGATTTTGAAATGTAAATGTTTTACACTAACATCTCTGAAAGAGAGATGTGCCCTACAATCAAAGGCATTTCACGGTTTAATTGGCAACTTTTTCTTCTTTAGTGGTATATAAAATAATGGTGCGGCTTACAATTAATGATATTTTATATTTAATAAAACATGAAACACAGACTCAATGGAGATCTTAGCAAGAAATTAAGTTTAAAAGCCAAATATCATGTTTGGTTTTATACTTTAATTCTTACAGACCTAAGAAGAAACTGACTTAGCCAGTTCAACACCAATGGAATTAAGGAGGAGAAATATTCTACCAAATCCAACATATTCCTCACCAAGAACCAAGTCCAGAGAATGTCCAAGATCCCAATTCCATCATATAAGAAAGTGTCAGGTACAGCTTCTTTGATCCTACGACAAATCATGAACCCACAAGCTGTGACAATATATTCTTCAAAAAACCCTGGGAATAGCCAGGTGTACCCTGGAGAAATTAATTCAGGATATACTTTAAACATAATTCCCTAACATATCAGTTGATTCACCCTGAGTAAGTCACTCAGTTTCTCTAAGCCTAATTAATTTCTCCAAGTCTGTGAAATGGGGATAATAGTCCTTGCCATACCAACCCCTCAAGGCCGTCATGAGGATCAATGAAATTAATTTATGTGCAAGCATACAAACTGAGGTAGTATTCTCAGAATCAACAGGATGAGAAGAAGGGAAATAGGAAGAGGAGAGAGATGGCATTAAAAATAAACTGTGCCAGGGGTGCTTGGGTGGCTCAGTTGGTTAAGCAATCTGCCTTCAGTTCAGGTCATGATACCAGGGTCCTGGGCAAGAGCCCCACATCAGAAGACTCCCTGCCATGGCAGGGCGGGGGGGTGGGGGGGGGTGGGGGGGGTAGTCTGCTTCTTGCTATCCCTCTGCCTCCCTCTCCCTCTGCCTGCAGCTCCTCCTGCTTGTGACACACTTTCTCTGTCCAATAACATCTTTTTAAAAAATAAATTAAATAAAAATAAAATGTTGCTAAATATACAATTTTGCCCAGAACTGGCCCTGGACTTCAACCTCTAAAAAACAAAAATTCTGTACTTGCGTATGCGCGTGCACACACACACACACACACACACATGTGAACAAATTTATACACATGGAAGGAGTTGTATGAACACATATCTGTACATTCTAGACATATACAGTGTTATTCATATGTGCATGCACAGGTGATCATATATACACATTTATCTTAATGTGTGTATCTATACACAGGTTAATTCACAAATACTTAAATGGACTTTAATTCCAAAGATATGAAAACCCACAGAGCTATGCTTCCATACACATATCTGGTCCTTGTACACAGCTACACACACGTACACATAAACAGAGATTCTTCCAAAGACTTCGCTGCTGAGGCTTTCAAAGTCGGCTTCTAATCTGACGTTCATGACAAATGCCTTAAAACACAAGCTCTAACATCCTGACTAGAAAACTCTCCCACCCAGCACCCCTCAACCCCAATTCCTCCTTGGAATGACTCAGTCCCTCAATGGGAAAAGTGAGACAGAGCCAGCGGGGCCAGACGTGAGGAAGGAAATACTGCTGGGAACATGCATGACCCTCTCCTGGGTACCATCATGGCAGCATGAGCTAAGCTGCAGTTTGTCCTCCTCACCATCTGTGCCCTTTGATACAGGCCAGATACTTGCTGGGGAAAGCATCCTTCAAAATTAGCTCGTTCATCCTGGTTCTCACTTTCTCCAACAATACTGCTCTTTGAAAGAGACAGCATGAACACTGGAAATAACACCAGACTTGGAGTTAAGAGATCAGTTCTGCCACCAATTTAGCCACATTAGAAAGGACTTTTTTGGCCTTAATGTCTGCAAAACAAGGGGGAACTGGGAGCAGTATATACTGAGGATACGTCTTGCTCTAACATTCTAAGATGACATTATAAAAGGCAAGTTTCTAGAAACGTAGACCTTCTGGTTACTTATCTTGGAAAAGAAAAATCTCTCTGCTATGGAAAGCGGTGTTCCAAATAGAATTACTAGAGGCAAGTAGCAAACTCAAAAGATGCTAGTCTTAGAATTAGAAGACCTGGATTCTAATCCAAATTCTGTCATTAAAAGCACTCTGAAAAACACAGTCGATTACAGAGAGGCTACATCTAAAGTACATTTATTATTAGTGGCCTGTTTTACATTTGACCGATAACAATTAATTCCTTGAGGAAGAAATTGGGCTTACCTACTTAAAAAATACACGTCACATGTGTTATTAAATGACTTAATGATATTAAATTTAATAATGTTAATGACAGCTACACCTCCATGGTGCTGTTTTACAACCTAAAAAGAAATTTCATATCAACGAGCTCATTTATTCTTCACTACAATCTCTTGAGACAAGAATTATTATTCCCATTTTGAAGCTAAATATGTATGTGTCATGTTACTTTTTAAAAATGTGCAGTCTCAGAGCAAAGACCCATCACTTTGGCTCTCAAATTCCAAAATCCCACCTTAGAGTACCATCCCCACTCTTTCCAATACTTTCTTCCCTTACCCCACACCGAAAGGCATGTGGAACTTTTCCACCCAGATGAAAACCCTTTTTTTTTCCTAGACTACTCTGGATTCAAGCCCCATACCTGTAAAGCTCATGTACTTCTGGCTGTTGGAAGTCTTCTTTGAGTTATAAAATTCCAATACATCCAGAACAGCCTGCGGGTTTTTCTTCTGCTCTGACTTGGTGATATTTGATGTCTGAAGGAGGCGAGCCCATTGCTCTGGCATCCCCTACAAGAGAGACATACAACATTATCAGGAAGGCATAGTCAAAGGAGCACCTGAAGGAGAAACTCTGATACCTGCTGGCAGTTAAAGACAGGTTTAGCCATTCTTTCTATACCCTTAGAGAGTGAGACAAGCCTTTTTTATAGTACCCATCTCATTGTATTAGTCGTTTCTTGAGGTGTTTGCTCTTTCACTAGGCTATTCCACCTTCAGAACAGGAACCATGTATGATTTGTCTTTATATTATCAGTGCCCCATGCAAAGCCTGCTGCCAAGAACCCACTTAACAGAGGGCTAGTTAAGGAATGGAGATACAAAGCCTTCTCAGGTACAGTTCTGGAGGTGAAGAAAATGTCCCTCTTACAAATGTAAGAAGATAGTAATGAGGGTCTCAGGCAAAGACAGAGGCATCAGAAATACTAAGGGGAAAAAGAAATGAATCTAACAGTGCATAGTCAGAACTCTCAAAGACCAAAGGCCTTTCTGTGACCCAGGACTTACTGTAAACTCCCCTGTGACAGCATCAAAACCAACGTGAATTGTGTGCTCAAAATCTGAAGGAAGAGAAATCTCCGGCCGTTCCTTCTCCTTCTTTTTATTTGCTGCAAGAGAAACAGGGGAAAGGAAATAAAAAACAAGGATATTACATTTTTGGGCTTATTTAACTCTTTGTTGAGTTGTGGGCTCCTTTGAAGGCTAAGGGCTGTCTACTTTACACAAGTACTGACAGAGCCAGATGCCAGACTTAGATTAGAAGAGGTATTCAAAGCATGATTAAAGAACTTAATTTTTTGTGGAACTAAAGTAAGGGAGGGAAAGAAAGGCTATTTTTCAGAGTCTAAAGTCCTGGCTCTACCACTAATGAGCCATTTGCACTTGATCTTAGCGTAAAGGCCGAGAAGTGATTAGTAATGAGCCATTTGATTTGGGGCAAGTCACTTCCTTTTTCTGAACCCTGGTTTCTCCATCTGTCAAAAAGAGAAGGCTCACCAAAGATCCTTCCAGCTCTGACATCCTACATTATATGAGCTCCTATGGCCTGCATCCTACTGGTTTGGTATTTGATTATGGACTGCTTTAAGGTTCTCTCAATTTAGAGAATTTAAATCTGAATGTTATTTTCATAATATAAATCACTAATATTTTATCAGATGCTTACCAGACAATGGTTCTAGTTCTTCACATGTATGAATTCACTTTAGCCTCATGGCAGCCCTGTCAGGTTAGATACTGTCTTCCTTATTTTGCAGGTAAGGAAACGGAAGCACAGAGATTAAGTTACTTGCTTAAGATCACATGGTTAGTAATTGGCAGCATCCAGATACAAACCCAGGCAGTCTGGCCCAGAGCTTAAACTCAAAACCACTATGGTACACTGCCTCCCCAAGCTAGGACCTTAAAGGATTATTGAGACCAAATATTTGTAGTCATCCCTCTCCCATCAAGGGTCATAAGTAAAATAGATGTTCACTAAGGTCCTGCTGACCTGGTAGAAAAGGCTTCAACATTTAAGGAATTTTAGTGCTGAAGTAAAGTACCCTTGTCAGGGGTTCAATTATGTCCCACAAAATTCATATGTTCTAACTCCAACTAGCTCAGAATGTCACCTTATTTGGAAATAGGTCCAAATGTAATTAGTTAAGTTATGTTTAGGTCATACTGGATCAGGGTGGACCCCTAATCCAGTTAAGACTGGTATTCTTATAAAAATAAGAAATTTGGAGACAGATGCACGTAAGAATACCATATGAAGATGAAGAAAGATGTCAGAGTGATGCTTCTTCAAGTCTAGAAACACACAAACCACCAGAAGCTAAGGAAGAGGCATGGAACAGATTTTTCTTCACAGCCTTTGAAAGGAAATAACCTGGGTGCCTGGGTGACTCAATTGGTTAAGCGACTGCCTTCGGCTCAGGTCATGATCCTGGAGTCCTGGGATTGAGTCCCGCATCAAGCTCTCTGCTCAGCAGGGAGTCTGCTTCTACCTCTGACCCTCCCCTTCTCGTGCTCTCTCTCTCAAATAAATAAACAAAATCTTTTTTTTTTAAAAAAGGAAACAACCCTGCAGACAACTTGATCTTGGAATTCTAGCCTCCAGAACTGAAACAATAAGTTTCTATTGTTTAAGCCCCTAGTTTATGGTACTTAGTTACAGAAGTTCTATAAACAACCCTCTTCCAGCTAAAAGGAGTTTCAAGGTCTTGGTATCAAGCTAGACCTCAGCTGGCATCTGCAAATGCAATCCCACTGAAACAGGCTTAAATACCTTCCAAGTCTCAGCCAGATAATCTTTCTTCCTAAATGGGGACCTACAGAGCCCAGATTTTATTTTATTTTATTTTATTTTTTTAAATACAGAGCCCAGATTTTAAATATCTGCAGAAACCCTCCTTATTTCTCCAGCCAAGGCTCCTCCTCCTTCAATTGTTCTAGGGAGGAGGCCATCTGGTCTAAACTCCCATGGAACTCCTACATATACCTGGGGGAACTGGGTTCAGAGGCTAACTGCAAAAGCTACTATTTACTGAGCTCTTACCATGTGCCAAGCATGTGTTAAGAATTTTATATGCACCATGTCACCAAATACTCATACAGCACTATAAAATAGATATTAACATCTGCACTTTATAGGTAAGGAAATATAAGTGCTTCTTTTTAATAATTTGCTTGATCATTGCTGAGTTTCAGTGACAAGTCTATCCTAAAAATATTAGACACTGGCCATTTAAGCTCACAGGCCTGAGAGGCAAAACCAGAATATCCCCTCTTTATTTATTTATTTTTATTGTGTTATGTTAGTCACCATACAATACATCATTAGTTTTTGATGCAGTGTTCCAAGATTCATTGTTTATGCACCACACCCAGTGCTGCATGCAATATGTGCCCTCCTTAATACCCATCACCAGGCTCACCCAACCCCCCACCCCTTCCCTTCCAAAACCCTCAGATTGTTTCTTCCCCCTCTGATTTGCCCCAATTCATTTTTCCTTTCCTTCTCCTAATGTCCTCCATGTTATTCCTTATGCTCCATGAGTGAAACAATATAATTGACTCTCTGCTTGACTTATTTCACTCAGCATAATCTCCTCCAGTCTGATCCATGTTGCAGAATAACCCCTCTGTAAGGCAAATTAGCAATGAAAGCCCAGGACCCCTAAGTCTCTGGTCTTCCCCACTACCAATCTCTTGATGAAACTACCAGTTTTCTCCTTATGGAAGTCATGTTCCACATTGTCAAGTCAAGGCCCCAAATCCTTGGCTCCACGACAAGACATTTTCCCTCCCAGAAATGCCCAGGATCATATACCAGCAAGACTCCGAAAAAACCCTGTAAGCCCATAATTCACATCTAAGAGAAATCACCACAGGGGAACCTGGGTGGCTCAGTCAGTTAAGTGTCCAGCTCTTGGTTTTGGCTCAGGTCATGATCTTAGGATCCTGAGATAAAGCCCTGTGTTGGACTCCGTGCTCAGCACAGAGTCTGCTTCTCTCCCTTTCTCTCTCCCTCTGACCCTCATCCTGCTCATGTGCTCACTAGCATGCTCTCTCCCTCTCCCTCTTAAATGAATAACTAAGTAAAATCTTTAAAAAACTAAAAATGAAATAAAAGAATTCACTGTAGTACCTAAGAACTTGGCTGGGGTAAGACAAGGCTGAATGCCAGGCTTCTCTGAGCCTATCCTTAGAGATCAGATTAAAAGTATAGGCTGAGACAAACCATAAAAGACTCAATCTCAAAAAACAGACTGAGGGTTGCTGGGGGGAGGGGGGACGGGAGAGGGTGGTGGGGAAATGGACATTGGGGAGGGTATGTGCTATGATGAGTGCTGTGAAATGTGTAAACCTGGCGATTCACATACCTGTATCCCTGGGGATAAAAATACATTATATGTTTATTAAAATTAAAAAAATTAAAAAATATAAAAATAAAAAAAATAAAAGTATAGGCTGAATTGTATTAATCAAAACAGTAAGGTAGTGGCACGAAAACAGACACATAGGTTAATAGAACAGAACAGAGAGCCTGGAAATAAACGCATACGTACATAGTCAATTAATCGATGACAAAGGAGGCAAGAATAAAGAATGGGGAAAAGACAGTCTCTTTAATAAATGGTGCTGGGAAGACCGGACAGCTACATTCTTTCATAAAAGAATGAAACTGCACCACTTCTAACACCATACATAAAAATCCTAGAAGAGAGCACAGGCAGCAATTTCTCTGACACTGGCCATAGCAACATTTTTCTAACATTTTCCCTTGTCTCCTAAGGCAAGGGAAACAAAAGCAAAAATAAACTATTAGGATTACATCAAAATAAAAAGCTTTTGTGTGCAAAGAAAACCATCAACAAAAAGGTAACCTACTGAATAGGAGAAGATATTTACAAATGATATATCCAATAAGGGGTTTAAATCTAAAACATACAAGAACTTACACAACTCAATTCCAAAAAATGCCAATCTGATTTAAAAAATGGGCAGAGGATGCAAATAGGCATTTTTCCAAAGAAGACATCCAGATGGCTAAAAGACATGAAAAAATGCTCAACATCACTAATCATCAGGGAAATGCAAGTCAAAACCACAATGGGATATTACCTCACACCTATCAGAATGGCTAAAATCAAAAACACAAGAAATAACAAGTGTTGCTAGAGATCTGGAGGAGAAGGAATATTGTACACAGTTGGTAGGAATGTAAATTGGTACAATTTACAACTGTGGATTGTACAAACAGCAATGTGGAAAACAGTAAAGAGGTTCCTTAAAAAGTTAAAAATAGAATTATCATATCATCTAATAATCCCACTACTGGGTATTTACCCAAAGAAAACAAAAACACTAATCTGCATAGATACATGCACCCCTATACTTATTAGCATTATTACAATAGCCAAGTTATGGAAGTAACCTAAGTGTCCACTGATAGACAAATAGATAAGAAAGATAGAAACACACACACATACAAACACACACAAGGAATACTTCACAGCCATAAAAATGGGATGAGATAGTACCATTTGTGGTAACACGGATGGATTGGAGGATAGTATGCTAAGTAAAATAAGCCAGTCTGGGAAAGACAGATACCATATGATTCCACTAATATGTCAAATCTAAAAAAATGAATACACAAACAAACAAAAAGCAGAACGAAACCTATAATTACAAAGAACAAACTGATGGTTGCCTGGTGGCGGGGTGGGGAACAGGCAAGATGGGTGAAGGGGAGTGGGAGACACAGGCTTCTGGTTATGGAATGAATAAGTCACAGCATAAGGAATATAGTCAATGGTATCGTAATAGCACCATATGGTGACAGATGATAGCTATACTTGTGGTGAACACAGCATAACGTATAAACTTGTTGAATCACTGTGTCATACACCTAAAACTAAAGTAATTTGTGTCAACTATGCTCAAATAAAAAAATAAAATTTTTTTCAAATACAGCTGTGGACTAAAATAGACCCCTAAATCCATAGTTAAGGCCCCAGTGCTCAAGAAGAGCTGGACTGCAAATATATGATCCACTTGTATTGTCTTTCCCAGTCGACTTGTCTGAGCCTCACTACCAGACTGCATATCCCTATAGGGCAAAGAAAGTATCAATATAGCTTACAGTACTTTAAAACAGATTTACATTTCATAATAATCACCTTCATTTGAGTCATATTCTAATGCTTACAAAGCACTCTCACATATATTACTTCACTTGAGCCTCAAAACAACCGTGAGATGAGCAGGGCAGTGGTTATGGTGCCTGTTTGAGAGATGAAGAAACAGGGGTTCCAAGAAGTTAAGTAACTTGCACGAGGTCACGAGCAAGTTAGAAGCAGATCTGCAATCAGAACTGAAGTCTCCAGGCTCCCAGTCCCAAGGCCATCCTATTCTGTTGCACTGCCTCTTAATGGACTACTGCTGCTCATGATTACGTGCTCTTTTCTCTCTCTCCCCATTGCTCTTCCATTCAGTCCCCAGGTTACTAATTTCCTGTTCTATATAGTGATCAAATTTATCCACTTCTCCATTTTCACTGCCACTACCCTATTTCAGGCATTGTTATCTATGGCCTTGGATCATTCTAACAATAACCAGTCACCTGCATTCCAGTCCCCTTCAATCAGACAGCAGCCAGGGTGATCTATAACCTTGCTATTCAAACCAGTATCAGTAAAACTTGGGAGACCATTAGAAATGTAGGATCTCAAGCTCCAGCCCAGACCTACTGAATTAGAATCTGAATTTTAATGAGATCCCAAATGATAAACGTGCATACAAAAGTTTGAGAATCAAGAGAATGAGAAGACAAACCACAAGTAAAAAGAAAATATTTGCAAAAGATATATCTGATAAAGGATTATTATCCAAAACATATGAAGAACTCTCAAAACTCAACAATAAGAGATAAACAATCTGATTAATAAAATGCACCACCATGGTATATGATGTTAATAGTGGCAAAGTTGTACATATGTGGGGGCAGGAGGTATACAGTTATACAAGGTATACTGGGTACCTTCCCCTCAATTTTGCTGTGAACCTAAAACTGCTCTATTTTTTTTTAAGTTTCTGAAGCTCTGTCCTACAAACCTGTACCTCTTCTTACCTCCCGCTTATTTACGTTTCATATGCTCTATACCAGCTACACTGAACCAGTTATGTCACCAAACGTAATGAGCTCTTTCAAACCTCTTCCCATTTTTTCAAGCTACACCCTTTGCTTACAAATCCTGCCTTGCCTTTCCCTTCACTTGTTACCTCAGCCTTTAATTCACCCTTTTCGGGTGTCAGCTTAAAGGTCATCTCTTCTCTGAAGTCCTCCCTGATCTCAAGGTTGGGCAGTCCTTCACCCTCTCTTCTGTTTACACAGCACCATTATAGTAACTGCCTATTTTATAGGTTTACCTTCCAACCGGACTGAGTCCCAAGTGCAGCAGTCATGTCCAATTCATCATGGATCCCCAAAAGCTAGCATACATCTGGCACAAAACAGCAAACGAAGAAAGGAACAAATGACCAAATACCTAACTTGACCTGGCAAGAGTCTTAAGGAATCTTGTTGAAGACAGGCAAATTCCCTCCAGGACAGGAATAAATGTCTCATTTTTACAAGGTCTGACCTGACTTTTCACAATCCTTGTTACCCAGCTACCTCAGTCCTGTCTGAAAACCCTGCTCTGTAGGAGCTCAGCACACTGGCCAAAAGAAATTCTGAAGTCCCAATGCCTCCAAAGACCCACAATAATCCTGATGAAAGGCAGCAAAATGGGTGTGGGGTGTGGGAGAGGATGAGGGGAGGAACGAGAAGGTCTAGAGTCCAGGCCAGTTTTGCCCCCTACACACCACATAGTCCAGGTTCTCAGCTTTCTCATCTGAAAACGGAGAGAATGGACTAGATGATTATAAGGACCCTTTCAGCTCCTACATTCCATGAGTCTATGAAAACAGAAAGATGAATACTCTCAAAGCTCTGTAGCTAGATTCTTCCTGACATGGCACCTCACAGTTTTTAATAGGTACTCCAATCACATCATCTCATATAAACACCACAATCCTGAGAGACAAGTTTTATTTGTAGATAAGGAAATTAAAGCACAGACTTGCCTACAGTTATTGGAGTGACTGAAATTCAGAAGGTGTGGCTTCAAAGCCAAGGCCCTTTACATTCTACTATTTTACCTCCCATAAAGAATTTCAAATTGAATTAAGAAAACATATTTTGGTAAAATAAGGAAAGAAAACAACACTGATTAAGAACTTACCATATATAAGATACCATAACACACATTATTTTCCTTAATTCTTAAAATCCTATGAGATAGATTATTACTACTATCATTTTACAGATAAGGAAACTAAGTAATAATAATAATAATAATTTGCTCAAGCTCACATTGCTAGTAAGAACTGAGATTTGAACTCAAGTCTGATTACAAAGTTTCTTTCCTCAGCGTCTTACTGAGAACTATTTGCCTACATGCCAACTGCTAGGGTTTAAGCTATTTATGCACTTGGCAATTTCCCTTCCAGAAGCAGCTGCTTTTAGAAAGGGAAGGCCAAGAGTTTACCAGGGCCCAAATTAAGCAGTCATTTATGACATAAGTCCATCTGTCTTATTCATAGCTAGAATGCATGGGACATGGTACATGACTTTGGATTGCTTACTGTTCCTAAATTTCCTCTGATCTAGTCCCTTAAAAGATTGTGTGATGGAGAGGAGAAGTGAGTTGGGGGAAATTGGAGTGGGAGACAAACCATGAGAGACTGTGGACTCTGAGAAACAAATTGAGGGTTTTAGAGGGGAGAGGGTGGGGGGTTGGGTGAGCCTGGTGGTAGGTATTAAGGAGGGCACGTATTGCATGGAGCACTGGTTGTGCTACATAAACAATGAATTTTGGAACACTGAAAAAAAATAAAATGAAAAAAAATTGTACGGAAGAACAATTATGTTATTTTTATGTTTTATTTAGATTTTTATTTTACACTTACATATCTTCTATTTTTATATATTATTTCTAATTTATATTATTAATATACTATAAAATATACCATCATAGGCATGGGATGTCAATACAAAAGAAACTCCAGTAATGGAGACACAGAAAGAGAATCGCTCAGAGGATGAGTAGTCTATAGAAAAGAGCCCCAAGGAAATGAAATCAATTAACACATGAAAAAACAGGGTAATGCTGAAGCTGGCTTCCACAGGATACTTTTTGCCCCATAACCTTTGCATATACCTGCCATATTCCCACCTCCAAGTTTTTGCTCACTTTTTGTTCTCCTTGCTTTAGAATGCTCTTCCTCCCAATCTCCCTGTCAAATTCTCAGTCATCTTTTAAAGACTGGTTTAAGTCCTACTTCTCTTCCTGACCTTTCCTCCTTCTGTTAATTCCCAAGACAATAAATCTTGCCACACCACCATGCATTTAGTCCTTTCCTATCTTGTATGGTTCCTTGCTATTTTAAAGACTTACCCCTTTCCTTAAAATGTAAGCTTCTTAAGAAGCATCATCATGGCTTGTAATTATGATTGTTCAACTTCCGAATCTTCCACTGAGGATCCAACACAGAATAAGTTGTTCCAGAACACACCAAAAGTGTTAGGAAGTAACCTTAGAGACCGTCATTCTACTCCCTGAAAAAAGAGCCTTGAGAAGTAAACTGACTCGATCTAAAGAGCTGCTTTAGAGAGCAGCACATGGAGGTAAGACTCAGTTCACCTAATCAAATCTTCTACCTTTGTGATACCCCTGATCCCTACTGACTGATTTGACTGGAAGCAACTACTGAATGAAGTAACAGTTTAACATAGAGCAGAACTGGACTATAAGAAGAGGAAGGGCTTGGCTGAAGTGAGAGAAGAGGGAAGTACAGGGGTGAAAAACAAAACAAAACAAAAAACACTAGCGGCAGGATTTGTCCCGAGTGCTGTGCAATTTAGGCTGAGTATTCACTGGCTGGGGACCACCAGCAGAAAACAGGATACCTGAGGCAGGAAAGCAGGATGGAACTGGAGAAGTCATGTAGTCACAGAGCCAGCTGGCACTCAGCAAACCCCTTCCTGGAAGTAACAATCACCTCCCTCACATGTGTACAGCCCTTCACGTTCACTGCCTCACTGGCTCCTTACAAAAACTCCAAGAACCAGACAGCATGGATTATCCCCATTTCGTTGCTGAGAAGATTGAAGTCAGGGAATTTAAAAAAATCTGTTTTGGACTAGGAGTCAGAGGAAGATGGATCCAGTCTTCTCTTTGCCATTAACTAACTTTATGGCCCCGGAAAAGTCTCTTTCTTCTTCTGAGGTCAAGTCTTCAATCTGTAAATAGGTCACTGATCCATGTTCAGGTACTGAGAAAGGTGGGTAAAGAAAATCACCTTTCTGGAGAAGGTAATACCAAAAAGATCTCATGAAGGATAAGCAGGAGTTGGTCAGGCAGAGATGGGGAAGGACATTCCAGAGGGAAACAGAATAAACAAAGGCTCAGAAAACAGTGATCTTTGTCCCAGCTTTCCACCTGCCCAGCAAGTCAACCAAATTTAATAACTCTCATTAGAGATGTACAACAAGCTTGGGACTGCAGAGAGAGACCATGGAGAAAATAAAGCAAACTTGGGATTCTGGTAGGCCAATATCTCAAGGCCACAAACTCCAGGCTGTCTGGGACGACTGCTGCTGCTAGCACATTTTTTTACGGTGGCCAGCAAATATGAGTCTAGAGGAATCTGATGAAGACCTATGACTGCACAAGAACTTGTAAGTGAATGTTCATAGCAACATTATTCAAAATAGTCAAAAAGCAAAGTCCCTCAACCGACGAACAGATGAATAAAAGAAATAAAAATATGGTATATCCATACAACAAAATGTTTTCAGCTATAAAAAGAAATGAAGTCCTGATCCAAGCTACAGTATGGATGAACTTTAAAAACATTATGCTGAATGAAAGAAGCCAGTCCCATGGGGTGCCTGGGTGGCTCAGGTCATGATCCCAGGGTCCTGGGATCAAGCCCCACATCGGGCTCTCTGCTCAGCAGGGAGGCTGCTTCCCTCTCTCTATGCCTGCCTCTCTGCCTACTTGTGATCCTTCTCTCTCTCTCTCTGTCAAATAAATAAATAAATAAATCTTTTAAAAAAGAAAGAAAGAAGCCAGTCCCAAAAGGTCACATATTATGTGACTCCATTTATATAAAATATCCAGAAAAGTCAAATCCATAGACAGAAAGTAGATCAGTGGTTGCCAGGGGCTCAGGGAAGAAGGAAATATGGTAAAGTACAGGGTTTCTTTTTAGAGCTATGAAAATGTACTGGAATTAGAGCAGTGTGATAATTATACAATCTTGTGACTATAGTAAAGACCACTGAACTGTACACTTTGGATGGTGAACTGTATGTGAATTATATCTCAATTTTTTAACCAAGTAAATGTAATTTACCATATTAAAATAAAGGAGAAAATGTATAGAATTCAATTAATGCAGAAAAAGCATTTGCTAAAATTTTATATCCAATTGTGATTAAAACCTCCTAGCAAACTAGGATTACAAGGGAATTTCCTTAATCCAATAAAAGCTAATTACCAAAAAACACTAGAGCCAACATCATACTTAATGGTGAAATGTTGAGAGGTTTTCCTCTGAGATTACAAGTAAGATAAAGATGTCACTTCTATTTATCATAATCCTGAAGGATTAGCCAGTGAAACTAGGAAAGAAAAAGAAGCACAGGGAGAAGGATTAGAAAGGAAGAAACATAACTACCACAATTTACAGATAATATGATCGTGTATACAAACACAGAAAAATTCTAATAGGAGAAAAATCTTCATAACTTAGAACAGGTGAAGAGTCCAAAAACAGAACAGAAAGCATTAGAAAGGAAATAATAAATCTGACTATATTAAATTCTATCAAAAATACCATTAAGTGCATAAATGAAGATATCTGCAATATATATAACTGGCAAAAGGCTTGCATCTAAATAAGAACTCCTACAAATCAATATTTTTTTTTTCTTAAATGGGCAAAAGGCTTGACCAGGCACTTCACAAAAAAGTATACCCAAATGGCCAATTAATAGAAAAGCTGCTTAACCTCATTAAAGACTGATAATACTAAGTGGTGACAAAAAAAGTAAAGCAAGTGCAACTCTTATGCACCACTGGTGGGAATATATATTGAACAACTATGTGTTTGAACTTTGAATTTTTGGTATTTATCAAGCAAAGTTTAACACAAGTAGCTGCGTGATTCAGCAATTTCACTATGTACACGCACCCAATAGAAATGTGTGAACATATGTATAAAGACATGCACTAGAATGGTCAGAAAACATTCCTAACAGTCTATTGCTGAAACGGCTTATGTTCATCAACAGTACAATGGAAAATATTCCTATAAGAGAATATTATACAGCAATGAAAATGAGCTAACCCACATATAAAAATTCAGATAAATCTTATTTAAAAATGTTAAACAAAGGCAAATATATGCTGTATGATTCTATATACAGCAAGTTAAAAAACAGACAGACTCATTTAAGAGTTAATCTTTGGGAAGGAGAGATATGTTAGTGCCTGAAAGGGAGAACATACGGAGCTTCTAGGTGGCTAGCTATATCCTTTATTTTTTTGGTCATGTTAGTGGCCACATAGGTGCAGTCAATGTATCACTGACTTGCACACTTCAGAAATGTGCATTTTTCTATATAAAGATGTAAAAGTGCAATGGTGGAATCTACAAGAACCATGGCTCATCAAAAGGTAAGACTTCAACAAACACTAAATACTAAGTTATATTCAAATAATTCTTTATAACATTTGAAAAAAACTTTAAACAAGTCCCAAAAAGTTCATGCAGTAGCACCAGTAAATGCCTAGCAATCAATTCCATAGCTCTTCGTTGCAAAGTTACTTTTTGTCTTGATGATACAAATATACAGGAGTGATCTATCATATCAATTCTACATTTTAGGACTTATTATGAAAACCACTTTTGGACTAATTAAAAGAGTCATCCCCTTTTCACAATTAACAGTTAACTTTTAATGAATTTACAATTGTGTCTACCTATTTCTTTAAAAAAAATTACTTTTTTGCATTGTTATGTTAGTACATCATTAGTTTTTGATGTAGTATTCCAAGATTCATTGTTTATGTACCACACCCAGTGCTCCATGCAATATATGCCCTCCTTAATACCCACCATCAGGCTCACCCATCCTCCCAACCCCCTCCCCTCTAAAACCCTCAGTTTGTTTCTCAGAGACCTTTATATAAATAAAATAAGTATATGTGTTTATTGCGTGCCTTCATTTATTAAACCCTAATTATTTTAGTTGTTGGTAATCCATATCAAATAATTGTATATTTTGTAGGCAGATCATCAATTTAATACTTTTATTTTAAGGATTAAACCCTTGCTAAGGAGGTATAATATGTACACATTCATTTTAGGTTCAGGGAAGGTTATAGTGGTTAGTTCTCTACTGGGTTTTAGTTGTCAATAGCCAATAAATTTTAAGTTTAAAACTTGTAATTTTTTAAACTTCTGTTGAAACATTTAACTTTCAGGTTAAAAATTTTCTGTTATTTGGAGGCAGCTGGGTTGCTCAGTCATTAGAGCCTTGATCTCAGGTCTTGGTCTCAGGTCTTGATCTCAGGGCTGTGAGTTTAAGCCCCATGTTGGGTGTAGAATCCACTTAAACAAAATTTTTTTTCTGTGAAATGAAAAATTTGTGTTTTAAATTAAAAATTTAGAATTTAATCACACACACACACACACACACACACACACAGAAATCTGGCTCATGAGCCACATATGATTTTACAGAGTATTTAGTCCAATTTTTTCATTTTAAAGATGAGAAAACCCAGAGAAGTTCAGGGAGTTGCTCAAGGCCACATTAACAAATATCTGAGAACACTGCAATAGGAACCAAACCCCAAACAGAATATTTTACAATGTTACTTCCTTAGAAAACCTTGAACACATAGTTGGTTCCCAAGCCCAACTCCTAATATCATATGTGTATCAATGCTTCACTATGTAAGTGAATTAGATAACACAGGGGAAGAGAAGCAGGGAAAAGGGAGAGGATTAGAGTAAGAAAGAAATGAAGAGTATCTAAGAGATCTGGAGTTTTAAGAGGCTTACTTTTTTGGCCTCCGTTTCAAATATATTACTTGTTCCAGAAATCCAGGCCCATATCCAGAGCTTAGAACCCTGCTTCTGACAGATATCACAGAGAACTCTTGGAGACTTCTTGGGAAACCTGCTTAGTCTCAGTGCACAGAATAACTTAATCTGCTCTTCCCATTATCCCTATCTAAACCAACAGGAAATACAAGCCTATACGTAGGAAGAGAAAGGTAGTTTACGCCAGAATCATTCTTTAATTCTACTTTGGAAGAACCCTGTTAAGAGTTGCTATTTTGGGGGCGCCTGCGTGGCTCAGTGGGTTAAAGCCTCTGCCTTCGGCTCAGGTCATGATCTCAGGGTCCTGGGATCGAGCCCCGCATCGAGCCCCGCATCGAGCCCCGCATCGGGCTCTCTGCTCAGCAGGGAGCCTGCTTCCTCCTCTCTCTCTGCCTGCCTCTCTGCCTACTTGTAATCTCTGTCTGTCAAATAAATAAATAAATAATCTTAAAAAAAAAAGTTGCTATTTTGTAAATATCATAACAACTCAACCAAGACTGCAAGTTACAATAGCCACCAAAATTTCTACCAACTCTAAAAAAGGCTGCAGTTTGCATAGCATTTTTCACATCTTTAGTCTTCCAGCAATTCTATGAGATAAGTATTACTGTGTACCCACACTACAGATAAGAGAACTAAAGCCAAGAAAGGTAAAGCAACTTAACCAAAAGTCACAAAGTCAGGGAGGGGCAATGGTGATAATTTTAAGGGCTTGAACTCCAACATGGCTTCTTTTGAATGTACTGTGCCTTCCCCATATTGCAGACTACATGAATATGCCAGTGAGTGATAAAATGGATGTTATTAAATGCAAATCAGTTTTAATGTTAAAAGAAACAACCAAATCAATTATACTAAAGCCATCAGTCTGAACTGATGGGAGCCCTCAAACACTATATGGTGTCTGAGGACTTAGAAGAATGAGAGAGTACAGTCCAGAAGCAAGAGACAATTATTCAAATTCAGGCTCCATGCACTACAACTATGCAGATGTGACCCTGGGCAAGTTGTTGACCTACTAAGCCTGAGTATCAGTGTTGTTCAGTGGAATCAGAGTGTCAGTCCCCTACTCAGCCACTCCCTAACTAGATGACCTTGGGAAAGTTACTTAATCTCCATGAACCTCAGTTTGCTGTCTACTAAGTGAAATATTTATGCACCTGCAAGGGCTGGTATATTTCACAAACATCAAAGCTCTTAATATATTGTGTGGTAATTAATAGGCATTCAACAAATAGTAGCTGGTTATTGCTATTACTATTTTACGGTTATCACTATTATGTAATTACTATTTGTTATTATTACTATTTTTATTATAGTTTTTAATTTGAAGACCATCTAAGGTAAAGAAAAGGTACATGTTTTATAAGCTAAAAGCTTTACAAACATGAGTTATCATTAATATAAGAAAGTTTCAGACTAAGATTTCCGGACCCACTCACTAAGACAGAGAAACTGTGGCTAAGAAGAAAGAAGAAAGAATTATTCTGATGTCATGTAACTAGAGACCACAAGCTTGAAGAAACAAAGTGGAAAAAGAAGGTTAAAACCTCACCCATCCTAATTTTAACCCCATTTTGGCCTACTCCATTTGGCTTTCTGATAGCATGGGAATTGAGGCTGACACTGCCAAATCCTATGGTGCAGTACAGTCATCCGGGTTTCAGCACAAATCATTGGCCTTACTTATTTTTTTAAAAGATTTATTTTTAAAAAGCACCTCTCATTGGTTCAGCTGAGCTAATCTGAGCTCAAGGCAGTAAAATGCTCCAAACTTGGGAGAGATAAACACTGACGTAGTCCAGTTTTAAAATTAACTTTGCTAAACTCTTCCCAAGCCTGGAGAATTCCACTTTGGTTGTGAAAATTCAGCCAGAAGAAGATTCCAAACTAAATACTGCGTGACTTAATAGAATAAACCAAAGGCTCCAGATCCTAACCACAGGTACCAGGCTTTCCCACATAGAATTCTGCAACCCAGCACCACATACTCCAGGCCTTCAGCTACAGCTTCTTTGATTTATTTATGCATTCCCCCAGGCACACACTGAAGCCGTGCTGGAGGTCAGCATTAGGTAATGCCCACAGACATTCTAACCATTGCCAGCTCAAATCTCAGCCACTACCGCAGGCCACAAAGACTCTTCTTTCTTGTTTCCCAAATCTCTTTAGAGACCTAAAACTACCCCTTTGGTAATTTTGGCTCCAAAAGTCTGGGTATGACCTAGGCATCTGTTATTCTTTAAAAGCACCATGAGTGAATCAGATATGTAATCTGGGTTGAGAACAACGAACAGAGATAGTCAGGTATGCTGTAACAGATACTACAGGAAGACTGAGTTCCACACTCATCCCTGCCACTTTCCAGCCGTGATCTCAAGCAATTTAATTTTCTTTAAACCTCAGCCTCCTCAACTGAAAATGACTTGCGGGCATCAGATTAAAACAAGAAGTGAGTTTCCCATTTAAAAAAAAAAAAAAAAAAACCTCATATTTTTAGTGTTTTACACTTTAGAAAATGGTTTTATATTCACTATGTGAAATGGCAAAAGCCTACTAATGGTAAGGGTGACGGGAATTACAATTATTCCTACTTCACAGATGAGATTAAATACTAAGATTAAAATAAATTGGTAAGAGGAAAAGAAATCACAAAATAAATGTCAGAGATAGGACTCAATCTTGGTTCTCTAAGTCGAGTTCTAGACTATTTCTAGGCCAAATACTTTAGTAAGGCCATACCACTTCAAAGACTGCCAACTCTACTTTGAATCATGCTAGGACTAAGTGAGGCACAAAGCAAAGGTCAACAAATGTTTATTGGTTGAAAGATAATATCAACAAGCATAAAATTAAGCTGAACAAAGGCTTCAAACAAAAGGGGGGGGGAACTTCACTTATCTCATTTTGATGCATGCATTAATTACAGCCATCTTTAAAGCAAACGGGTGAAACCTCTGTGCTCAGGGCATGCACAGAAAATCTATAACTAAGGGATGAAAGAGACAACTAGATTATTTCACAAGAACTTTTTAAAACTCTATGCTTTCTGTATCTATACTTTGGATTTACAGAGAAACTGGTTTGAGATCTTGAGCTATGAGATTTATTTTCAGAATAGATTTGGCCTAGGATCACTCAGTGAAGGGTGTTCAAGAAGAAGAATCTCTGGGTCTACACACAGATTTATTATTAATTAAAGTACTTTACAATGGCCCAGCTTCTTTTCACCTACACATGCAACCCAATCCAACTTCATCTTTAAAATCTCATTTATTTAATTATAGGGTTTCAAAACTATGAGAGACCTTATATGTCTACTGGTTTGACTCTAGTTTTTTGGATGAAGGCACTAAAGTCTACAGAGAAATAACTGACCCAAACTGTCAGCCAATTTATGACAGAACTAAGACTACAACCCAGATATTCAGACACCCACCTCCCATTCAGTATGTAAGATCATCCCTTTAGTTCTCAATGATGTCTAAGTGTTATGCTTCCACCTGCTATTTTAGACAGGAATCATCTTTTAAATAAAAAAACAAACACACACACACAAGTTTTACTGAGATATAATTCATCCATATAGTGCACAATTCAGTGACTTTTTATATATTCACAGAGCTGGGCAACCAACCCCATAATCAATTTTAGAACATTTTCTTTTTTTTTTTTTTTAAGTTTTCTTTCTTCTCTTTTTTAATTATGTTCAGTTAGCCAGCATATAGTACATCATTAGTTTTTGATGTAGTGTTCAATGACTCATTAGTTGTGTATAACACCCAGTGCTCATCTCGATACACGTCCGTGTTAATACCCATCACCCTGTTACCCTATCCCCCTGACCCCCCTCCCTTCTGTAACACTCAGTTTGGTTTCCAGAGTCCAGAGTCTCTCATGATTTGTCTCCCTCTCTGATTTCTTCCCATCCAGTTTTCCCTCCCTTCCCCTGTGGTTGTCACATTTTATCACCCCAAAAAGAAACTCCATACCCCCTAGCTCTTCCCACAGCCCTGGGCAATGACTCATCTGCTTTTTGCCTATAGATTTGCCTGGATATTTCATATAAATGGAATCATATAATATGTGGTCCTTTGTGACTCACTTCTTTTACTAACACAATGTTTGCAAAGTTCAACCATGCTGTGGCATGGATCAGAACTTCACTTCTTTTTATTACTAAATAATATTTATTTGTATGGATGTGCCACATTTTACTTATCCATTCATCAGTTGATGGATATCTGGGTAATTTCTACTTTTTGGCTATTATGAATAATGCTGCTATAAACATTCATGTGCAAGTGTTATATGGACACATGTTTCTATTTCTAGGTCATATAGTAACTCTATGCTTAATCTTTTAAGAAACTGCCAGACTTCTCTAAGTGTTTTTAACATTTACTTTCCCACCAGCAGTGTATGAAGATTCCAATTTCTCTAAATCCTTGTCAACATTTGTTATTATCTTTTTATTACAGCCATCCTAGTGGGTGTGAAGTGACATCTCACTGTGCTTTTGATTCGCAGTTCCCTCATAGCTAATCATTTTGAGCATCTCTCCAATGTGCTTATTGGCCATTTGTCTGTCTTCTTTGGAGAAATGTATATTCAGATCTTTTAGCCATTTTTCAATTGAGTTGTTTTTTTATTGTTCTGTTGTATTAGCTCCTTATATATTTATGATACAAGTCCCTTATCAGATATATGATTTAAGAAAATTTTCTCCCATTCTATGGATTATCTTTTTACTTTCCTGGTGGTAAAATTCGAAGCACAAATGTTTTAAATTTTGATGGTATCTACAAAGCAGGAAATCTTTTCTTCCTAGTCAGCAAGAACAATTTCAACTTTTTTTTTAATTTTTTTGTTTTAATAAACATATAATGTATTTTTATCCCCAGGGGTACAGGTCTGTGAATCGCCAGGTTTACACATTTCACAGCACTCATCATAGCACATACCCTCCCCAATGTCCATTTCCCCACCACCCTTTCCCGTTCCCCCTCCCCCCAGCAACCCTCAGTCTGTTTCTTGAGATTGAGTCTTTTATGGTTCAATTTCAACTTTTTAAGAGTCCTCTTTACTACATGTAGAAACTTGGGCTAAACACCTACTTACTTAACAGAGATCAAGAATTATGGTTGATAAAGCACAGTGTTAAAAATAAGCACACACCTGGGGCACCTGGGTGGCTCAGTGGGTTAAGCCTCTGCCTTCTGCTCAGGTCATGATCCCATGGTCCTGAGATCAAGCCCAGCACTGGGCATTCTGCTCAGTGGGGGGTGCCTGCTTCCCCCTCCCCCTCCACCTACTTCTCTGCCTACTTGTGATCTCTCTCAAATAAATATGTGGAATATGTCAAATAAATATGTGGAATCTTTAAAAAAAAAAAAGCATACACACCTAAACTGAGGGATAAACAAGTGGCTATATATATGGGAGAAAATTCTAGGGCATGGTAACACCACCTAGATCATAGCCCTGTACCTAGGAAGTTGGCAGCTGCTATATAAATGAGTTAGCCAAAAAATGAAAACTAAGCAACTTACCCATCTCTCTTCTAACTAGACCCCAAAAGAGCTCACACAAAGATACAAGCCCAAAATAGTAAAAATTCTTAACAGTTCTCATTTCAGTTATTCAACAATTATTTCCTATCTATAATATATATAATAACACTGCCTATTAGACATCTCTATGCCAAGGCATCTCAAATGCAAAGTGTCTAAAATTATCTTTTCACCTCAAATGCAATGTGTTTAAAGGCTTTCCTGTTTTCTCCAACTACCAACCCTCCTGACTTGTTCCTCTTCCTGTGTTCCTTATTTGGTTAATGATACTATCATCTACCATCTTACACTGATCTATAACTATGCAGTTATATTTTTCTGCAACATAGAGTACTTTCTGCAATTCGCCATTGTGCTTCTTATATTTGGCCTATTTCAGAATCCCAATACTGATTTTTATCAAATAGTCTACTAGCTATGCCTCCCAGCTTCAGTAAAGGAGTAAAGAGAACACATCCTAATATGAAGTGCCTTCTGTGTGGAAGGTACTTAATTAGGAAATTCGCATATAATCTTCACACAACAACCCTGTGAATATTATTCCAATTTTAGAGATAGGAAAATCCCAATCTTTCCTACAGAGAGGAAACTAAAGTCAAAGGAGCTAACTGACATATCTAAGGTCAGAGAGCTGGTAAGTGAGTAATCCAGGACTTGAATCAGGTCCATCTAAATCAGAAGCTCATGATAACTACTTATAAACAGAAAGCCAATTTCGTCAACACACCACAAGAAAAGGCCCTGCAAGCATGATGGAGAAATTTACCTCACATCAAGAGCCACTTAAACAAATATTTGGGGAGTCAAACAAAAATCACTTATCAATGTGGACACCCAAACCTCTATTTCACTATCTTGTCCAGACAATTACAGCGACTTTATCAGATATACTGTTAAAATCCTAATTATTCAGGGCATCTGGGTGGCTCAATCAATTAAGTGTCTGCCTTTGGCTCAAGTCATGATCTCAGGATCTTGGGATTGAGCCCCGCATCCAGCTCCCTGCTCAATGGGAGTCTGTCTTTCCCTCTCTCTCTGCCCCTCTCCCCAGCTCATGCTCTCTCTCCCTCTCTCAAATAAATGAATAAAATCTTTAAAATCCTGATTATTCTTCTAGAAGTTTTATCAATAAAAAGAAAATGAGCCCACCTAGTATAACCTATTCTTAGTACTTCATGCTGAGTCCTGCTTCTTTTTCCCAGCAACTACTTGCCTTTCTTACTGATATTTAATCTCCAAATCTAGATGTGAGAGGAGGACATATGAATAAAGAAGAGGCAATCAAGAATCCAGAAAGAAGATATTCCAAAAATGACACTAGTTTGGAAAAAAACATTTCCAAATGAAGACACTCCAGTCTTTCTTATATTTTGTGAGTTCATAAAAGTTTTATAACTTATAAAGTAAATAGATGGCTTCAGATTATCCAAAGTCTGGCAACAGCATAATTATTTTCTTAGAATTTTGCTAGAAATAGTTAATAAAGTATAAAAATAAGTTTATTTCCTATCTGACTTCAGTCACCTTGGGAAAGAAAGACAAGGGAAGGATTTAAGGGCAAAAAAGGTATTAAAGAAAAATTAAGTCAAGGAAAGGACAGCTCTTTAAGCTACCAAAAAAAATTGTCTTAAGCATACAAATAGTTAGAAAGAAATGAAATACTGTACTTTTATCTCCAGGTAAGATGGATCGGTAAAATCGGTCCTTCTTTTTCTTCTCCTCTGGGTTTGGAGGCAGAGGTTTGGAACCATGGTTTAGGGTTCCTGCGTCTTTGCTGCCAGCTCCAATCATAGTGCTGGTGTTTCTCATCGGAGGGGCTGGGGGTTTGTCTTGAATGTCTAGGCCGTTATTTGACATTGTCACCACCACCAGCAGCTACTGGAATCAGAAAGAACAACATAACTCTTTTATTATTTTCATGCAAAAGGAAATACATGTTGAAAATTTCAAAGAATCCAAATGATACAACCCATCCTCAAGGGCCCAGCTCAAACCTTTCCACCACACACCGTAACTACTACCGTCTTACTCACTCAACAATACTCAAAGATGTAATACCTACTCTGTACCAAGCACTGCTGAACATTCACAAGATTCTTCTTTTTTTCTACCTAAGACATTGGAGAGCACAGAAAACCAGCCTGATGTAGTTTGAAAGGCAGAATTTGGCCCAGCTAAATTAATTAGTAATCCCAGTGCCACTTACTAGCTTTAAAGAAATTCCTTAAGTACTTGGGTTCTATTTATTCATTCATTAAATAAAACTAACAGTATTCCACACAGTGACCCTTTGCCAACCTCTAATTTTGTAACCTTAGGAAAATCATGTTCCCTCTCTAGAATGGACTGTATCACTATATCAAGAGTCCGTAAAGCTGCTGGTTTTGTTAATAGTTTTACTAGAACACAACCGTTCATTTACACATTGTCTATGGCATCTTTTATATTCCAATGGCAGAGCTGAGTAGTTGCAACAGAGACTATATGCCCACAAACCTAAAATATTTATCTAGCCCTTTACAGGAAAAGTTTGCTGACCCTTGGCCTATGTCATCTCCCCAGTATTTTCTTCCTCTAAAATTTGACTTTGATCTAAATATATGATAGTCAATGCAGTAACCATCCTGTCATATACGGTGTTGAATTTACTGGCAATCTCCAATGCTTCTGGTAAAGAGAAGGAATAAAATCTTTAAAAAAGGAAAAAATTGATATCACATAGTAATAAGAGTTTTAATGAAGACGGATGTTATTACTTTAAATCAGTAAGTGTCCTTGACAATGGGCAGGCATATACATATACAGAATAAATAAAGTCTCTCATTATTCTTCCAGGTTACAGTGGAAATTATATCTTTGGCCATGACTACTTAGAATATAAGCTCCTTCAAGTAAACACAATGGTCCTTTAGAGGCTAAAGTTTCTGATTAATAAATAAATAAATAAATAAACCAATGTAATAATCACCAAGAGCTTTTTAGAAATATAGATGTTCTGTTCTGACCCCCGTAAATTTTTATTTAGTGTAACTAGGTTATGGACAAAATTCTGTAATGTTAAAAATTACTGAGCCCAGTGCCAGCCAGATTTGAATATTACTGCTTTAGATGTCAATTATCTAAATGCTATGAACAAAATTTATTAACCTTTTTAACATTTTTTAATAAATGTAAGAATAAATGATCCCCTGCATCTATTTCTCCCTTGAATCCTTTCTCTACATGCCATAGGTGATCTAAAACATGGCACTTCTCTATTTTTTTTACATTTTTTATTATGTTCAGCTACTCAACATATTAGTTTTTGATGTAGTGTTCAACGATTCATTAGTTGTATATAACACCCAGTGCTCATCCTAACACGTGCCCTCCTTAATACCCATCACCCAGCTAACCCCATCCCCACAAACCCCTCCCTTCTGTAACCCTCAGTTTCCCAGAGTCCAGAGTCTCTCATGGTTTGTCTCCCTCTCTGATTTCTTCCCATTCAGTCTTCCCTCCCTTTCCCTATGATCCTCTGCACTACTCCTCATGTTCCACCTATGAGCAAAACCATACGATAATTGTCTCTCTGCTTGACTTGTATCACTTAGCATCATTCCCTCCAGTTCCATCCATGTTGATGCAAATGGCAAGTATTCATCCTTTCTGATGGTATATACAAAATAAAAAACACATCTTCTTTATCCATTCATCTGCTGAAGGACATTTCGGCTCCTTCCACAGTTTGACTATTGTGGACATTGCTGCCATGAACACTGGATGCATGTGCCCCTTCTTCCTCTACTTTAAAATCCATCACTGACATCCCAGAACAAAAGCTAAAGTTCCTTACCAACTAAGCCACCATACCTAGACACAGCCTATACTCAAACTATACCTTGGAAATCTCTGTTCTCTTGATTTGCCAAGTCTCTTACCGTTCTTCCAATCCCCCAGTGCTTCTTGTCAAAGATTTCTCCCTCCTCTGACTGATAAAAATCTTACTCATCTTTCAGGCCAGATTCAAACTTCACCCTTTCTGTAATTCATCCTAACCTACCTCTACCAAACCCATCTCTACCTCTATCTGCTCTTTACTTCTCTTTTTGATCAAAACAAATTAAGTAAGCAAGAAGAATTATTAATCTATATTAACTCTCTGGGTGTTGTGTTTTTTATCCATTTCTTCTGGCTTCACTTTGCAGGTCTGCCTTTGCTTTTTCTCCCAGCCCCAACTCAAGTCCCTCAGCTCCCACAAAGGGAATTTCCATGGGCTAAGTCCTCAAGTACACCTTCCTACCCTGGACTGCAGGTTCCAAAATTATACTCCCTACAGCCACCTGACAGACTAAGCAGGCCCTTCCTTGCCTCTTAGGTCCTTCAGCCCAAAGCTTCACTGAATATAGCTCCCCTTCAAGGCCACAGCCCAAGATTATGCCAAGAGAGGTTCACCACCCTTTCTGATACAGGCTTTTCTTCATTTCTCAGATCTTTCAACCATGCCTGGAGAATACTCAGGGGGTAGACCTCCATTTTCAAAATGATTCCAAATGATCAAAACCTAAAATCTGTTATTGGAATACAATGCTTGAATCCTCTGTACCATATTCTACCTAAGGTCATCTAGCCTATGCTTGAAAACTTCTATTTTTAGGAAATCTATGATCTCAAAAGTCAGCCTATTCTATCTTTGGTCACTTCATTTAGAAAGTTCTCACTTACATTAAGTTCTATGTATTTCACACTGCACAGCAATTATTTGTTTATACATTTGCCTCCCCCCACACCCTCTTCTCTCCCAGCTTTAGACTATGAACTCCTCAAGAACAAAATTCACTCTTACTTATTTCTCAATCCCCAACACTAGGTCTGGCACAGAATAATCAATAAAGATTTGTTGAACAAATGAATAAAGAACAAGTAAACAAATAAATGAATAAACAAACAAACACTACTTCTGTTAGTCCTAAATCCTGTCTCACGTCTATTCAGAAAAAAGTCTATTGCTTCTTCCCCAGACTGAACTTTAGGTACTTGAAATCATCTTTCAAAATCCCCCAAGTCTTCTTGTTCTCTCAGTGTTAAACATTGAGCTTGCTCAATGTTTCTCAACTCAAGTTTTCTCAATGTTAAACATTGTCTGTATCTTCAACTATACACCGTACAATTTTGTACCTTCCCGACCCTTCCCTCTGAACTTACTTGGACTTGATGTTTCTATACTACTTTCCAGTTTCCCTGCAGCCCTCCAAACAGTCCCTTCCTGTGGTTTCTCCACAAGTCTTTACTTTCTTTGTACTTCATAGATCCCCTCACTGGTCATTTTGTGATCTACATTCAGCAAAATAATTGGCACATTTTTAAAACTACGCCATTTTAAACTTTGTTTATAGGAAAACAAGTCCAAGGATCAATCCTGAGAGGAGAAAGGAAAAATATACTCAATTCTTAAATAAGGAGACCAAACACATCTTAAATCTTCTCGCAGTCTGTGCCAGTCAAATATTTGGGACAATGACAAGCCAATGCCTTCTGACGGGCTGCAGTATAAAGCGAGGCTCAAAGCCAAAGTTTAGAACGATAGTTCAGATGGCACCCCTCTATCCATCCTAGACAACAAACTGCTGTAATAGAGGGAAAGACACGCTGATCACATTTTACCAATGCTCCAGACGCTCAGGGAGCCTAATAATTTATGAGCAACTAATTATACTGAAGTATTAATTACGAATCAACTGAATGGCTCTGTAATAAACGCAGGATCGTTGTGAGGTTTCAGAAAGGCCATCCGTAAGGCGATATAATAAAAAGATGACTGGATCTAAAATCAAGAGATCTGGATTTATATCCCAGCTCTACTATTTACTAGTTATGACTCTAATAAACGTCCCCCCACCTATGAGCTGCAATTTGGTGTTTCCCACTCTATGGTCACTAGACAGATACTGGTCAAGAGGCAACCAAGGAATGGAAGTGGTTTATGTCCCCTTTTCTATAAAAAGCATAAAAATACAGTGCTAGCGCAGAAAGAAGGGAAAGAAAACGTTTTTCAAGTAGCCATTATGTGTAAGGTACTTTACATACTGAATGAAACGGGACACGGACTGAGGGAAGGACTGTGTACAGCAGCAGCTACTCCTTTCCACTTTATGACATCCAGATGCCACAGCCACTAATATAAAAAGGGCCAAGATAAAGAAATTAAGATACACATAACATCAAAGCCAGAAGCAACTTTTAAAGGTCGCCTAATCTGACCCTCTCATATAACAGGTAGGAATACTGAGGTATTCATTCTGTAAATACAGAATGAAATTGCTTAAACACAGCAGTTTAAAGGTGGGATTAGAACCCATGTCTTCAGACTCTCTGCCAAAGAATTTTCCAAATATACCTGAGGTAATTCTATCCCCTGTGTACCTTTTCTGACCTGAACTCCGCTACTCTTGATTTAGGTAAGTCAAATCCAGCCAGTGGCAAAAAAAAGCACAATATAAACACGTTTGGCTGGACTTGATTGATATTTACTAAATGTCTTTCATGAGGCATAAATAAATTCTCGGTCTTCAAATCAGCCATGTGAAAGTTATGTACACCTTTTAATATCATTGCAGGTTCTTCATTTAAGTACAATCCAAATCAATAAATTTTTACTGAGTAGTTACACTTAAAGTGCCATGGTAGAAACCAGGGACAAAGAGATAAATGAATATGCTCTAACTCTAGACATTCTCATAGTTTAGTAAGCAAGATACATAGGACTAGAAAACCACAGTGCCAGGCCCATTGTGAACAGTGCTACAGAGCAGTACAAGTGGTAAAATGTCAGAAGACGTGAAAAGGAAAGACAGTATTGAATTTAGGTGATCAGTGAGGCTTCATAGAAGAGGTGGTGTTTAAAGCAGGGGCTTAAAGAATAAATAAGTCAGACTAGTGGTCTTTGACTCTGAACTATTAGAATCCCCTAGGGGCGCCTGGGTGGCTCAGTGGTTTAAGCCTCTGCCTTCAGCTCGGGTCATGATCTCAGGGTCCTGGGATGGAGCCTCACATCAGGCTCTCTGCTCAGCAGGGAGCTTTCTTCCCCCACCTCCTCTATCTGCCTCTCTGCCTGTTTATGATCTCTGTCCGTCAATTAAATAAATAAAATCTTTAAAAAAAAAAAAAAAAAGAATCCCCTAGGAGTTTTTTAAAACACCAGCTCAAGTACTTAGGGGGCAGTATACTAATATATACAACTTACTTTGAAATGTGTTTTTAAAAAGTAAGATGGATTATTGGATGAACACGGGTATAATATTCATGTCCATATATAATTTATAGTGGATATGATAAAGCAAATATATGAAAATGTTAATGGTAGAAGAATCTAGGTGGTAGACATACAGGTATTCACTATAAAATTCTTTCAACTTTGATGTACTTTTGAAATTTCTCCTAATAAAAGGGGTAGGGGGCAAATACCAGTGCTGAGCTCTGATTTAACTAGTCTGAAATAGGTACAGGCATTGGTAAAGTACCTGAACCAAAGAAAACAAACAATAAATGAGCAGACTATTTTGATGGAGAATGATAATGGCAAATGCATCCTAGAGCACAGTAATAGCATAAGTGTGAAAGTACAGTGAGGTAGAATGCAACACAAAAATAAAAAAGTAGGACACAGTGATCAGAGAGCCTTTTATGTTCTATAACACCTACAGCACTAGTCAGAAAAATGGTCCCTTCTAAGCAGTTCTAGATCCACGCAATGAATGTCCCATGTTAAAAATAAAAGATGACACTTGATTTAAAAAGGCTGTGGAGAGATGACAATGAGAAAAGAGCTGTTGCCTGGAGGAGGGGACCAGCTGCCATCCGTCTGCACTGAGGGCTCTGTGATGCCTTCAGCTCACACAATGGGACTTGGAGTTTTGGAGAGTCCTATAAACTGCTTAACAGAGTTGCTCAAATTCTAAAAAACAGTTTCCCCACAGACCTCCTGAACTAACTATCTTTACAAATAGGATTTCAGCATTCATTTGCCACTGATAGCTTAATAACCACTAACATTAGAAAACACTTTGGAATTTACAGAAAACTTGGAAATCTACTTGGTTGGTGTCAGTTTTCTCATTCATGAATGCAAATATTTATTCATCACCTACTGTATGCCAGGCTGTGCTAGGTGCTGGGGATAAAACAGTGAGCAAGTCAGAAGAAGCAAAATATCAGAGATACTGCCAGTCACCCAGGGCCAGCAGAGGCACGGATGTGAAATAAAGTCTGTGTGACTCCAGGACCAACTCTTTTTCTACTATATCACGTGTCACTGTTCACTCTAACGGCAAAGGGACTAGATAACCTCTAATAACTCCTCAGGCCATTATTTCAGGTGAAGAAGGGAAAGGAAGAAGAAAAAATAAAACCTAGTCCACATATTAATCACATTTGTCAGTCAACAACTCAAAGCAGCTGAGACTGGCACAACCAACACTCCACCCAGAACTGGGGAGTACTGCATGCCCTTGACACCTGGTTATGAGAATCTGATCTTTAATTAAATTGTGCCAAGAGGTTTTCTTTGGCAGGAGCCAGGAATGCTGCAATCTTGAATTCGCTGAGGGATGTCCTTCTGACACGTCCAAGGCACTCCCGCTATGCAGCCTCCAGCCACTTGCTCTGGTTTAGCAACAAGAAAGCAACTGCTGAGGTAGCAGGAAGGAAAACTGGAGGCTGTTTCTGGGTTGCTGGAAAAGCTACTTTCATTTCTGACACTGCTTCCACAGGTAAAATACAAATAAGACTGTACTTTATAGAGTTACAAGAATTTGTTTTTTAATATTTTATTTGGGAAAGAGAGAAAGAAAAGAGAGAGCGCGCGTATGAGTGGGAGGAGGGAGAAAGAGAGGCAGACTCCCCGCTGAGCAGGGAGACTGGACGTGGGGGTGGATCTAAGGACCCCGGGATCATGCTCTGAGCCAAAGGCAGATGCTTAATCAACTGAATTACTAGAATTTAAAAGCATAGATATATAGATATACATGGAACATATATATGCACCTAGCATGTTGCCTGGCACAAAATAGATGTCCAATAAATATCTGTTCTTATCCCCCACTCATCTTTCCAGTTTTATCTCTACTATTCCTTAAACTTAGTCATTCCAGCTCAATATGCTTTCATACCCCTGCCTTTGCCCACACTGTTCTCCCCGCCTAAGATGTCCCAAGTCGTCTGCCAAGCAAACTCCTACTCATTCTTCAAGACCCACTTTGATTCACTTTCTCTATGAAACCTTCACAGAACCCCCTCTAATTCTATCTTTTCCGCAACATTTTAATTTAATTATATATACTTCTATGCAGCAGTTTCTATATTTCAGGTCAGCCCCACCAGACCACAAATAAGACAAGGGACAAAACTGAGTCTGTCACCAAGTCCACCCAGCACAGACCTGGCACACACTAGGTACCTTGCAAAGGCTCACTGACTAAGGCAGCCTGGTTTACAGAGAAACAAAACAAAACAAAACAACAACAACAAAACACAAAACAACAACAACAAAAAAAAAAAAACAGAAGCTAGAAGGATCCTGAAAAACCAGCCAATCTTAAACCTTTATTTTATAGCTGGTAACCTGAAACCCATAGGGGTATGAAATTTACCTAAGATCACTCAGTGAAATAGTGAGGACATGAAGAGACACTGATTATTCTGATTTTCTTAAAAATACTCTTTCTACACTAATTATAATTTGAGACAAAATGAACAAAGGTCTGTATCTGGAATTAGAGAGCATGGGAGCCAGAGATGTGAAATGGAAAAGGCAGAGATATTTGGGGTCCAAGACTTAAGCTAGCCCTGTACCTTCACCCTCCTCTCCCCGCCTCAATCATACCTACACATCTTCCTTACTTCTACCACCCTTGCAGATAGCCACTAGAGTTACTTGCAGAACCAGTACCAGTACTGAGGTACTGGTATTCTCCCTACCATATTGGGAAATTCCTGACTTGCAGCCCCAATTAAGCTATTCCTAACAGTTAAGGGGAAATTTTAAATCTATTTTACCAAACCATTAGACTTCCCAATGGATGCCCTGAAGTGAGAAAATCATCACTAAAACGTGAGGCCCATACAATCTGAGAGCTGGAAGGAACTTATAAGGCCATCTGGTTCAACCACCCAAGAAACACTGGAATCTACTCAGTTGTCTCCTGAATGTATTGACCTTCTAGTTAATCTCTGCCCGAACATTTCCTGTGATTTCCCACACTGCCTTATCCTTGCTGCCCAGTACCCCATTCCTAGTCACCTCACTCAAAGACTTTAGTTCCTAGATTAGTCGTCTTCTGTACCTCCCCAGTTATCATTCTAGATGGCCTCTACACCCTGCCAACAATGATGACCATTCCAACACACTGGCCATTTCAACTGTTGACCTCTAGTCCAAATTGGCCAATACTCCCATAATCACATCCTGAACCTTATCACCAAAATGTGTATTAACTCCAGTACCTGGAATGAATCCTATATACTCCAACACAACCTTCTATCCATGCAGCTCACTTGCTCAAGAACTTCTACTATAATTCCTAGACTTTATTTTGAGCTCAAACCCATTATCCGTTAGTAACTCCTGTCTTCACCTCTCTTTTTCCTTAACTATAGCCCGTCAAAATCATTCAAACATCACAAGCCATCAATCCTCTAAAACCCAACAACAAAAAACCAAACGACTCAATTCAAAAATGGGCAAAGGACTTGAAGAGATATTTCTTCAGAGAAGAGGTACGAATGGCCAATAAGCACATGAAAAGAAGTTCTAATGTGCTTATAATTATTAATCACATGTGCTTATAATCACTAATCATTAGGGAAATGCAAGTCAAAACTACAATGAGATAACACCCTGCACCATTAGAATGGCAACTATCAAAAAATGAGAAACCAAAAAGTGTTGGTGAGGATGTGGAGAAATCGGAAGCCTGCACATTGCTGGTGGGAATGTAAGTTGGTACAGCCACTGTGGGAAACATTATAGCAGTTTGTCAAAAAATTAAAAATAGAATTACCATAAAATGCAGCAATTCCACTTCTGGATACATATACACAAAAATATTCAAAACAGGGTCTCAAATATATATTTGCACACTGATGCCCATAACAGCATTATTCACAACAGCTAAAATGTGGAAGCGATACAAGTATTCTTTAACAGATGAATAGATCAGCAAAATATAATATACACATACAATCAAATATTATTCAGAAAAAGACAGAAATTTTGTAATATGCTACAACATGAATGAACCCTGAGAACATTATTCTAAGTGAAATAAACCAATCACAAAAAGACAAATACCATATGATTCCACTAATATGAGGTACTTAGAGTAGTCAAAATCATAAAGATAAAAAGTAAAATGGTGGCTGCCAGGGGCTGGTAGGAAGGGAGAATAGGGAGTTATTGTTTAATAGGCACAGAATTTCAGTTTTACAAGATGAAGACTTATAAGATGAATGGTGCTGATGGTTGCATACTAATGTTAATAATGTATTTAATGCCACTAACCCACACACTCAAATAATTAAGATGGTAAGTTTTATGTTATGCATATTTTACCACAATAAAAAAAAAAGTTAGGGGAATTAGAATTTGCTCTCCAATAGATACACTACAATGTGCTGAAAGTTCACAATGCTATCACAGTCATGTTACCACAGGAGCCTGTTAATGCTGGGGTAGAGGCCAATGAACTAAGACTTAAGATATTAATTACAAGCAATGGATAACTGATTCTCAGTAAAATGTGTAAGACAATAAGTTTGTAACAGGCTTTCACTGTACATGTATACTTAAAACAAATTTGATCAATCTAAACAAATCTGATAAATAAAAACAACAACAACAACACACACACACAAACAAAACAATCAACCGCCTTGTCTTCTCTCCCTTTACTAAATGCAATTGGCAAAATCCCAGCTTTGGGATAGTTGAACTCCCACTTTCCCCCAACTGTCTCTGTACTGAAGCAGCTGAATATCCTAAAGAATGTTACCTAATTGACTGCTTTCACTTGAAAATTATGAATACCTTTCTGCAAAAGATTACCTTGCCTCAAATGGGGATTCAATTAGGCTTCCCCCTTCACCTTCACTGATGAACTCACCTTCTATAAGAAAACAGATATCCTTGCAGGAGAACTCCATCTTCCCACTCCCAAATCCATATGCCCCCCTGCTCCTGTACCACCCATTTACAATGAAGGAGGTATTCCTACTCCCATCAAAAGCCATTCCTTCTCCTCCCTCAACTTGCACTTCCTCTCACCTGGAATGATCTCTTTTAGCTATACTAATCAACCAATCTATCAATCAATCTCTCCCACTCCCTCTCCATCTCTCTCTCTTAATTCTATTCAGTCATTCAATATGTATTTATTGAGCACCTACAATGTACCAGTACTAATCTAGCTGAATAAGACAATGTCCCTGTGTTCGTGGATTTTATGGACTAGTAAGAGAAGCAGACAAAGAAGTAAGCAAATATATAATGTCAAGACCATAATGAAAATAAAGAGCAGTGCATGTGACTCTGGGTGGGGGGAGGCCAGGGATGGGTGATATATAAGACAAGATGATCAGGACAGGCTTCGTTGAGGAAAAGACACTTAAGACCTGAATGAAATGAGACAACTAATCAAAGTAACATGTGGAAGCATTTTAAGCAGAGGGAGCAGTAAGTACAAATGTCCAAGATGAGAACATTTTGGGGCATGTAGAGTAGCAATAAGGACAACAAGACCAAAGTTTAGTGAACAAGAAGAAACACGGCAGAAAAATTAAATTAGAGGTGCAGCCAGAGGTCAGACTATATAGGACTTTACAGGCCACAGTAATTTGGATCTTGTATCAAGCATGGGAAGACACTGAAGAATTGTGAGTAGTGATCTGATTTATGTTTTAAATGGACCACTCTGGCTACAGAGAACAGACTGCAGGGGAGCAAAGGAAAAGTGAAGAGACCATGAAGAAACTATTACATTAATTGAGGTGGGAACTGGTGGTAGCTTGACAGGACTGCAGTAGGTATACTGTAGTACAGCAAAGGTAGGTATTTTGAAGGTGGAACCAAATGGCTTATTTAGAGATTGGATGTACAGTGTAAAGGAAAAAAATGAAGATGATCTCTAAATTTTTGGCCTGATCTGTAAATACTGAGTGAATATAAACATGCTATAGTGTTTCCTATTCAAAGACACACATACACATACACCCCTCCCTTGACACCAACATGTTCCTCAAAACACATTTCTTTGTTTCCCTTCATAGCAAAGCTTTTCAGAAGAATTGTCTATTTACACTATCTCCACTTCCTCCCCTTTGGTTCACTAAGTAACACCCTCTATTTCACCAAAAGTAGTCTTGTCAAGACAACCAACCATCTCCATGTTGCCAAATCAAATGGTTACTATTCTGTCCTCACCTTACCTAATCTCTCTGCAGCATTCACCTGGCTTTCCTTTTATCTTTCTGTGTATTCCTATCTCCTTTGCAGACTCTTCCTAGCTATCCTTGACATGTCCAAGGCTAAGAACCTCCTTTCCTCATATGCTACACTCTGGTCTAGATAATTTCATCCTTTCCTATAGCTTTACTTATTACCTATATGTTGACGGTACCCAAGTTTTTACCTTTAACCCAAAAGTTCTTTCAGACTAATAATCATCTGTTAGACAGTTCTGCCTGCATTTCTTCTAAGTACCTAAACCTACAATGAACAAATGAAACTCTTGGTTTTCACAGCATCTATCATGAAATATTTTTGCTTAATTATTATACGTCTCTAGCAATAAACAGTAAGCTTCACAAAGAAGCAACTAAGTTCTTTGTGTTTACCAGTCTATACCTAGCAACAAAAGGGGGCTCAGCAAGAGGACACACCAAGATTTACTAGACCCTGTCTCTAGCCTCAAAAAGTCACATACTAATGGGATAGGTGATCCATAAACCACAATGACGGTATGACACAGTAAGTGCAACTGTGAGTGGTGAGAGGAAGAACATGAGTGTTTCATGAATCCCAAAGAGGGGCCCTTAATAGCCTAGGAGTCAAGGAAGACTTTCTTTAGAAGATAATTTAAGAGTTTATTTTTGCAAAAATAGTTATTAAATGCCTACTAGATAAATTTTTATATAATTATTTTTATGCTTTAAAATAACTCTTCAAAGTAGGTGTAAATATATTCTATTTTATATATGAAGTTTAGAAAGATAAAAAACCAAGGAGCTAGTAGGTTATGGAACCAAACTCTGAACTGAGGTCAGTATGCTTTTAAATCCCTCCCCCTCCTTCCTTTTCTTCTTTTTTCCCCCCCTGTATCACAAGACGCCACCAAAAATAATATCTTTTATACTTGCCACCTACTATTTGTTTGACCTAAAAGAAATCACTGTATCTCTTGAACTCAGTTTTTAACGGGGTTCAATTACCAGTCTCTAAATCATCCTTGTTCTAACTCTCTCCTTTTCCTTCGTTACTAAGGATTGAGGCTCAATTTTAAACCAGTCAGTGAGTAACCCTAGGCATTTCCTTTTTTATTTTTTTTTAAGATTTTTTTATTTTATTTTACTTATTTGAGACAGAGCGAGTGAGCAAAAGCAAGGTGGAGAGGCAGAGGGAGAAGCAGACTTCCCACTGAGCAGGGAGTCCAGTGCAGGGCTTGATCCCAGGACCCTGAGATCATGACCTGAGCAGAAGGCAACCACTTAACCAACTGAACCACCCAGGCACCCCCTAGGCATTTCTTTTACGCTACAGCATCTAAGCATTTTTCATGGCTGAAAATGCATTCAGGAACAACCACAGTAACATCTGTAGAGCACTTCACAGTTTACAAATTAGTTTCACACATTCATTATTTCATTTGATCTTCATCAACCCTATGAGGTGTTAAATTCCTGTTTTACAGAGGCCAGTGGAAGTGAAATGTCTAGCCTAGCTCCATCTGGATTTTAGCCTACCAGAAATCGAATTTAAGAAAATAGAGGGGTGTGGAAAAGGAGGAAGAGAGTAGATGACTTATAGAGGAAACTCACCCAAGTGACCTAGAGCCAGGAGAAATTAACAGGGGCCAAATCAGTTTCCCTTTCAAGGTAATGAGTGTTTGGCTATGGCACAGTGACCTACCACATGGAACTGCTTTTTTTTCATCCTAGTAATACCTTGAGTCCAGCCCCACATGTGGACGAAAAATGTAAGAAAACTCTCTGTATACTATATGCATTCACAGGGTCAGAAGAGACCATGGCATAAGAGAACAGATACCATCTTCAGAGAAGACTTGAATTTAGGTACCAGCTCAGCCACTGACTTGCTGATTAAAATTTCCCCCTGTGTTATCATAGCCCCTTGAGCTTCTATCACATATACATTAACACATGAGGTTACAGATGTCTGTATTCCTTGACTCACAACAGAGTGTAGCAACTGAGTCCAGTTTCCATCTTTGTATCCCCAACACCTGGCACCATAACTAACACAGAACAGGTGATCCAGAGAATGTGTGATGATGACAGATGTCATATTCAAAGCTTTTTGTATACATGTGCATTCCACATTACAGTGTAGACAGTGAGTGCCAGGAAAATAGCAATCTTGTCTAATCTCTGTTTCCCCTCTCATTCTCCCACTTTGAGAACGCTACTCAAGAAAAGTTAGTTGAATAGAAACAAACCAGTCCAAAAAGCCAGCCTTCGGAGGTAAAGAAATTAACCTATATGGTCTTCTTTTCCAGACTGTAGTCTTTCCCACCACACCTACCTCTACCCAAATAACACCTATCTTGCCCAGTCCACCCTCTTCCTCAAAAGATCACTGTTCTCCCCCAGGACTCCACCTTTTCTCCCTCTACCCCAACTCTACTATCCCCTCTTCTTTCATAGGCTCACAAGTCACCTCTTTTCCTCCAGGTAAGCAATGCCTCAAAGCTGCCATAGAGCTTTTGTTCCCAGTCACTTGTCACAAAAGACAGTCTGGGCCTCTGCCCAGCCCCACTGGACACCTTGCTCTTCTCCCACTCTAGTCTTCAAGCTCTCCACTTCTCATCTTGCTTATTGCCTACTGCCTACCGCTGCCTCCTCCCCTCTGCAAAGGAAGAGGGGGTCGAATCCTGGAAGAAAGACTGCTTATTGGCAGGCCCAAAGCAAGACACAGAGGAAGTAAGGAAAGAGACTGGCACTTGGGGAAGACAGAATTTGTAGACGAAAGCTAAATGTAAGGGAGTTAGGGAGGAAACACAGTGTTTGGACCTCACAAACACCACAACAAAGGTCCCTACGAACCTATTAATAATGAGAAAGCTTAACCAACAATTCTATTTCCTATATTTCTTTTTTAAGATTTTATTTGTAAGTAATCTCTACACCTAACACAGGGCTCAAACATGCAACGCCAAGATCACGAGTCCCATGCTCCACCGACTGAGCCAGCCAGGCAACCCTTAACCAACAATTCTAAAAGGAAAAGAGAAGAAAGCCTAACCAAGGAGAGAAGGACCCAAGAGAGGGAAGGAAAAACTAGCTACGGAGGGGAAAGGATAAGAAAGGGAAGTATGAGGAGAGCAGGAAGAAGGAAGAAAGTGGAGGGTGGGAGAAAAGATGGGTAAGGGAGAAGGAAAAATGATCAGGAGTAGGAAGTAGAAAGAAAAATGGTGGGGGGGGGGGAGACAGAGACAGAATCACAGAAAAACTCGGGGAGGAAGGAGATCAAAATAATCAAGGTAGGTTAGTATCAGACCTAACATGTTTCTTGGTCCCAGATGATCAAGGAAAGAATTGTAATAAGATATTACACAGCCCCCAAGGTCTGTCATTAACTAGGCTGAGTAAGGAAGGGGCTCCAATGAAGATAGTCTAGTTTAAAGATTTCATTTATTTATTTGACAGAGATCACAAGTAGGCAGAGAGGCAGGCAGAGAGAGAGGAAGGGAAGCAGGCTCCCCACTGAGCAGAGAGCCTGATGTGGGGCTCGATCCCAGGACCCTGGGATTATGACTTGAGCCGAAGGCAGAGGCTTTAACCTACTGAGCCACCCAGGCACCCCAAGACAGCCTAGTTTAAAACAGTTTTACACCCAGGTATCAAATCACTGGCCAGTTCAGAGAAAAACCATTAATATGCCTTGACCTGTTTCTTTCCAAACCCACCTCCCTACACCCAACGTATATATACTCAACACCAAAACAATCAGCATTTTCAACCTCTGCCTTGTCCATTAAGCGTCTGGATCCTCAGCAGACCAGCAAGATGGCATCCAAAAGGCTGGCTGGAGAGGATACAAAGGTCTTCTTCTCAAATTCCCCTGTCTCTTACATTGTTGAGGGGGACATCTCTGCAGCTCATTCTAGGGCTTTAACCAGCTCACCTTTCCAAAACGCAGTTTACAGAAGGTCAAGCTCCTCACCCCACAGATAAGGAAACTGAGGCACACAGAGGCTGCCTGAACCATACCTACCCTTAGGTATCCAGTGTCCTGGTTTACTCCACCTCTTAACAGGTCACTTATAATATAATGCCCCTCCCCAAAACCCAAGAGAAAACCCCCCATGGTCCCAGCACGCCCGCAGCTAAGCCAGAGTGGAAAGCAGCACAGTAACCACCAAGCACAACGGTGTTAGCAAAGGAGAACGGTTCCTGAGACACAACAGTTCACCCCAAAACCAGCTTCTCCTTCACAACCTTCCCTACCCAGAGCTCTGCTTCCAGGTGCTGGCCTAGTCGTAGGCCGGCTCATCTGAGGGCTCAGCCCTCAGCCCCTTCTCTCGCTTAGGGTCTCTTTAAGGGAAGACCCTAAATCCGCCAGACTGCGAGGCACCACTCCCCGGAAGCCGACAGAGACCCCTCCCCCTCCCCACCAGCGCCCAGCTAGGCGTGCCCCAGGGTGGGCCAGTATTACCTGGTGGGGGGAGCTGGCCCCGGCATCTCTGGCGACTGTTTTTGTCGCAGAGCCGCACCTCTCCCGCCCAGCTAGCCGCACAACGCGCTGGCTCCACCCGCGCCGCTCTACACGGCTGGAGCCGGGCTCCCAGCAGCTCAGCCGCCCTAGCTCCCGCTCCCGGTGCAGCACGCTCCCGCCCTCGCAGGGCGCAGCAAAGGCGCAGCTTGGGGTTGGCGAAGCTGAAGGGGCGGAGGAAGAAGGGAGGGAAGGAGGTGGGAGGAAACCGCGCTTCTCCTTTCCCAGAAGCTCTGAGGGCGGGGAGACTACTACCTTCCCACCCTCTCAGCTATCCTCCCCCCCTAGGTTCCTGCAGAAGGTAATTTCTCAAGGGGCCAGACTTTTCCAGGGCCTGTCAGAGTCCTGGGTGAGCCCCAGAGTCAAGGAAGAGAACCAGACCCCCTCTGTGCCTTAGTTTCTGCAGCTGTGTCTGGACTCCAGGGCAACTCTGGTCAAATCCAGGATTTGATCAGATTAGCCTTCTGGTAAAGAGATGTACGCACCCCTCTACCCCACCAACGAAAGTGTCTGATGTCCTAGGGAAGACTCTAGGTGAGACGTTACATTGCTTCTAAGCAAAGAAAGCTCAGCAGCAGCTACCATTTACTAAGTGCTATTGTGTACCAGGTGCTTTACGAAATGTTACCTCTATCTCACCACAACCTTATGAAGTAGGCTCTCTACCAAATCACATGTTAAAACTGAGGTCCAGGAAGAATGTGGTTTCATACAATAAGTATTTCTTAAGCACATACTGTGAGAATTAGGCATTGTAATGAGTCCAGAGCTGAACAACACATTACAGGACATTCACTAACCCTGGCCCAAACCCCCTAAATCCCACTAGTGCTCCCTCAACAATTTAACCCAAAAAACATATCCAAATGCTCCCTAAGAAATAATACTGCCCCATCAACTTCCCCTCTACACCCTGCTATTGAGACATATGACAGGAGTCAGATTATGCAAGGTAACTTCCAGGTCAGAGCTAGGAGTTGGGGTTTTGTTTTAGGTTTTAACAATCGGAAGGCCTTGGAAGATTTTAAGCATAATGACAAGACCTAATTTACATCTTTAACAGGATCGCTGACTGCTGAATGGAGAATAAAGGGGAGAATGGTGGAAAACAAGAAAACAAATTAGTAGATTCTTACGGAACTCCAAGCAAAAGATAATGATTTAGACTAATTATTAGAAGATGAGCTAAAACAAAACAAGCATATTCTAAAGATACAGCTCAGAAGCAGCAGCAGCAAGAACTTGGTGAAAGACAGAATGTAATCTGTGAAGGAGGACAGTGACTTTCCCAAGACCACACAGCTGGAAAATGGCCACGTTGTCCCAACTTTGATCTGACTCCTAAATCTATGCTTTATTTCTCTCTGCCATGTTAGTCATCTTTATATAAAACTGCCATACCCTGTCCCAGCTGCTAGAGAGAAATTTTTTGGCTTTTATCCATTTCCCCTGCCAGATATCTACATCTCCATTCTGTGTGCCCAAATCATTTAACTGCAGAAGTGTGTAGGGGAAGAACTCCAATGAGGACAGAAAGAACTCTTCTGTTAAGTATCTTTTGCCTTTTCCAGACCCTGAGTACCCATGCTAGTCCAATTATAAGAAGTTCCAAATTTAGTGGAGGAAGGAGAAAATTTCTCAAAGACATCCATATTCTAGAGAGACACGGTCAATAACACAGAGTGTGGGACCAGCTGCACTATGAGAATTCAGCTTCAAAGTAGTTTTAGGATGCTCTTTTGACCCCACACCCTTCTCTCAACTTACACAGCGTGGATGAAAGGCAGAAACAGTCCTCTGCCTTGGACATTGTTTTTCAAAGTAATCATCAATAATCATAGCGTCTGATCTTAACCAACTTTCCACCCCATGCAGCATTCCCCACCCCTTAGAGATGGTTTTCCACATTCTGCTGAAATACACATAAGGACAGAGAGCTCACTTGGAAATAACACTGTTGGGCAATGCTTCCTAAGATTCAGCCAGCCTCTCTGTAAACTTCCATCTGCCTCCTGGAGTGATCAGAAAACGTCCTTCAAGACAAATATTAAAGGCTTTAAGATATATGTTATGGTAATCTATCAAGCACCTGAACTTTTTCCTCTTCTCCACGATAGATACTCCCAGTTCTATTAGTCACCTGGTCATTCACTAACTACTGAAGCATCTTGTATAAGCTACCAGGGACAGACACATCAGTGAACAAGACCACACCTAAAAGGAGTTTACAGTGTCAGTATGATGATTTTCAACTCTCCCTTTGTATCAAAATTACCTGGGAAACTTTAAAAATATATACTGAAGTTCTAGCACAGATTTTGATTCAGTTGGTCTGAAATATGTCATAGGCAAAATATCTTTATGGATGTAACTAAAGCTACATAGATATCCATCTATATAGAAGACTAATATTACCTGACTTCAAGACCTATTATAAAGCTACAGTTAGCAAGGCAGTATGGTATTGGCAAAAGAAAAGACAAATAGGTCATTGAAACAGAATAGAGAGTCTGAAATAGACCTACACAAATACAGTCAACTGATCTTTTTTTTTTTAAGATTTTATTTATTTATTTGACAGACAGAGATCACAAGTAGGCAGAGAGGCAAGCAGAGAGACGGTGGGGGAAGCAGGCTCCCCGCTGAGCAGAGAGCCCGACTTGGGGCTCGATCCCAGGACCCTGGGATCATGACCTGAGCCGAAGGCAGAGGGTTTAACCCACTGAGCCACCCAGGTGCCCCCAGTCAACTGATCTTTGACAAAGAGCAAAGTAAATTCAATGAAGAAAGAAGAGTCTTTTCAATAAATGGTGCCAGAATAACTAGAAATGCAAAAAAAAAAAAAAAAAAAAAAGGTCTGGACACAGACTTTTCACTTTTCACAAAAATTAACTGAAGATGTATCACGGACATAAATGTAAACTGAGAAACTGTAAAATGTATAGAAGATAACATGGGAGATCTAGATGACCTTAGTTTGGTTATGACTTTTCAGATACAATAGCAAAATCATGACCCATTAAAGAACAAGTTGGTAAATTGAACTTTATTAAAATGTATAACTTCTGTTCTGCAAAAGATACCATTAAGAGAATGAAAAGACAAGTCATAGACTTGAGAAAATATTGGCAAAACACATATCTGATAAAGAACTTGTACCCAAACAACAGATGTTGGCAAGGATGCAGAAAAAGGAGAACCCTCTTACACTGCTGGTAGGAATGCAAACTGGTGCAGCCAGTCTGGAAAATAGTAGGGAAGTTCCTCAAAAAGTTAAAAATAGAATTACCCTCTGTCCCAGCAATTGTACTACTAGGTTTTTAACCCAAAGGATTCAAAAATACAGATTTGAAGGGACACATTCACCCCGATAATAGCAGCATTATCAACAACAGCCAAACTATGGTAAGAGCCCAAATGTCTATCAACTAATGAATGGATTAAGAAGATGTGGTTTGTATATCTCTGTGTGTACGTGTGTGTGCATGATGGACTATTCTTCAGCCATCAAAAAGAATGAAATCTTGCCTTTAGCAATGATGTGGGTGGAGCTAGAGTATGTTATGCTTAGCAAATTAAGTCAGAAAGACATATACCATATGATTCCATTCGTATGTGGAACTTAAGAAACAAAACAAAGGAACATATGAGAAGGGAAAAAAAAGAGAGAGAGAGAGGGAAGCAAAACACAAAAGACTCTTAACTATAGAGAACAACCTGAGGGTTGATAGAGGGAGATGGGTAGAGGATGGGCTAAATGGGTGACAGGTTTTAAAGAGGGCACTTGTTATGATGAGCACTGGGTGTTATCTGTAAGAGATGAATCACTAAATTCTACTCCTGAAACCAGTTTACACTACGTGTTAACTAACCAGAATTTAAATAAGAATTTGAAGCAAACAAACAAAAAAAGAACTTGTATCTAAAATGTACAAAGAACTCTTAAATCTCAACAGCAAGAAAACAAACAACCCAATCAAAAAATAGATAAGAGATCTGAACAGACACTTCACCAAATAAGATATAGAGAATATGAAGAGATAATCAATATCATATGTCATTAGGGACAATTATGAAGTACAACTACATACCTATTAACATGGCTAAAATCCAAAACACTGATAACACCAAATGTGAGTGAGTATATGCAGCAACAAGAATTCTCATTCACTGCTGATGGGAATGCAAAACGATACAGCCACTTTGGGAGACAGTTTGGCAATTTCTTATAAAGTCAAATATAGGCTTACCATACAATCCAGCAATTGCATTCCTAGGTATTTATCCAAGCGCACTGAAAATTTATGTCCATGCAAAATCCTACCCATAAATATTTATTACAGCCTTATTTATAATTGCCAAAATATATAAACAACCAAGATATCCTTCAATAGATAAATGAGTAAACAAATATCCATACAATGGTCAGTTATTCAGCAATAAAAAGAAAAGAACTACCAAACCACAAAAAGACACAGAAAAACCCTAAATGGAAAAATACCAAGTAAAAAGCTAGTTTGAAAAGTATGATATTCTGGAAAATGCAAAACTATAGAAGCAGCAAAAATATCTGTGGTTGCAACAGGTTCAGAAGTGGGGTGGGGTAGGGGCGCCTGGGTGGCTCAGCGGGTTAAGCCTCTGCCTTCGGCTCAGGTCGTGATCTCAAGGTCCTGGGATCGAGCCCCACATCGGGCTCTCTGCTGGGCAGGGAGCCTGCTTCCCTCCTCTCTCTCTGCCTGCCTCTCTGCCTACTTGTGATCTCGCTCTGTCAAATAAATAAATAAAATCTTTAAAAAAAAAAGTGGGGTGGGGTAATGAAGAGGTGGAACACGGCATTTTTAAGGCATTTAAAGGCAATGAACTTATTCCATGTAATACTATAATGGTGGATATATAACATTGAGTATTTGTCAAAACCCGCAGAACTGTACAACACAAAGAGTGAATCCTAATACAAACTATGGACTTCAGTTAGTAATAATGTTTCAATATTGGTTCATCAATAGTACCACACTAATGCAAGATGTTCATAATTGACAAAATGCAAAGGGAGGAGGAGAGAGAGTGGGAGCTCTGTACTCTCTGGTCAATTTTTCTCTAAGCCTAAAACTGCTCTAAAAATAAAATGTATTAAAATAAAACAAAAAATAAAAGTATCAAGCAAAATAAAGGACATACAAGATAAGGTTCATTTTCTTTTTTACTAGATTCATTAGACACAAAATTACTCTGTCAAATTGCTATAAAAGTTTCTAAACACTCTCAATTTTTATGTTTACCTCATCGTAGATTAAGAACAATTCACACTCGGGGCACCTGGATGGCTCAGTGGTTTAAACCACTGCCTTCAGCTCAGGTCATGATCTCAGGGTCCTGGGATCGAGCCCCGCATCGGGCTCTCTGCTCAGCAGGAGAGCCTGCTTCCCCCTCCCCTCTCTCTGTCTGCCTCTCTGCCTACTTGTGATCTCTGTCTGTCAAACAAATAAATAAATAAAATTTAAAAAAAAAAAAAAAAAGAACAATTCACACTCTACTTTGCATAGTGGTGACCTGGGGTACCTTTCACTAAACAAGGTCATGTTTGCCATGACCCTCTTACTACCTGGTACCGTATGGGGAACATGACACTCCAAGTGCAGTCTGTCCCCCTCAGAACATAGTTGGACTATCGCCTTCTCTAACTCTGCTTACTTCCAGTAATTCAGTCTGAAGTTGCATTAGTTTCTAGCCACTGCAGTGTCTTTGGCTGGCACTGAGCTTAGGCAGCCCAAATCACCATTTTTGTAAGAATAGCATTATGCGAGGTCTCCTCCAGCCTGTTCATACGTTGCCATTTCTTTGAAACGTAAAATGTAGAACTTCTCTGTCATCCTCCTTAAATTTCATCTTGTTGGCTTCAACCCATCTTTGCAAGCTCTCCTGCTCACTCTCTCTCTGCCATCTAGTATAGTTTTCCCTCCCAATCTGTATCGCTATCCAATAAGTATGCTATCTCTTTAAACAATTATCAAACATCTACCATGTACCTTTGCCCACATTAGGCTTCAGGGATTAAAGACAACCTAGAAATGGTCTGTCTCCACTAATCACCACTAACAATGGAGGCTAGCATATATAAAACTAAAAGTCCCACAGTAGAAAATTAAATAAAAATAAATAAGTTAGAAGAAACAATAAAACATTAACATACAATATAAGGCAGGACCACTGGCATCTTCAATAGGAAAGATCAAGTTCAGGCATTGTCTATTCTCGATTTCAGTTTTCTCAAAACCAGATGCTGATTTCGTTATAGAAAGCTGACTAGCTGCCTCAGTCCTAGAGAGCCCCTATCAATGGTGGGTGCTACTACAGGAAGCCTGGCTAACCTTGGCTCCTTCTGATAAAACACAAGACTCATGAAAATGAGGCATACTGGTGAGAAGCCAGCATTCTATTTATTACTAAGGGCTAAAAATCAAGGAAGATTTATTACTGAGGGCTAATAACCAATCCAACTTATAATCAAAGAAGAAACTATTAGCTAAAGAAATGAAAAAGCAAAATCAAATAAGGGAGAAGGGACTTCAGAGAAAAAACCATATATTCAGGGGTGCCTGGGTGGCTCAGTCAGTTAAGTGTCTGCCTTCGGCTCAGGTCATGATTCCAGGTCCTGGGATCAAGCCCCACATCAAGCTCCCTGCTCAGCAGGGAGCCTGCTTCTCCCTCTGCCTGCTGCTCTGCCTACTTGTGCTTTGTCTCTCTCTCTCTCTAAAATAAATAAATAAAATCTTTTTAAAAAAAACTTGTCTATTCAAAGAAAGAAATTAAATCTTAGAGATATCAAGTAACTTGCCCAACTTTACACAAGTTAGCAGTTAGCTTGTTTTAAGTACGATTACTCCTTGCATTTATATAGTCCTTTGGTTTACAAAGTAAATAATTCACAAATTATCCTTCTAAGCCATGGACCCTGACCAGTGATGTTTTGTCTGTGTAGTCACCTTAGACCTGACCAGGCCCTCTTAGATTACTCACCTGGCTTATACAGGCATAAGAGTTTGCAATCCCTGGTAACACTATACAAAGGCTAAGAATCGGTGATAAGTACCAGATTTTGTTTAGACATTCTAGCTTTCAACTTAATGGCTTACGTATAGTAATTACAGTGCCCATAGGATTTGAAAAAGATTGTTTTTATTTGATTATTTTGCAACTGCAAATAATTTTTTTTTAAAGATTTTATTTATTTATTTGACAGACAGAGATCACAAGTAGGCAGGACCCTGGGATCATGACCTGAGCTGAAGGCAGAGGCTTTAACCCACTGAGCCACCCAGGCGCCCATCTGCAAATAATTTTTAAGAATAATACATTTTATGAGAATTACAATTTTCCCCTATCACCACCAGTTAAATGTAAGAAGAAGTCAGTCAATAATGATGACTTTGCATATAAAGTAGTCATCTAACACACCACTCTTTCTTGTAATCAGATGGCGGGGCCAGTTGCCTATAATGACTATGAAATGAGGTGAAGTATAAAATAAATAAATAACAATAGTAGCTTAAAAAAGTACTGCAAGAAACGACATAAGCAATAGAGGGATGGAAATGGAGAAGGGGGCAAAACCTATTTAGCAGCAGTTGCAAAGTAAATAAATCAAAATGTACTTGAAGTTCAAACAAGGCCAAAAAAAAAAAAAAAGTACAGAGAAGGGAGACATTAATCACATCTGTAGAGATGGGGGAAGTTTTGTAGAGGAGGCAGTATTTGGGCTGGGTATTGAAGAAGTAGAATTTTTATACACAGAGGTATTGAGACTGAGGATAAGAGTAGAGAATTCCCTTAAGAGAATCACAAAAGCAAAGACTCAAAGGAGGAAAAAGGATGCACTCTGTTTAGCAAAGAGTAAATAACCTAGTCATTCAAGGAAACAGCAAATAATCTCATCATTCCTTCACTATTTACTGAATATGTTCTACATGCCAGACACAGTGCTAGTCAAGAGGGATGCAAACATGAAGAAACTTACTTCTTACTTTCAAGAAGCAAAGCATTTTTTAAAAAAGAAGAGGAAGCAGCAGCAGCAGCAGCAGCAGCAACGCATTTTTAAATCCAACAGAAAACACTTTACAGACACTGACAAACTTCACAGGTCCAAAATTTGTTCCTTCTTCAGTTGCCCCCCTCTCAGTAAATGGCAATTCGACTCTTTCAGTTACTTAGCCAAAAATTTGAATCATCTTTGACTCTACTTTTTCTATCACCTCTACATTGAATCCAACACAAAGCACAACACACAGATGACCCAGTTCAATGAGGAAATGATTGCCATTACTTCTGATCATTAGACGCTAGAATGGGTATCACCGCCACTTCCGACAGGGCAAGAATTCAACCTCAGTCTGAGAGCCACGAGCATCAGTACCACTTTAGGGCCAGATACTCAAACAAGCAGGCTGCCTCTGCTACTGCCTCTGCCGCCAAAAGCAGAGAGGTAGCTCCCCATTACTTTCTCTCTCATGTCACTAGCTAAGTCCTAAATCCAAGTGTGGTGTTGGTGAACACTACGTCACTGCCTGTGTTCCAGAATCAGGGCAGTATGAGAAACAACTATCTAAGATACATTTTTGTCTCCTTTAGGGGATAACATCTTTGCCCCCCAAAAGACTTATAAATTGGAGAACACAAAATGTTTTATAGTAAAAACAAATGAAACCTATTCATTTCAGCTATCTGTTGTTTATACTTTTTTTCCCATATATAAATTATTTTTTAAAAATACAGCCTATTATCACCAATCATGAGGGAAATGCAAATCAAAATCACAATGAGATATCACCTCACAACTGTTAGAATGACTGTTATCAGAAAGACAAAAAAAAAATAACAAGTGTTGCTGGGGATATAGAAAAAAGGGAACCCTTGTGTACTGTTGGTAGGCATGGAAATTGGTATAGCCACTATGGAAAACAGTATGACTGTTCTTTAAAAAACTGAATATAGAACTACTATATCATCGAGCAATTCCACTTCTGGTATTTATCTGAAGAAAGTAAAAACATTCATTTGAAAAGATATATGCCCCCCTATCTTCAGTGCAGCATTATTTACAATAGTCTAAGATATGGAAACAATCTAAGCGCCCACTGATAAATGAATGGGTAAAGAAAATGTGATGTATACATACAACAGAATACTATTTAGCCATAAAAAAGTATGAAACCTTGCCATTTGCAACAACACAGATGGACGTCAAGGTCACTATGCTAAGTGAAATGTCAGACAGAGAAAAACAAATTCTATGATCTCATTTATATGTGGAATCTTAAAAAAAAAAGAGAGAGAAGAAGAAAAAGAAGCAGCTCATAGATACATAGAACAGATTGGTGGTTGCCAGTTTGGGGATGGGTGGGAATTGGTGAAACAGATAAAGGGAGTCAAAAGGCACAAACTTCCATCTATAAAATAAATCAGTCCTGGGGATATAATGTACAATATGCTGGTTATAGTTAATAGTAGTATATTGCATATCTGAAAGTTGCCAAGAGAGTAAATCTTAAAAGTCCTCATGGCAAGAAAAAAAAGAAAAAAAAATGTTTTAAGTATCTATGGTGACAGATGTTAAACTAGACTCACAGTGGTGAACATTTTACAACATATATAAATATGGACTCATTATGTTGTACACCTGAAACTAATTTAAAGTTCTGTGTCATTATACCCTAATTTTTAAAAAATGGTAGAGCAAAAATATAAATTAAAAAAATACTCCAGCCTTACATATTGTCACTAATCCTAACAAACAAAATACTCTTACCATCTCTCCCAGTAAAGGACAACACAAATCATCAGTTCTAACAAACCAGCTTTGAATTCTAAGGAATTTATCTCATTTGTTGATTGCTGTAGGTACCACGTACTACTCTAAGCCTCCATGCCTTTGTTCATGCTGCTACCCCTGATTGGAACAGTCTTACCTCTCATGATCCCCCTTTGTTTCCTGGTAAACTTTTAATCTTCAGGTATTATCTCTAATGTGCCATCTCTGCTGTGGTCCTGCCCAAAGGCTTGAGTAGGTCCTCCTCCTTTAGGATCTTAGAGCACCTCATGAAAATTTACCACAGAAATCTTTTATCTCCAGCCAGAAGTCCCTTTGGTTAGAGAATGTTTCATTCATTTCTGTTTCCTCAGTACCCAGTCAAAGCCTCCCATGTAGACAGTTCTTAACAATTATATCCACTGAATCAAAACAAATCTAAAAAATAAAAGCATATGTATCTTTCGGTCCAGCCACACAAGTGCTCTCTGTCTTACTCTGATCCCATTTATACCCCAGGATACGTGCTTGTTAAATATAGCTCTTAAATATTTAAAACTACAGCCACACAAGTGGCTTTTTAAAAAAGATTATTATAAATAAATTCTTTATAAACCCAAAAGCACTTTGAAGGTCCATTGTGTTAACAAAGCAGAAGACATTTTAATAAGCATATCCCCATTTTAAGAACTCGTAGACTCAAAACACTTTAGACACAGCTTATTTTTTTATGAGCTCTCAATCTTTCTTGCCACTAAAATCTTCCTTCTCACATTAATTAAGCTGTGGTGTTGCACTAGGTCAGTAAGGTATTAGAAAAGAAGCATCTCCTATAAAATATGAGTCTCTAACATTTATGCAGTTCATTATAATCAACAAAGCACCGTCATACCCATTGTCCAGTTAATTCTTACATAAAATCCTATGAGACTTCTCCTCCTTCACAAGCAAAGCCCAGTCCCAAGCCATCTCTCCTGGACCACTACACCATCAGAGCCACCCCACCACCCATCTCTCTCTCTCTCTCTCTCTCTCTCTCACACACACACACACACACATACACACTTGCTATGGCTCTTCTCACTTATACAGATGATCTATTCTCCATAGTGAAGTGGCGCCAGCTTGAGAGAAGGCACCAGGCCCAGCACAGTGTACAGCATTAGTAAATGCTTGGGAACTACTGAATAAATGAATCAAAGTGAGTTAGGCAGAATAGTTAGCATATTTGTTTTAAAACAGAAACTGAGAGAATTTTCCCAAATTCTCTTAGCAAAGACTATGATCAGGATATTCCTGACCTTCAGTTCAGGACAATTTTTACCGTATTGTCCTCTCCTAGGACTGGACAGAATACAAAGAGAGTCCTGAACTAAGACTTAAATCCTGATCCTTGAACAAGCCACTTCTCTAAGCAACAGTACCCTCATTTTTCAAGGGAGAACAAGCTACTGTCTTTCCCTCTCTGAACATACTGTGAAGATTACATAAGATGATGTCAAAGTGGCTTGAGATGTGTGAAATGATATACTGAGCCAGAGACAACATTTAGGGTGATGACTCCCACTGTTAGTAACAAAGTCAAAGTCAGAATCTGCCCTATAAGAATAATGTTTATCTTAATAGCTCTTAAAAAAAAGAGGCTTTATTATCCTTTTACATATGAGAAAAATGAGGCACAGAGAACTTAAATTGCCAAAGACTGCAAATCTAGTAAATATTATAGCTGGAATTAGAAGTCAGTTCTGTCACATCCTAAAGAACTACCCACGATGCTTCTCCAATATTATAAAACTAAACTCTTATTCTCCTTTAATTTCAGTTACCACTAGGCAGATGGAACAGTGCTAATCTAGAGTTAAGAGCATTCCATTGTCTCTCAGGCCAAATCAAACTAAGAGTTAGCCTTGTAGGTAAGCTTGGCTGCAATCCCTGTGTCCTGCCAGTAGGATGAACTAAAAATTGAACATGTATGTTAGAAAATGTTTCAAACTCAATTTTGAAATTATTTTAACTAGCCTAAAAATCTGACAGGAAAGGCAAAAGTGAACAATCTTTTTTTTTTTTTTTTAACCATTCATTGTTATGATTGTAAAACATGGCAAAGAGTCTAGGCTTTGAAATCAGTTCAAACTTAGAAAGAAAAGCCTGGACAAAGGCCTAGAGGAGGGAATAAGTAGAACAAGAGAGGACTGGGGCACCTGGGTGGCTCAGTCAGTTAAGCGGCTGCCTTCAGTTCAGGTCAGGATCCAAAAGCCCTGGGGACTGAGTCCTGAGTCCCGCTCCCTGCTCAGGGGGGAGTCTGTCTCTCCCTCTGCCCCTCCCCCTGCTCCTGTTCATTCTCTCTCACTCTCTCTCTCTCAAATAAATAAAATCTTGGGGAAAAAAAAAAAGAACAAGAAAGGACCAATATGTGATGAAAGCTGGAGTAAGTGGGCTTGACAGTGAAACCTATGAAAATACAGTCCCCTATCCTTTTCTTCCTGCCTCACCACTATCCCGCAAGGAACCTAACTTGTGATACTTCTTTTCTCCCTTCCACCACCTGAACAATATAGATTAGTAAGTCACTGAGAAAGTTTAAAACCTTCCTTTTCTGACACTTCAGACTAAATGCCTTTCCAAAGACAGACTGAGTGGTAGACAGGCTGTCAGGAGACACATGTTGTCATTACACTGTCCTTCATAGAGTCTGGGGAAGGTTTTTTATTTTGGTAGAGTCATGTAGCTGCCATTACTTGCAGTCTCAAATACTTACATACATGTAGCCAGCAATTCTTTTATCTGGGATTAGAGTGTAGAAAAATTTTTATAAAGGATATATTTGGAATTCACCAAAAAAGGAGAGTAGTGTGAATATTTAGTTTTCTCAGAAAGAACTCTGGCATAGAGCAGGCATCTGACCCAGCAGTACCACAGCCCAAATGCTTTCATCAATCAGAGCCTCTTCGACCTCAGCAGGGCCTGTAAAAAGACTTCAGATGAAAACAACATACCCTCAACAAGTTCTATCGGCCTTTCCTGAGAACCTACAAGATGCAATGCCATGTGTTGGGGCATTCAAGGAACAGCCAAAGAATCAGGGGCAACAGATAAGAGTTAATCATGAAAACAGGAAGAATGAAGTAAGACTTGATCAGAAGTAGAAAAAAAAAGGATTAATTTTGACTATGGAGGTCAGTGGGGATTCACCAGGTGACCTCCTCCCTTTATGGATGTCCTCTTCACTGTACTGTAATCAGACTCTGATAACCCACACCAGACATAAAAACACACCAAGGAATTTTATCACAGAGCAAAGAAATGAGCTGGCTAAGCCAGGTAGAGGAGAAGGCAAAGGCAAAGACTTAGAAGAGTACATGCACAGGGGCACATCTAAGGAATGGCCATTGACCATGGTTTGAGTGCAGGGTACAGAGAAGAACTGATAAGAAACAAGGCAGGAAAGGCACATTTGGGTCAGATTCTAGAGGGTCTTGAATGCCAGTCTAAGGAACCTGAAATGTATTCGACAAGCAAGGGAAACTATTATAATTTTTTAAGCAGAACAGTGGTATGATTTGACCTATATTTTATTTCCCGCCAAGCAGGGAGACCAATGCGGGGCTCGATCCCAGGACCCTGGAATCATGGCCCGAGCCGAAGGCAGATGCTTAACAACTGAACCATCCAGGCGCCCCTGACCTATATTTTAGAAAGATCACTCCAGCAGAAGCGTGAAAGGCAGGGAAAATTAGAAGCAGTAAGACTGTTAGGAAGATAATATGTTATAATAGCCCAGTTAAACGATGATAAGGGTAGCACAACATAATGATCAGAGCCCAAGCAGGGTGAGGAGGGTCTACAGTGGGGAGAGGGGTGGAGAAGTAGGCTGGTAAGGAGAATCAGAGTCCAAGTAAGGCGAGAAGGGCATCCATGCATTGGTGAAATGGCTTCTTCCAGGGCTGGGGCAGAGAGAGCACAAGATGAACCTAGAATATCTTTCTGGGCCAGAAAGCAAAGGAGTGGTCAAAGAATGGCCAGGACATGTAAAAAGTATATGGAAGCCAACTTGAATGGGGCTCCTACTGGCCAAATCAGGGAGAACTGGAGAATCAAAATAAATAATAATAGCAATAGCATATTACCTAACTGAATAAAATAGGAAGGCATGAGTCCATGCAGACACAAATAATTAAATATGTTGAAAGTCTGGCACAGAAAAGGGTATTTACAGTTTCATAGTACCTCTCTACAAAATGCTTATTAACTATGAAGGAGAAAAGTGTAACTTCTCAATGGAGAAGTCTTAAAGATACCATCTTATCAACTCACCAAACTGAACACCAACAGTAATGATACAACAGCAGCAAAATATAATAGAATATGGACTCTGGAATTAGATCTAGTTTTGATTCCTGACTCTGCCACCTTGACCTGGTTATTTAACCTTTTTGAACTGGAATTTCCTCAGCTAACAAATAGGGATAAAGTTTTTATTATAAAACGTTGGAGAAATAAGATTTAAAGCACCTATCAAAAGTGCCATCAAAAGCAGGCATTTAAAATGTACCTATCTTTTAGCTACATTTTCTATATTATTTGTAACATTTTACCATTATTTGCATTATTATTTATATTTGCATTATTACTTATATCTGCATTATTTGCTACATTGTTTACATTCCTTTTTTATTTACATTATTTTTGCTATATTATTTGCAAGTCTACCTTTTGCAAATAACTAATGTGTATACACAGTTTTATATGCATCTACAATATCATTTATGTCCCATAACAGCCCTCAGAGATTATGTAATAATAGTGGTATTCTTTTTTCAATTTGACAGATGAGGCAACTAAAACAAGAATAGAATGAGTTCATGTGCCCAATTTTAACAGTGAGTTAAATGTACAGCTGAGCCTGAAACACATAGGCCCAACTCCCTCTCCAGTGGTCTTTCCTCCTCATGGAGTTCGTGCTGCTAAAGGAAATGGCCCTTCTTACAGATTATTCCCTTTCACCAGAATGTGGAATAATATGAAAAGAAATAATCTCTCTGAAATGGGAGTATGATTAAGGCCAACCAAAAAAAAAAAAAAAAAAAAAGGAAAGCATCTATCTTTCTTCCACTCAGAACCAAAACAGAAAAAGTCACCCAATACCTAGACTCAGAACTTATCAAAACAGCAAACTCTTCAGAAGGACCTAAGTGAAGGAAGCCCCACAAAAGGCAAGTAATTTTACAACATACTATAACTACAGGGACTCTTATATTATCACTAAGTTCAACTTTCCCATATACATATGGTGAATCTGAGACCTGGAGAAGGGAAAGGACATCTCTGAAGACAAAAAGAATACTAATATGTCAACCCTACAATTACTGAGTGGCCTGAAAATAAGGTCATTGTACAGTTCATTTGGTAACTATTTCTCACACATCAACACAAGATGCTGTCTTTATCATATTCCTGTGTTTTCAACTTTAAACCTGTGTGTTTTTTGTCTCTCAATTACAGTGAATGGTCCCAATATCTTAGTCATGCATGTACTCCCACAGGCTTGGTAAGCAACTGGTGCCCAAAAAATACTTCTCATGAAACACAGTAAGATCCATGGTGCAGAAGGTTGGTTTAATGTCCAAAAAAAAAAAAAAAAAAAAAAATCAATCAGTACACCATATTAACGGAGTAAAGAACAAAAGTCATAAGATCATCTCTACTGACACACAAAAAACATTTTACAAACACTAACAACACATTTTCATAACAAGGCAGTCAAGAAACCAATAATAGAAGAACACTTCTTCAACGTGATAAAGGGCATCTACCAAAAAAAAAAAAAAAAAACCACCTAGTATCATACTTAAATTGGTAAGTATTGAATGCTTTCCCCCCCAAATCAGGAACATTGACAAGGATATCTGCTTTTGCCACCTTGATTTAACATTGTACTGAAGGTTGTAGCCAGAACAATTAAGCAAGGAAAAATAAACAAATAAAAGCAACCAGATTAGGAAAGAAGTACAACTATTTCTATTTGAGATGACATGATCTTGTATAGAGAAAATCCTGAGGAATCCATACATACACAGACATAAGCACACATAACTATTAGAATTAATAAATGAGTTCAACCAGATTGCAGGATACAAGTAATATAAAAATCAATTATGTTTCTGTACATGAGCAATGAACAATCCAAAAGCTGAAATTTTGTTTTAAATTACATTTACAATAGCATCAAAAAGAATAAAAGAAGTGCAAGATTTGTGCAACCTTGAAAAAGAAGAACAAAGTTGAAAGACTCACACTTCCCAATTTCAAAAATTACTACCAAGCTACAGCAATGAACACAGTGTGATACTAGCATAAAAACAGAGATATAGATCAATGAAGCAGAACCGGAAGTCCACAATAGAGATATAACTCTTATATCTATGGCCAAATGATTCTGACAGAGTGCCAAGACAATTCAATGAGAAAAGAACAGTCTATTCATAAGTGGCACTGGAATAGCTGGACATTAAACTGAACCACCTGAAAAAGTACGAAGTTGGACTACTACCTCATATCATATGTAAAAAGTAATTCAAAATGGTACCTACATCTAAATATAAGAGCTGAACTACAAAACACTTACAAGAAAATATAAGTGTAGATATTCATGACCCGGGACTAGGCAATTATTTGTCAGATATGACACCAAAAGCCCAAACGCCAAAAGAAAAACCAAATAAATTGGACTACATCAAAATTAAAAACATTTCTGCTACAAGGAATAGCATCAAGAAAGTGAAAAGAAAATCCACAGAACAGGAGAAAATACTTTAAATGATATATCTGATAAGGAACTGTAAGAATATATAAAGAACTCTTCCAATACAGGCATACCTCATTTCATTGCACCTCACAGACCTTGTGTTTTTTACAAATTGAAGATCTGTGGCAATGCTGCAATGAACAAGTCTTTTTCCAACAGCATTTGCTCACTTTGTGTCTCTGTGTCACATTTTGATAATTCTCACAATATCTCAAATTTTTTCATTATATTCTATTTATTCTGATGATCTATGATCAGTGATCTTTGATGTTACTATTGTCATTGTCTTGAGGTACCACAAACCATGCCCATACAAGATGGTGAACTTAATCGATAAGTGCTATATGTGCTATGACTGCTCCACCAACTAGCTGTTTTTTGTTTTTTTTTTTTTCATTTGACTTCCTCTCCTTGGGCCTCCCTATTCCTAAAGACACAACAATGTTGAAATTAGGTCAACTAATAACCCTACAATGGCCTTTAAGAGCACAAATGGAAGGAAAAGTTCCATGTCTCTCACTCTTAATCAAAAGCTACACATGACTAAGCTTAGTGAGGAAGGCATGTTGAAAGCCAAGATGGGCTGAAAGCTAAGCCTCTTGTGCCAAAGAGTTAGCCAAGGTGTGAATGCAAAAGAAAAGTCCTTGAAGGAAATCAAAAGTGCTACTCCAGAACATGCAAATGGTAAGAAAGTGAAACAGCCTTATTGCTGATATGGAGAAAATTCGAGTGGTCTGGATAGAAGATTAAACCAGCCATAGCTATGCTTTAAGCAAAAGCTTAACCTAGAGAAAAGCCCTAACTCTCTTCAATTCTGTGAAGACAGAGAGAGTAAGGAAGCTACAGAAGGAAAGTGTGAAGCTAGCAGATGTTGGTTAATGAGATTTAAGGAGAAAAACTGCCTCCATAACATAAAAGTACAAGGCGAAGCAGCAAGTGCTGACATATAAGCTGTAGCAAGTTATTCAGGAGATCTAGCTAAGATCATTCATGATGGTGGCTACACTCAGCAAAAGATGTTCAATATAGACATCCAGGGGCACTTGGATGGCTGAGTCAGTTAAGCGTCTGCCTTAGGCTCAGGTCATCATCCCAGAGTCCTGGGATGGAACCCTGCGTTGGGCTCCGCTCAGCAAAGAAGTCTGCCTGTGCCTTTCCCCCTGCCCCTGCTCTCCAATCATGTTTGTTCTCTCTCTCAAATAAATACAATCTTTAAAATAACTGCTCATTGACAATGCACATCGTCACCCACAAACTCTGATGAAAATGTACAATGAGATGAATGTTTCACGCTCACCAATACAATATCCATTCTGTAGCACGTAAATCAAGGAGTCATTTTGACTTTCAAGTCTTATTATTTAAGAAATACATCTGATAAGGCTGCCATAGATAGTGATTCTTCTGATAAATTTGGACAAAGAAACCTGAAAAGCTGCTGGAAAGGATTCACCATTCTAAATGCCATTAAGAACATTCATGATTCATGGAAAGATGTCAAAATATCAATATTAACAGGAGTTTGGAAGAAGCTGATTCTAATCCTAATAGACTGTGAGGGGTTCAAGACTTCAGTGGAGGGAGTAACTGCAGATGGGAAAATAGCAAAAGAACTTGAATGACAAGTGGAGCCTGAAGACATGACTGAATTGCTGCAACCTCATGATAAAACTTGAATGGATGAGCAAAGAAGGTGTTTCTTGAGATAGAATCTACTCCTGGGGAAGATGCTGTGAAGACTGTTGAAATGATGCAAAGGATTTAGAATGTTACATAAACTTAGTTGATAAAGCAGAAGCGGGGTTTGAGAGGATTGATTCCAATTTTGAAAGCAGTTCTGCTGAGGATAAAATGTTGTCAAACAGTATTGCATCCTGCAGAGAAATCATTTGTGAAAAAAGAATCAATCAATGCAGTAAAATTCATTGTCTTATTTTGATAAACTGCCATGGCTACCCCAGCCTTCAGAAACCACCACCCCAATGAGTCAGCAGCCATCAACACTGAGAGAAGACCCTCCGCCAGTACAAAGATTACAACTCCCTAAAAGCTCAGATGATAGTTAGCATTTTTCGTGATGTTTATTTTAAGTAGGCTCCATGCCCAGGACAGAGCCCCATGTGGTACTTGAACTCATGACCATAAGAACAAGACCTGAACAGATCCTGGGTGGCTCAGTTGGTTAAGCATCTGCCTTTGGCTCAGGTCATGATCCAAGTGTCCCGGGATCAAGCCCCATGTCAGGTTCCCTGCTGAGCAGGGAATCTGCTTCTCTCTCTCCTTTTGCCCCTTCCCTTCTCCTGCTTTCTCTTTCTATCTCCAATTAAAAAAATAAAAAAGATCAAGACCTGAGTTGAGATCAAGAGTCAGATACTCAACCAACTGAGCCATCCAGGTGCCCTATAATTTTTTTTTACATTTTTTAATTTTTTTAAGTAATCTCTATACCCAGTGTGGGGCTCAAACTCAAAACCTCAAGATTAAGAGTCACATACTCTTCTGACTGAGCCAGCCAGGTGCCTCTGCAATAAAGTATTTTTTAATTAAGTTATGTACATTGCTTTTTTAGATCTAATGCTATTACACACTTAATAGAATACAGTATAGTGTAAACATAACTTTTATATGCACTGGAAAACCAAAAGATTTATTTGACTCACTTTACTGAAAATTTTCTTTATTATAGTGGTCTGGGACCAAACCCACAGTATCTTCAAGGTATACCTATAATAGTGTCAGTCATACAGTAGTAAACATAGCTGCCTTCCAAGATATATCTACAATAGTAAAAAGACAACCCAATTTAAAAATGGACAAAGTATCTGAATAAACATTTGTCCAAAGATATCCAAATGGCCAATAAGCACATGAAAAGTTGTTCTACATCATTAGTCATTAGGGAAATTCAAATCAAAATCACAGATACCTTTTCACACCCATTAGGATGCCTGTAAAAAAAAAAGACAGATAATGACAAGTTTTGTTGAGGATGTAGAGAAATTGGAAGGATCATACAATGCTGTAGGAATGTAAAATGGTGATGTTCTTTTGGAAAAACATCTGGCATTTCCTCAAAGGTACCATATGATCCAACAATTCCACTCCTAGATATGTATTTAAAATAAATGAAAATATACATCCACATAGAAATTGTACATAAATATTCATAGCAACATTACTCATAACAGCAAAAAGGTAGAAACAACCCAAATGTCCATCAAAAGTGAAAGAATCTGTAAAATGTGGTATATCCATACAATGGAATGTTATTTGGTGAAAAAAATCACCAAACATTGTTTAGCAATAAAAAGCAATGATACCACACACACACACACACACACACACACACAAAAGCAATGATACCTATCACAACATGGATAAACCTTAAAAACAAACTGAGTGAAAGAAACAAGATACAAAAGACCACATATTATATGATTCCATTTACATGAAATGTCCGAAATAGGCAAATCAAATCTATAGAGACAGAAAAATAGATTAGGAGTTTCCTAGGGCAAGGGTGATGAGGCTAGAGATGAATGGTACGTAACTGCTAATGGCCACAGGGTTTCTTTTAGGAAGGTAAAATGTTCTAAAACTGCATTGGGGTGATGACAATACAACCATGTGAATATACTAAAAAACACTGAAATATATACTTTAGGTAGGTGAATTTATGGTATATTAATTATATCTCAATAAAGTTGTTACACACACACACACACACACACACACACACACACACTTGATAAAATGGCAAGAGCACCCACTGGTCTTAAGAGTTAGACCTAAGTTCAAATCCTGGTTCTACTACTCATTACCTGAATGACCCTGACTTCTCACTGCATCCATTTTTTTATTTATAAGATTAAGATAATAATAATAATTACTACCTTTGCAACTTGGCTGGGAAATGAAGTAAGAAAACAGACACAAAAGGGCTTTTGCATACAGCTGATTTCCTAAGATACTTATTTTCTCTTGGTAAACATCTCTTGTCACTAGACCAAAATAATCTTACTGATCAAAATATTTGAAACAAGGAGAGAAGGACATTTTTCTCATTTAATTTTAGTAGCTCTGTGGCTTTTCCCCACAAGCTAAAAGGAAAATGAACAGACCCCAAAATTTACAATGAGGTGTAAAAAAGCAGGTCCTGAATAAAGAAGGGGTCTAAGTACATAACCCAACTGCCTTCTTCCCCTGCAATTCAAACCTACTTTCTGTTTTACTCAGTATACTCCTACTACCATATCACCACTGAAAAAGAAAGTAGCTGTTCAGGAGAAATAACGATTCCTAGTTCTGGGTTGGCAAGGACAATGAGGCTTCCCAGATTTTTAGTAGATACTTACCCTATAGTTGGAGACCACACCAGGACATCAATGGTGGCAACAAAGATTGAAAGGAGAAAAGAACGGTTGTTTAATACCTTTGTTTATAGAAGGGAAAACTGAAGGACTTGCCTATGGCCACACAGCAAGATCAGATCCTCCCAGTCATATGGTAGGTATATCGCAAGAAACGTTTTACAAAGCATGCTAGGCCTGAGGCTAGGAAAAATTGAATCTAGTTCCAAAATTGCTAACAAATTGCTGAATTGTCTGAATAAATCAATCTGACTCTCAGTTCCCTTCCTACATGCCTACTGATTCAGAAATTTCACAAATAAAAGTAACTACCGCGTGAAAGGCATTGTGCTGAGATATTATGGTGAACAAAGCAGTCTGTTTACACGTAAGTCGACATTTCTGGAGCTTACAGAACAGAACTCCACAGAAGTCAGATACTAAAAAAATAAACAAGTCAATCATAACCTAATTACAACTTGTGATATACAGCTAATGTCAATCAGGAAGTAAGAAGTGGGTAGAAGAGCACACATGCCGAAGACCACCTCACCAACTTTAGATTACAAATCAGAAGGAGCTCGTCTCAGCTCTCTCCATCACAAACAGGGGCTCACTATTCTTTGCACATGTCACCTGACTGCCTGCTACTTTCTGTGGCTGGAAGCATCAGGGTCAACCACAAAAAACATAAAGCATACATATAACAAAGGCCAGCCAGATCCACCAGTTTCTGCACCTTTCTGTCCCTGAGTCTCAGTATCTTCAGCTTTAAAATATGGAGATAATATTATCTACTTCACAGTATTGTTCAGGAGATAAAATAGGAAAAAGTTTTCTGGAAGCTAATCTACTCAAGTATGCCCACGGTGCTCAGCACAGAGTTAGGCACATTCACTATAGCTTCCACATCTGTAAAATTGTGGTAACATCTGAACCCACCTCACAGAATGATTGGGAGAATTAAATGAGATAACATATACGTAAGGTACTTAGAGTTCCTGACATATAGCAACTCATAAAAACATTAGCTGCTATTAATGCCCTTAACATTTTCCCCTCAGTTCCCTCATTTGTAAAACAGGAATAACATTAGTACCAAATTTTTAGGTTTGACTATGGAAATTAAATGAGCTAATATATTTGAAGACTTATAATAATGCCTGGCATATAGTAAGTGCTATATAAGAATACAAGAGGCACCTGGGTGGCTCAGTCGGTTGAGCATCCAACTCTTGGTTTCCGTGCATGTTGTGATCTCAGAGTTGTGAGATTGAAAGCCCTGTGTTGCGCTCTGCACACAGTGGGGAATCTGCTTAAGTTTCTTTCTCCCTCTTGCCCTCTGTCCCCTCTAAAATAAATAAATAAATCTTTTTTTAAAAAGATTTTATTATTATTATTAATTTTATCTTTGAGCTTTCTCTACAATTTGCATGTATATACACCACTGGTTCTCAATCAGGATTGATTTTGTCTCTCAGGGGACATTTGGCAATGTCTAGAGAGACACTGTTGTTTGTCACAACTGGAGGGAGGGGTAGATGCTACTGGCATCTAGTGGGTAAAGGACAAGAATACTGCTGAATACCTTACAATGCATAGAACAATTCCCCACTCCCAAACATAGATTTCTACGATCCAAAATATCAAGTGTCAAGGTAGAGAAACTCTGACATAGACTAAACGAATCACACAGCTCTCTCTTCCTCCTCCTCTGAAATGCTAGAGTACTTTTTTACTCGGATCTCTCTTCTAGAATTTATTAAACAGTTATAAGCATTTTAGACTGAAACAGGTTTTAGAGAGCCCCTTTCTTTACCAAGGTCAAAAATGAGCAAGTATTTTACAAAAGAACAGAGTTTCAGTAGGAAATCCTGAACTGGAACCCAGGTATCCTGACTCCCAGACTAGTGCTCCTTCCATGGGGCGAACTTAGATAACCCTGTGAGCGCTTTCTCTTTCCCTTCCCTAATCCTTCTACACTTCTCCCTCTTCCTCTCCCTATCCCTCCTTTCCAGGTTTAGATCTGTTTCTTTTCTAGTACCATAAGTGAGAGACAGGAACGACCTTTCTCCCCACCCTCCCAGTTGCCTACCTTTAGAAGGACTTGCCCTTGAGCTGCAGTATGGGCTTTGGACCAGAAGCCAAGAACTCTTATTAGTCTTTTTTTTTTTCAGGGGCCAAGCTGAGCTGCTCTAGCCACCTCTTTCTGCGCTCTCCCAAGGTTAGGCAGGCATCCTGCCTGAAAGCATAACTTGGGTCAGACAACCTGGAGTAATTTCCTTTTCCCTGTCTATGGGAATGAACTAGCCTTAGGGAGGGGCCACAGGCAACTTGTAACAGCTTATGTTGGACTTTCTTCCCAGGAAGTGGTTTTGAAGACAAAAAAGACTATGGGTATCTTGGTGAAAGAAAACATGGAAAAAGAATTAGAGAAAAAAAAAAACTATCGATGGCTTTAAAAGAGTATTCAGCTGCATACAGGACACGTTTCAAACATTCTCTCATCTAATTCCTACCAGTACTTCAAGGACAAATGCCTGTCTCCTCAAAAATAGCCTTCCGTGACCACTTCAGCCCAAGAAAATATTAAGCAAGTACTCATTTCGTGTCGGCCACTATGGTAACTTTATCTCATTTAATCTTCACAACCTGAGGTCATTATTATCCCCATTTTGGAGATGAAGAAAATGATGAGAGGTTAAGTAACTTGCCTTATTGCCTTAACCACTAAGTAGCAGAGCAGCAATTTATCCCCAGACCTTTCAGACATCAAAACTAAGCTCTCAACTAATTTACTAAACTATTTCTCAAGACAATTTCCCCCTTCTTTGAGCCTATATTGAATTTACTGTCTATATCACATATTAAGCAATTAATTTCAGGCTGTCTTAACTACATGTGCATTAGATTTGTTCCAGACCTTGTGCTAGCTCCCGTGAATAAAAGATATAAATAGCAGGCAATCTCTTCTCTAAGGCAAGACTTCTCAAACTGTTTTGACTCCAACCTACAGTAAGAATATGGTTTATATGGACACACAGTATACATGCACACACACACAATCTATAAATATAAAACTAAAACAAGTGTTTCACAAAACAGTCCTTGCTCTTTCTGTATACAGGTATTCTGATTTTTTTTTCTGGCATATTCTGTTTGACTTTTTAAAAATGCTGGTCCAATGTACTATGTTAAATCAACAATCTGTGGGTTATGATTTACATAGCTGGAAAAAAAAACACTGCCCTTGAGAGCTCCTGGATTAAAACGGGAAATAAGACATTAGTAACAATAAAAATAATTACAGTAACAGTAGCCAACATTTCAGGAACTCTTATTGTGTGTCTAGCACTATAATAAGCACTTTACATGAATTATTTGGCTCCAAAATTCAACTCAGTTCTGCCTGTCCAATGTCCATATTCTTTTGACCACACCACAGTGCCTATGCAGCATGAGAACCATAATGAAGAACATTTCCATGAGGAAATGGGGGTAGGGGAAGGGAACAGTCAGGAAACTTCACAAAAATGAAGATTTCTGAGTGTGTCTTAGAGTATAAATTTTAAAGAATTTGGCAGAAGAACTCCTATAGGTGCTTTATAAATATCTGTGGATAGAACCTTTTACTTTGTCCTGTGATACTGAAAAACAGCATGTTATTTTTAGACAGAAAACTATGAAATTTTTAACTGAAGCTGTCTCTCCTAATAGAAATCTCAAGGTACACCTGCCATATGGTACTTAAAAAAAAAAAAAAAAAAGTTTTGTTTGGTAACAGTTTCTCTAGAAGAACTGTTTTTGGAATGACACCCAGTACTGGCTACCAGGAGACCAGGGTCTTAAATTTATGTGTGACTTTACCTCTCCGGGACTCAGTTATTAATCTATAAGATGAAAGAAATAGGCCATATGATCACTAAGGTTCTTTCTAGTTCTAATAAACTCTAATAATAAATTCTAGTGATTCTAGTACTAATAAATCTGGCAAGTCCATGAAAAAAAATAAATAATTTTAATAAAATCCACTTACCCACAAAGACCTGAGGATGAATGTGAAACTCTAGAACTGAGCTCCTGAATCTCTGTCTTGTCTGATCCCCTTAGCTAGATGTGGAATGAAAGATTCACACCCAAAGATTTGACATGCGCTATCTCATCCACCAGAACCTAAGTTTCTTCATGTGAGAGGCTGTACTAGAAGCTGCTTAGGAGTAGATTTTAGTTTTAAGGGCAAAATGCCAAACCATGAAAATGACTGTCTCTAGGAAGAGAGAGCTCTCCATCATGGAAGTACACCAGCGGATACTGAAAATATATTTGGTAGGAACTTTGCAGAAGAAATTCAAACATGGGGTAGAAGCTGTGTTAGATGTCCTTATAAGGAACTTTCAGTCCTAAAATTCTACAATTCTCTCTCCACACAACAACAGAAAGAATAGCCTTTAGCACACATTGGAGGGGAAAAATACACAAGAAGTTTCCTGCACTTTTCCATTCTCCTTCCCTCCTACTTTTTATATTTTGAATCCGGTACACTAGGTCATTCACAGCCAGAGATATCATGGCTATACTTGTCTGCTCTTTCAGAATTTGTTTGTTTTGTTTTGTTTTTTTTTTTTCAGAATTTGTTTTTAATTTATGAGGAGGAAAGGATGGGTTTAATCATCAAGGAAAGAACCACTAAGTATATTTTCAGGGCCCTGGTCCACACCAGCAAATACCTCTCAGAAGAACGGGATGTTATGAGACTGGTTCTACCCAGCAGTATCCAAACTCAAGTGGCCACTGGTTTCTCAGGGCACACAGATTAATGGCCCTCAAAGCATAAAATGAGGAACCTACTGTGGATACCTATGCCAGCCCCAGCCACCCAGACTAGCTGAAGACACTCCTATAACTGGAGAATGAGGTATTATAAACTGAGTCCCTGCTGCCTCTACTGGGTGATCTTGAGCATTCATTGGTTCACTCTGAGCCTGAATAATTCCAATTACAAAATGTACCAATTGTAAAATTAATAAATAAGATGATCCATAAGACTTTTCCGGTACTGATATTGTTACTCTAATATAAAACTGAATTCTTTTTTTTTTTTTTGACAGGAAGATCACAAGCAGGCAGAGAGGCAGGCAGAGAGAGGGGAGGAAGCAGGCTCCCTGCTGAGCAGAGAGCCCGATGGGGCTCCATCCCAGAACCCTGAGATCATGACCTGAGCCGAAGGCAGAGGCTTAACCCACTGAGCCACCCAGGCGCCCCAAAACTGAATTCTTATCATTTAATTAGCATCTATCTTAAATTCTCAAAAACATAAGTACAAAAATAATAGTAAATACTTAATACCTAATGAGCGTGTATTATGGCAGATGCAGTACTTGGAATGTTTCCTTCCTTTCATCTTCACAGCAATCCTATTTTATATATGAGGAAATAAACTGAGAAAGATAAAGAAACTTGCCCAAGGGGTGCCTGGGTGGCCAGTGGGTTAAAGCCTCTGCCTTGGGCTCAGGTCATGATCTCAGGGTCCTGGGATCGAGCCCTGCATCAGGCTCTCTGCTCAGCAGAAAGCCTGCTTCCCCCTCTCTTTCTCTCTCTCTCCGTCTGCCCCTCTCTGCCTACTTGTGATCTCTGTCAAATAAATAAATAAAATCTTTTTAAAAAAGAAAGAAACTTGCTCAAGTTCACAAAGGTGAGTACGAGAGCCAGAGTTTCGCCTACACCTACGGATTCTAAGTCCAGTCCTCTTTCCACTAAATTCATGTCCAGGCTTCTACTCCAAAAAGCATATTACCTGGAGAAGTAAGAGAACAGAGAGTAAAGAGGGCTAAAGATTAACTTCAACCAAGTGGCAATGATCTGCTGTCTACAGCCAATAGAGAAATAAGCCACCAAAAGCCAAGAACCCTCCTAAGCTGCTAGAAGCAAGATTCACTTGAAATTCCTCCCACCTCTACCTTCTCCATTAGTCTCCAAAAGATAGATGGGCCTGGGGACCAATAATAGGCCAAGAGAGTATGTTTCCTTCTAAGCAATCCAAATGAGACAGAGGCCAACTTATATGACCAGTCCTTCTCAACTGCTACTGATTTATGCAGTTGCCTCCTCTCCCAGGAAGTCTGTTGCATGACCTCGGCCTCTCCAAGAAAGGCCTTCATTCATTCCTCCAGATCTGGATCCTAATTCCAGAAGAAGCTATGCCACCTTAAGGATAGGAGACATAGCCATCAGCTATGAATGCCCACCTTTCCCTCTGCTGGCTTAAAAGAAAAATCTAAGGAGGAAAGCATGAGAAAAACATCTAGGCTTAGGAGACATCTCGGTCCGCTGCTCTGCTGTTCTATCTGTAGAAATGTAGAAAGGATATTACGCCAGCTATGGCTTGCCCAAAGACATTAGAAAAACCAACCCCTTTCTTTCCATGGAGAAGTCCTTTGATATCACTCAATCCAGTGGTTTCCAAGCTTTTTAAAAAGTCTCTCAAACTCTTTTTGTCCCATCAAATCTTACAGAAACACCAATATTTAAACAGATAAATGTAGTGCTGCTCTGGCTGAAAAGGAGGTGGGAAAGCTCCACTTCCTCAGCCTCTTCCCACTTCCCAGTCTCACCACAACAGACTGTGAAGTTGCACTTCAAAACCCTGAGACTCTATTTAACATCTCCTTATTTTACTTAAGGAAACTGGTGTCCAGAGGGAGAACATGACTTTGTCAAGATCACGCAGTTCGTGCCAAAGCTGGAACACAAATTCAGATGTACTGATTTAAATGGCAGTCAATTTCCCATCTCATCACACTATTCCTTTGAGATGATCACATGAAAATGAATGTGAAAGGGGTTTTAAAAGCTCTAAGTGTCAGAGGCTTGTATAGTTCCTTTAGCTAATTTTCTCTATAGGTAAAAGAATCAACATGCTCAGATTTCAAGGTTAATTTCACCAGGTAGCACTCAAGAGCAAAGAAATCCTCTCATATTCTCCAACTCCTCAATAAAGTGTCTATTTATAAGAACAGGCATGATTATGCTACCAATGTAGAAAGACTGATAGCAAATAGATAACTCAGGAAGCTTCTGCAGGACTCCCTGCTCCCTGTGTCCTGAGAAACCATCTCTTAAAGACATATAGGAATTTTTCTGATATCCACCATGCCTGGAACATGGAATAGAATCTAAACCTGTGTATTACATGAAGTTAACTTCTTAGGGGCGCCTGGATGGCACAGGTGGTTGAGCGTCTGACTCTTAGTTTCAGCTCAGGTCGTGATCTCAGAGTCCAGAGATCCAGCCCTGTGTCAGGCTTTGTGTTCAGCACAGAGACTGCCTGGGGTTCTTTCCCTCTGCCCCTCCCACTTGTGCTTTCTCTCTCTCTCAAAAATTAATTAATTAAAAATTTTTTAAATACAGTTAACTCCTTCATAAATGATGTGAACAGTCTGGGCCTCAAAGTTTCTCGAAAACTGTAGTAGCCAGCCTCCAAGACAATATCCAACGGTCCCTGCCTCCTGGTATTTGCACCTTTGTGCATCCTTTCCCACCTAGTAGAAGGGTTGGTCTGTGTAACCAAAAGAACACAGAAGTGGTGGTATGTCATTTCTGTAATTAGATTATAAAAGACACTACAGCTTCTGTTTGGGTTGCTCTTTTCTCTCTCAGATCACTCATTGTGGGGAAGCCAGTGGAGAGGCCATGTGGCAAGGAACTGAAGTCATCAGCCTGCCAACAGCCAGCAAAAAACTGAAGCTGGCCAATAACCAGATGAGCGGGTGTGGAAGGGGATCCATCAGGCCCAGTTGAGCCTCCAGATGATTTTAGCCCTGGGCAACAGCTGCCCTGTAATCTCAGCTGAGACACTCAGCCAGAATCACCCAGCTTGGCCACTCTAAAATTCCTCACCCTCAGAAACTGTGTAAGATAATAAATGTTCATTTTTTAAGCTGCTAAATTTTGCAGGCAATTTATTTAAGCAAAAGTACATAACTAATACAACCATGAAACTAAGGCTTCTGGGTTTACATCCGAAAGCCCATTATGAAACGAAAACTCCAGCTGAAACAAAACCTAAGGCATCTAGGGTTGGGGCTTCCCCTTAAACAGTTAACTGTCTCCACTGTTTACTCATAAGGTAACCAGCTGAAAGTCACTTCATCTCTCTTAGCTGTGGTTTCCTTATTGAATACATAGGGATAGTTCCCTTGCAGATTATGGTGAGGATTAAATGAGAACAGCTTGTAAAAGCACCTTTAAAACAGTATAAAACTATACAAATTAAAGTTGTTATAATAAAGACTTTGGAAGGTATCCCACCAAGCACATTCCCAACAGCCATCAAAAAGAAGATGACTCTGTTGGGTGAAGTCAAATGGAATGGTTTCTTTTTTACATTTATCCAACTGTATTAAAGGTATTTCCCTCTATCACTGCTTCTCATAATAACAAAAAGCAACAATAACCAATGCTTGTTATTACATACGAAATATAGTGCTAAGCGCTTTCACATTATTTTCTCATTTAATACTCCATTTAACATGTAAGGAAACAGAAACTGAGAGAGGTTAAAGTGATTTGGTTAGTAATGAAGACAGAACTGAAATGCACATCCATGCAGCTCCAAAGATCATGTTCTTTCCACTAAACTAATATGCTGCTTATTATATCTAGGAGCCTGAAAGTATCCAATACAAAAGACATTCAGCTACAACTTAAAAGAACTGAAAAATAAAAGACAAAGAAAGAAAGATCACCTTTCAAGTTAATGGGGAAATAAAAAGATTCAGGAGATATGGATTTTGGTCTTGTCTATGGCACCAAGCAGTTGTAACACCTTGGGCAAGTTACCTATCAGTGAAAATTTTTAAAAACCCTCATATTTGCATAGTACTTTGGAATCTACAAAGCATTCTGAAGTATCTGCAAATATTTGATTGTCACAGCAAACCTTGAAGGTAGTTCTCTCCATTCTCTCCATTCTACATTCTCTCCATTCTACAAATGAGAAAGTTGAAACTCAAAAAATTATTTTGAGTTATTAAACAGCTGTTACATGCCAGAAATAATACATCTAGATTTCTTTATTCTCAGAGGTACCTGAGACACAGTAGTTTTAGAGAATGTTCAAATGTCACAGCAAGGACAAGAATCCAGGTTCCTTCTTACTCCCTTAACCCAGTGCCACAACCAGGTATACAAACCTGGAGCACTTTTTAAAAACACTGATACCCACACCCCATACCTACCTTTACCCCCCAAATTTAATTTATTTGGTCCTGCCTGGGTGGAATCTAAATATCAACATAATTTTAAGCTTTCTAGGAATGGTCACACTTGAGAATTACGCCCTAATCCCAAGAGTCACAGATTAAGAAATGTTATGATTCACCCTCATTTTCTAATGTCGAATTCCTTGAGGGAAGCCATCTTTTTTTTTTTTTTTTGGCAAATTCATCACATTTACAAAGAAAAAGATCTTCTATTATTACAAATGACTGTGTAAGTTAAAATAATTTTATTTTTGTTACCTAAGAATAAATTTTTATACAATATGCAATCAACATCTTACCGGTCAAGACTGGATATGTGGCATTAATAAAATTGCTTATGGAAAAAAAAAAAGTTGCCCATAATAGTATACTGTGAACAAAAATGACTAAGAAGAAAATTGAAGTAATCTTGTTTCTCTAAATATCCCTGCTTGGGGATCTCAGAACTCCTTGGTTCTACCAAGATGAATTTACCCAGAGTGTCCTCTTAAGAGGGTTTGGATATTATACAGACTTGTCTCATAATATCTCCACTTCTCTTTAATTCAACTCTTATCTGACCAAGTTCTTTCCTTCACCCTCAAGCCTATGGTTATGGGTTTGCACTGTGTCTTCCAAAATAAGATATGTCAAAGTCCTAAATCTTAGTATCCTGGAATGCAGTTTTATTTGAAAAAAAGTCTTTAGAAAGGTAATCAAGTTAAAATGAAGTTATTAGGGTGGGCCTTAATGCAATATGACCTGGGTCCTTATAATAAAGAGAAATTTGGAAACAAATTTCCAAATTCCAGCGAGGCTGTTTCAGCCTGTGCTTACTAAGAAGTTCAGACACACACACACACACACACACACACACACACTCACAAGACTGTGAAAAGACACAGGGAGAAGATGTCCATCTATAAGCCAAGGAACACCTGAGGCTACTGGAAGCTAGGAGTAGGGCGTGGAACAGATCCTTCCCTCACACCTTCAAAGGGAGCATGGCCCTGCTAATACCTTGATTTTGGACTTGTGGCCTCCAGAACTGTAAGAATATAATTTTCTGTTGTTCTAAATCAACTAGTTTGTGGTACTTTGTTACAGGAGGTCTAGGAAACTAATCATCTGCCTTTCTCTAAACCTTAAAGTTTGCACCCAATTTATTTGGTAGAACTATTCAATTTTTTAGCATATACATCCTACTGTCCTAATGAAATCAAAGCGTCTCGAGGGCAGGAACACCATTTTATACTTCTTCTTTGTCATCTACTACTCTTAGGGAGAGACTGATCTCAGAAAAAGCATTCAGGAAACATCTGCTCACTTGATCACTACCTGGAAAATGCTCAACAACCACTACTCTTGTTTTAGAATTTAACACCCAGAAAATCAACCACTTTTCCAAATTCCATAATTCTGTTACACTGAATGTAGCTATTTTTTTAAAGATTTTATTTATTTATTTGATAGTGAGAGTGAAAGCACAAGCAGAGGAAATGGGTAGAGGTAGAGGGAGAGTCAGACTTCTCACTGAGCAATGAGCCCAACACGGGGCTTGATCCCAGAAGCCTGGGATCATGACCTGAGCGGAAGTCACAGACTTAACCGACTAAAGCCACCCAGGTGCCCCTGGAATTGGCTATTTTTAAATCAACATTCTTCTCCATGAGTTTTTGGTATATATAATACCACTTACTCTCTGGTACCTGTAAGTGAAAAACTCACAGCATCATAGAATCTTACACTGTTTGGGACTGGGAGAAAGTTTACAGAACATCTAATGCAATCCTAACATGGTATTTTCCTCAAATGCATACATACTATTTCTCCTTTGCTTTTTTTTTTAATTTTGTTTAAGATTTTATTTTTAAGTAATCTCTCCAGCCAATGTGGGGATCAAACACACAACCCTGAGATCAAGAGTCACATGCTCCACCAACTGAGACAGCCAGGCGCCCCACTCTCTCTTCTTTGATAAATGCCACATTCTCCCTTGTCCATTGTATTAGTTACTGGCTTACAGGGCTCCTTCTCACCATGCCACCTCCCATTAGGCTATACACACATCAGGGGCTGAGAGTCTGTCATTCATTCCTATTGCTTATCATGGTTCATAGTACATTACATGCTCAATCAGTATTTCCTAAAGTATTGTTTTCTCTTTCTTTGCTACTAGTCCATGATCTCCAAGAGAGGAACTGGATCTTACTTACCTTTATATATCTAGAGTTTAGCACAGCAAGTAGCATAAAATAAATACAATAATATTTGTTGCTCATGTAATAAAAATGTTTCACTCACTCTTTCTGTGCTAGGCTGTTCTAGCCTATGAATTTACTAAGAAGTTTAGATGCCCAACAATCAACAAGCAAAAAGTAGCGAGTCAAAATAGAGCCAACTTTTAATCCAAAAGGAAAAATATATTGGCAAGATATTTTAAGAGGTTAAATGTTGAGGTATCTTATGTTAGATCCCAAAGACCCCACAATTGCCTGGGAAGACAGAAAGTAGAGATTGCAAACAGTTATATCTCAGAAATCCACTCAGGTAGCTCTCAAAAGAGCAGGCATAATTTTCTGCTTAGCTGACATACATCCAATAACAGTACCCAAACCTCAAACAGACTAAGAACAACGGCCTGGCCAAGCACCTTGTCTCCACTGGTGTAAAGAGAGGTCCAAGCCAGCATCAGAAAAACACTCATTCAGACTTCCAAAAAACTTTTCAGTTCAAAAATAGGCTCTAGTGACTTCCTAAAGGAATCCTCTAGTTTGTGCTGAAGCCCAGAGAAAGGGAAAAGCAACCCCAAAAAGACCTCAACACCTTTTCAAATTGGTGAAGCTCAGTGGAAGCTCAACAGAAGCTCATTCTTGCGATGTGAATGTCACCTCCTCTCCAGAGCCTTCATTGCCTCTTCTCCCTTCCCACTCCTTGCATAGACAATACTTGGTACATCCCTCTATTATACATTCATCACTGAATGTTATAATAACTTTAATGTTTTTCTCTCCCACTAGAGCAGACACACAATAATCACAGCTCCAAAAAGCAAAGAGCTGTTCTTTCCCATGCTAAGACCTCAGGTACCCTGGCCAGTCTTAATCCCAGGAGAAAAAGGAAAAAAGGGTGAAATGTTTTTAAATGGCTGCCTGTTTACCATGTACTGTCTAAGAGCCATGGATTTATATACTGTGATTCCTCTTCTTTTAAAATTTAAACTCAATTTGCCAACATATAGTACTCATTAGTTTCAGATGTAGTGTTCTATAATTTGTCAGTTGCATATAACACCCATTTACCCCATTCCTCCACTAACCTGCCCTCCAGCAACCCTCAGTTAGTTTCCTATAGTTAAGAGTCTCTCATGGATTTTCTCCCTCTCTGATGACTTCCCCTTCAGTCTTCCCTCCCTTTCCCTGTGATCCTCTGCGCTGTTTCTTATATTCCACATATAAGTGAAACCATATAATTGTCTCTCTCTGACTTATTTTGCTCAACATTACACCCTCCAGTTCCATCCACGTCAATGTAAATGGTAAGTACTCTTTTTTAAAGTATCATGATCTGGTCAGTAGGGTAGACAGATACACACAGACTTCAGAACACCCAGCCCTATTTGTTTGAATCCTAGGCCCTCTTCAGAAATCAGGAAAATTTCATACTCCTTAGAATAGTAAGGAACTTAGAGGTCACCATGGCCAAGTTCCTCATTTTACAGAGGGAAACTGAGACTCAAAAAGGGGAAAGGATTTAGTCAAGGTCCCATAGTCTTCCAGAAGTAAACTCTTGTTTTGATTACTAGTTCAGAGCAATTTCTGATGTATCTCCTCTCTTAAAAAAAAAAAAGAAAAAAATTCCAGGTGTACCTGGGTAGCTCAGTCACTAAGCATCTACCTTTGGCTCAGGTCATAATCCCAGAGTCCTGGGATGCAGTTCCGCATCGGGCTCCCTGCTCAGTGGCAAGCCTGCTTCTCCCTTTCCCACTCCCCTTGCTTATGTTCCCTCTCTCGCTGCACTCTCTCTGTCAAATAAATAAATAAAATATTTTTAATTAATTAATTAAGTAATTAACCCATCCATTCATTCATTCCAGGGGCACCTGGATGGTACAGTCGGTTAAGTGTCAAACTCTTGGTTTCAGCTCAGATCATGATCTCGGGATTTTGAGATCCAGCCCCCATCAGGCTCCACACTCAGCAGAGGGTCTGCTTGAGCATCTCTCTCCCTCTCCCTTCCCTCTTGTTCACTCTCTCTCTCTCTCCCTAAAAATAAACAAATGTTTTTTTAAAATTCCAATCTCAAAAATGAGGATTTAGGGAGGTAATTTGTCCAAGGTCCTATACCTAGTAGATGATGAAGTCAAACCTAAACCTAGGGGCACCTGGGTGGCTCAGTGGGTTAAGCCTCTGCCTTTGGCTTGGGTCATGATCTCAGGGTCCTGGGATCAAGCCCCTCGTCAGGGTCTCTGCTCAGTGGAGAGCCTGCTTCCCCCTCTCTCTGCCTGCTTCTGCCTACTTGTAATCTCTCCCTCTATCAAATAAATAAATAAAATAAAATTTTAAAAACCTAAACCTAGGACATCTCCTGGGAAGGCCTAGCCTCTAACTTCCACTTACTTCCATCGTGAAGTTTTGGAACTCCAGATATAAATGCAACTTCATTTTCTTTATCTCTAACTTCCTTTGAAGTTTGCTTCTAGTTAAATTTGGCAGAGTAAAAACACATTTACCTATGTTCCTACCTAAAATCACAATGATAATAAAGGTAAAAACCTCAACAAGGAAGAGAACGGGTAGCAGACATCAAAAGATGACAGATCTCAACAAATTTTTAGAGTATACATAGTGAATGGAGGATTTGTCACCTAAAAAAAAGAAAAGCAAAAGAAGCTATAATTTACAGCATAGCAAGGTCCCTGGACAGCAGAAATGTGTGGTACTTGGACTGCACGATCGCATCCCCTAGAAAGAATCACTGGAATAAAACACCTAAAAGAATAGGCCTAGGAAGTATAAATCATTTGCCCCAAATCACATAAGGCTAACAAGAGCTTGAATCCAGGTCTTCTCATTTTTGTTACCTTTCTGTAATGGATTTGCTATTAGTCAACTTAAGAAAATACAGAATAACTCAATAGCCCATGTCACAAAACAAGGAGACAGAAATGTTTCCCAAGGCTACCATTTGACCTCCTTTATCAACTCCATAAAAGTCCTTTGTGTTCAGGTTCTCCCTGGTGAGAACTTAGGCTATTCAAACAGTTAGAGTAAGAACCCCATATTCCAATTCATATTCCAATTGTCTGATTCTGCAGTTCTGAAAAAGTAGGTTAACAGCACCTGACAAAATATGACAAAGCTTGGAAGCCAAAGATTTCAGAAACACTGTTTCAGGTCAAAGCTGAGCTCATCCACATTACCCATGATAGTGCGAGAGCAGCAGCTTTTTATCCCTTTTTAGAACAGAACATGCCCTAAGGTAGGTGTTGTTACATCTGCTAACCAGCTAAAACAGATCCATTTGTAAGTGCCAAATTATAGGGCTGCCTACAGTACCGATTAAGGCATTAACAACTCCAGACCATTTCTTAATATGCAGCAATTACGTGACTGCCACCGCTATTTGCACCTTACTCTCATTTGAACTATCATCCATCACTGCATTAAACACACACTCACTTCATGTTTTTCTGATATGCACAGAAAAAATACTGAATGAGGAGTCAGAAGAATAGTTCTAAACACAGCTCAAGCTTTGAAGTCAACAAACAGGTTTGAAACACAGTCCTTTGAGTTACCAACTCTGAGATCATAAATAGATCACTAATCTCCGGGCCTCAATTACCTCACCTGTAAAATGGGCTTAATACTACATGAGAGACCTGTTGTGAGGAGTAAGTGAGAATATATGGCAACTTGCACAGCAGTAGGGCACTGAGCAAACGTTAGTTGTCTCTTTTGTTGACCACCTTGTATATGACGGGTACTTTAAACACTATAAGGGCTGACTGTTTGAGGAACTGTTTAGGGAGAGGAAGGATAGATGAACAAGTAAAATTACAATATAATACAGTACAAACAAGTGCAATACAATAAATGTTGCCATAGCTATTGGAACAAAGTATCACATAAACAGTGGAAAAAAGGGTGTTCTGTCTAGAACAGAAGGAGAGTGTCAGGGAAGGTATCAGAGACAGATATTTTAACTGGGCCTCGAAGGTTGTTGAGCAGAAGTACAACAAGCAAAGAAAAACATATTACACACACACACAAAAAAACTCTGAGAAACAAGTCAGGGATACATGAAAGAGGTATATATGGCTTATCTAAGCAACAGTGAAAAAACTTGAGAGAAGTGAATGAGTTACACAGAACAAGAAAATTAGCATAAAGAGCCTACCCATAGGAATTTTTTGTGGAAAGTGCTATGAGAGGCAAGGAGAGGTAGTCATCTTAGAAACTCATGAAGAAAATATTTACTAAAAAAGAAAAGAAATAAAATCACCACTGACATTATAAAGGATGATAAAATGGAGAAGAGCTTGAATTTACTTTGTATGACCCAAGGGTCAGTCTTATGAAGGTAGGTGGAAATTAAAGAGTGACATAAAAATGGCCCACAGATATTAATCACATACAGAGTGGAGTGTTTAGAATTTAAAAGGAAATATCCCTTCTTTAAGTGGTAAAATTAGCCCAGAGAACTCAAAGAAGACAACTCATATCTACTGGTGAAGGAACCCAGGTTTTCTCTTCCTCTTTGGGGGCAGGACTTGACTTGATGGGGCTTTGATGCAACCAGGTTTGAGGAAGGTAGTTCGCATTTCCTGAGGCTTTACACAATTCAATCAACCTCAAAAGGGAACGCTTGCCCACACAAAAACGGCCTAATAAAGAAAACTAAACTAAAGCAGGCAACTGACTTTAGAGGAAACTAGGGAGGGGGCTTAAAATGAGAGGGATCATAGGGCTGCAGAACAACACAGGCATCAATTATGTGTTACTTCATTAATGGAGGGGTGCACCTGCTGTGATGGGCACCAGGTGATGTCCGGAAGTGCTGTATCACTATACTGCACACTAATATCACACTGTATGTTAACTGAAATTTAAAAAATAAAAACAAAAAAAAAACACAAAAAAACTTCAAAAAAATGTAAAAAAAATTATTCCATTTGTTCCTTTGCAATAGGAATACACAGATTTGAATCAGACAAGACCTCCACCTTCAAGGAGTTCCCATTCTAGTAATTAGACAGATATGGCAATCAGTGATTATCTTTGAGTCATAAAGACCTGGGTTCAAATCCTACATTTACCTTTTACTAGCTAAGGCAAGTAATTTCCTTTATCTAAACTCTATATTCCTTATCTGTGAAATTGAGGGCATCAGCCTAACTCAAAGGGTTACTAAGCATTTGGTGAAATAATGTATTCAAAGCACCCAGGAGACTATCTGATCTATACTATACATGATTAGTATATAGTTACTGAATTAATGGCTTACATGAGAGTATTCTTTTGGGGAAGGGAGAAGGAGGGAACGTATTAGCATTTCCCATAGCTTTCCCATAATTCTGGAACTTCTATGGAAATGCTGTTTGCCTGATCATGCAGATTTTATGTTCTCTAGCTCTAGTGCATTAGAACCACCAATCCCATCCCAGGATTAAACACCAGAAAGAGGAACCCAGCAGGTGCCACACAATGACTAGGAATGGAGGAAATAGTTTTCTGGCCTAACCAAGGTAGTAAAAGGAAGTTGGTGGTAGAGCAAAGCTTAAAAAAACCCAAGACCTGAAATCTCACAAATCTATCAGGGTAAAGACTATAAAAGCCTGATTTATGATAAATATCTCAGCAAATTAGAGCTTGGATAAGAAATTAGGGACCACCACGTATTTATGGACCCCTACATGCCACAGTACTTCTCCATTTGAGGTCGTCATTCTTTCAATAAAAATATATCACATATTTACTGTAGGTCAAGTATTTGGGCCAATAGAGGACTTAGACATACTCCCAACACTTTGGGACATTTATGTCAGAGACTGAGATCACTATGAGAAAAGGTTTTTCACCACAAACGTTCTGACATACAGATACTCAGTGGCCTGCAGGCAGTGGTGATGAAAAGTAGCATTACTTTTCCCATTTCCATTCTCCCTTCTGAGTTTCCCAGCCACCAAATTTCCTCTACCTCTTCTTCAATCAATTCACCACATTCAATGTCTACCATCTCTACAGGGCCTTTCCTGGACAGAAGAAAGAGCCTAACCACGGGCCACTAGAGTTTAGAACAGAAACCTGACTAACCGCAAAGTTCATACCTTACCCATCCCACCTACAGCCTCTGAATCAAACTTTACAAAATAGTCTTAAACCTCAGAAGAATAAGTTCTGCTATATCTACTTTAACTCTCCAGAGGAACAGTTCTGAGAAGATAGAACTAAGTCTTCTGAGAAGATCTCACATACTGAATACCTATTACGCATGAGGCACCATTATGAATGCTTTACATACACTAATGTCCTCAAAACAGCTCTTTGCAAGGGAGTTAATATTGTCCCAATTTTACAAAGGAAAAGCTGTGTTCACAGCAACTGAGTGACTTGCCCAAAAATCACACAGTCAATAGGTGATAAAGCTGAAATCCATAGACATATTGGCCATGTTCACTTTAATCTTTTTTCCACTGCATCTCACATTTTATCCTAATGATAACCCTGTAAGGCAGGTAAAAGAAAGATCAGTATTATTCCATTTTACAAATGAGGAAACTCATACTTGAGGAGGTGGTACTACTTTCTCAGGAACAAGTCAGTAAGTGGTAAAGCTGTGGTTCATACCCAGATCTTTTCCACTACTCAACATTTCCTCCTACACTGTGTTCTGCAGAGGGGTGTGGTGGAAATGTACTTAACAGAGAGTCCGAAGTGCCGAGATGTGTTCCTGACTCTGTAACTAGCTTATTGTATAACACTGGGTGAGTTGCTTTCCTTTCCAGTCCCAGACCCGTACATAGCAGCTGCTGAGATGTTCATGATGAAGAAGAACCCTACTGTCATTTATGAACTCCTTTTCAAGGACGGAGTGATGGTGGCCAAAAAGGATGTCTACATGCCTAACATCCTGAGCTGGCAGACAAGAATGTACCCAGTCTTCACATTGTCAAGACCATGCCGTCTCTCAGATCATGAGGCTACATAAAGGAATACATTGCCTAGAGACATTTCTACTGGCAACTTACCAACAAGGTTATCCTTGTTGGTATCCAGTATCTCTGGGATTACCTCCACCTGCCCGCTGAGATTGTGCCTGCCACTCTGCACCACAGCAGTCTTGAGACTGAAAGGCCACAGTCTAAAGGTCTGAGGGGAGAGCCACCTGCAAGACCCAAACAGGGGAAGCTAACAGAGACACCTACAGACAAAGTGCTGTGTCCCTTGGTGCTGACAAGAAAGCTGAGGCTGGGGCAGAGGCAGCAACTGAATTCCAGTTTAGAGGTGAATTTGGTCCTGGACATGGTCAGCCACCTCAGTAAAGCTGGAGGAGACTGTTTTGTGTTGAATATATATATAGCCAGAAAAAAAAAAGTTTTTTAAAATATTGACTAAGTTATTTTTCTTCTGTTGGCTCCATTTTCTCATCCATAAAATAAAGGTGTGGAGTTGGATAACCCTTACATAGGTTGCCCTTCAGCTGCTAATCTAGGTTTTAATTAGTACCAACAAGTGTATGAAAATTTTCTTTGATCTCCTTGCCACCCAGTAGTAACTTTCTAAAAGAAACAAACATTAGGGCACCTGGGTGGCTCAGTTGGTTGGGCGACTGCCTTTGGCTCGGGTCATGATCCCGCAGTCCCAGGATCAAGTCCCGCATCGGGCTCCCAGCTCTGTGAGGAGCCTGCTTCTCCCTCTGACCTTCTCCCCTCTCATGCTCTCTCACTCTCTCTCTCAAATAAATAAATAAAATCTTTAAAAAAAGAAAAGAAAAGAAACAAACAAACATTAGCTGTTATTTGTAGAATAGATAAGGTGAGAAGTGCTCAGCATAAGAGTAAAAATTGTTCATTCAATTTCCTTCCTTCCTCAAACATCCTAGATGTAAACACAGAAAAGACCACAAGCCACCTAACGATGCAACATTGGTACACCCAATAACTAGCACATCAAATAGAATACCAATTATGTCTAGAAGGGAAGAGTAATGTCCATGGTTGGCCCTTCTTTCCACTGCTGGATCCACAGCACTTCTACTCACTAGGTAATCCTTCTTCCTAGGTTGGGACATCAGCTCTGTTCCGCTTTCAACAGACCAGGCTTATGACTTTAACTAAATCCCATTTGATATAAACAATTGACAAGAGATTTTAGACTAATATGTAGGGGGAAAAATGAAATTTAACCCCATATATAAATTCTAACATGCCAAAAAATAGGAAGAGGGCAAGAAGCAGGGCACAGGACTGGACAAATTACTTCCCTTAGTTTCTTATACAAAGTAAAGGAAAGAGTCCAAACCAATCCTAAACACATTTTCCACTGTAACCTAACAGAAATTTATAAAAATTCTATATTTAATAAATGTGAAATGTATAAAAAACAAAAAAGTGGGAGGACGAGGCCATAGTGTTACAAATTAAAATGACCTCACAAAAGAAAATAAAAAGGAATCAGTTATTCTGCCAAAGCAGAACATAAAATATATATGGTCACATCACCCTGAGTACATATTAGTTATAAGAGCAAAAAAGAAATCTCTCTATCCCTATGACAGCTGAAGTAAATATTTCACATAATTCCCCAAGAAAAGAGTGCAGAGGCAAAAACCATTGCTCATGAAATTAAATCAGAGCTTAACGGGGCACCTAGGTGGCTCAGTCAGTTAAGTGGCTGCCTTCGGCTTGGGTCATGATCTTGGGGTCCTGGGATCGAGCCCCGCATCAGGCTTCCTGCTCAGCGGGAAGCCTGCTTCTCCCTCTTCCTCTGCCTGCTGCTCTGCCTACTTGTACTCTCTATCTCTGTGTCAAATAAATAAAACTTAAAAAAAATAAAATAAAATAAAAAATAAATAAATAAATCAGAGCTTATCTAAATATGATCAAGGACCTGAGACCTGAAACAATTACTAAGAACCAGGGAACTGTCCTAGGAAGAAAGACAGTCCCAAGGGAGCACACTTCCCCTTGTCCTCAGAATAAAGTTCATATTACTTTGACCAAGCATTTTCAGTAAATATTTACTTATTCATATGCTAAATAATGAACCTCCACATACATCCCTTCATTTAATCCTTCCAACACTTTAGTAATTATACTTCCTATTTTACAGAAGAGGAGTTTGCCGCTCAAAGAAGTACAGAGACCAGCATAAGAACCCAATCTCTGACTCCAAGTTCAATGTGCTTTCTAACTCATCCCTATTATAATCTATCTCCTTCACTTGCACAGGACATTCATACATATATGATCTGTTTTATATCTAAACCTTTTGAGGTAGACATTCAAGATTCCTCATTTACAGACCCCTATCCACCTTTACAATTTTGAAATGGACGCTACTGGCTGCCTATCCAGCATTCATTCTCTTCTTCCTCCCTTCTAATAGAGCCCTGATTTTTATCCAGTATTCATCCCTCAGCAGCTTAGGTTTCTAAGGCATTTCTCAAATTTTAGCATGTTGTCAGAGTCATGATTACCTGGAGTGCTTGTATAAAAACAGATTCCTGGGCCCCATGTCTAGAGTTTTTGATTCAGTGGGTCTGGTATGTGCCCAGGGAATCTGCATTTTCAACAAGTTCCCTAGTGACTACACTTTGGAAACCACTGTCCTAAGATAATGCTGACCCCAAACCTAGCTCCAGAGGTAGGTACTTTTTTTTTTTTTTTTTTTTAAGATTTTATGTATTCATTTGTCAGAGGAAGAGAAAGAGCACAAGCAGGGGGAACAGCAGGCAGAGGGAGAAGGAAGCTCCCCGCTGAGCAAGGAGCCTGATGTGGGGCTCCTTCCCAGAACCCAGGGATCATGACCTGGGCCAAAGGCAGACACTTAACTGACTGAGCCACCCAGGCATCCCAGCCAGAGGTAGGTCTTGATTCTATATTTATTTTTTTTAAAGATTTTATTTATTTATTTGACAGAGACACAGCAAGAGAGGGAACACAAGCAGGGGGAGTGGGAGAGGGAGAAGCATGCCTCCCACCAAGCAGGGAGCCCAAAGCAGCCCAATCCCAGGATCCTAGGATCATGACCTGAGCCAAATGCAGCCGCCCAACAAATGAGCCATCCAGGTGCCCCTCGATTCTACATTTAAACCATAGTATTCAAACCATTCTCTTTGACAGTCATTAGTTCAAGACTCAGGCTTAACCAATTAGTTTCTGGTAGTCTCTGAAACTCTCATAGTTCAGGGATGGGCAAGTGACCTAAGGTGATCCAACAGGACTAAAGAATTTTTTTTCCCATTTTAAGAAATGAAGTCAGTGTCCATCTCTTTTTTCTACCTCTCCCTATCTCTCTCCCTCCCTCCCCTTCCCCTTCCTCTCTGTCTCTATCTATATACCACTCTTATCCATTAGTTAACAAAAAAAAACTTACCTCCTCAACTATTCCTATCAGCCAATTTATCATCAGGATGAAAGCCAGCTTGGGGAATATACACACACGCATTTCCCAGACTCCCTTCTAATTGTGATTTAGGTTTTGCTAATCAGATGTTCTCACACTAGATATTGACTTGGAATGAAATTAGATGAGTGAAGAGACTGGACACAAAACATCCCTCTTGTTGGAGCAAACTGCGCAGAGACAGCACGATTCTAGATCTAGCCGCTGTGGCAACAGCTTCCGGTCTGCAGCTTTGAGACTATGGAAAAGAAAGTGTCTTTGACAGCTCGGTTCTGCAGTGCAGTTTGAGGATTTTGTTCCTGGAAGCACAGCCTGGGTCCTTTTCTTCTACTCTCCCAAAGGCTCTTTAATCTCTTGGCACCCTCTAATAAAGCATTTTTCCTTGAACCTGCTAGAGTGGATTCTGTTACTTGCCCCTGTTAATAAGAAACCTGACCAATAAACTGCCCTACACTAAAGATAACATTTATTATTTACCATCATGTTCTCATAACAGCTGACCCTTTCCTTCCTTGTCTTTGCAGCAACTCTTTCTGCAGTCTGCAATGTCCTCCCTCAAAATCATTCCATTTGCAAAAGCTATCCACTTCTTCCATAAAGAGATTTACATACAAAGGAGTTAATCACAAAAGAAAAGAAGTAAATAGACAGTGACAGAGGAGACTAAGCCCTAAAGAAAGAGCAGTATGGCATCTGGCAGAGACAGGGCAAGGAAGGAAAGGGGTATTTCATGTGTAAAGAACAACATTCACGGGGCGCCTGGGTGGCTCAGTGGGATAAAGCCTCTGCCTTCGGCTCAGGTCATGATCCCAGGGTCCTGGGATGGAGACCCGCATCCGGCTCTCTGCTCAGCTGGGATCCTGCTTCCCTTCCTCTCTCTCTGCCTGCTTCTCTGCCTACTTGTGATCTCTCTCAGTCAAATAAATAAATAAAATCTTTAAACTAGGCTATCTTCATTGGTAGTGGGGGAAATAGATTTAGAGTTTAGATATGGCAAGATTGTAGAAGGCCTTGAATGCCAAGATAAAAGATTTACTCTAGTAAATAGGTTTTAAGAAAGGGACGTAAGTTGGGCGCCTGGGTGACTCAGTGGGTTAAGCCTCTGCCTTCGGCTCGGGCCCTGATCTCAGGGTCCTGGGATCCAGGCGCCCCCCCCCCATAGGGCTCTCTGCTCAGCAGGGAACCTGCTTCCCCCTCTCTCTGCCTGTTCCTCTGCCTACTTGTGATCTCTGTCCCCAAATAAATAAAATCTTTAAAAAAACAACAACAACAACACTCACAAGGGCATTTAAGTGCCTCTTGCCACCAAGGACTGACCCTATAAATTCACAACTTCTTATAGTTGGAATTGGTGCCACAGCATATACTGGTGTTTACTCAATAAATTAGTACTGAATACGAGTGATTTTTAGAGTCAGTAGTCAGGAATTCTAATCCTTAATAACTGTATTAAAAAAAAAAAAAAGCTGTACTAGGAGCCACAAGGAAATACCCATAGTGAGATCACAGTTTCCTACCCACGAAGATTTATAATGTAGAGAGAAACAGATAACTGAAAAGATCAAGAACACAATACAAACACTATAAAGACAAATGCAAATTCATACAAACAATTATAAAGAAAAAAACATACAAGTCTTTGGAGTATCCAAAAGTAGGTGTTTTGGGGCGCCTAGGTGGCTCAGTCGGTTAAGCATCTGCCTTCGGCTCAGGTCATGATCCTAGGGTTCTGGGATTGAGCCCCATATGGCATTGGCCCCCTTCTCAGTGGGGAGTCTGCTTCTCCCTCCCTCATTCCCACCCCCCGTTTGTTCACATTCAATCTCTCTCTCTAATTCTGTGTCAAATAAATAAAATCTTTAAATTAAAAAATAAATAAAGTAGGTATTTTTCAAAGATTTTCTCTAAGAGAAGTCATTAATTCACTAAATATTTACTAAGCAACTGCTATGTGCTAAAAATTACTCTAGGTACTGAGAATACATGGAAGCAAGCAGACAAAATCCTTACTTTCACAAAGTCCAGATCCTTCAAGGAAAAATAGGAACAAAGTTTTCAAGAACAGAGCTGTAAATTAAAGCACTGGTCATTAGGCTCATTTTAGCTTCCTTATGCTGTAATAATAATAATAGCCAACAGTTGCTGAACACTTGTTATATGCCAGAATCTGCTAAGTGCTTTACGATTATTGCCTTGTGTAATCCCAGTAACAAACCTGTGAAGCAGGTACTATTATTAGTACCATTTTAAGGATAAGGAAACTGAAACTATGGAGGTTAAGCAACTCTCCCCAGATCACAGTCAGGAAGGGGCAGGGCCACAAGATTCAAAGTCAGGTCAGTGGCAGAGGTTTTAAATGCTGCATAAAATGCAGAAGGGACAAAATTACATTTACAGGAGATAGATCTTTGTTAAAATGGGAGGTAAGGAACTATTAATTTGGCATGAGCTTTATCATCTCTGAGGTTGTTTTTCCCCCTTATCCCATAAAATGAGGGATTACATTCTCTAAACACTTTCAGCTTGTTTCCATAGTTTCAAAAACAATGCAAAAAGGTATTCAGGTGGGGCGCCTGGGTGGCTCAGTGGGTTAAGCCACTGCCTTCGGCTCGGGTCATGAGCCCAGGGTCCTAGGATCGAGCCCCACGTCGGGCTTTCTGTTCAGCAGGGAGCCTGCTTTCCTTCCTCTCTCTGCCTGCCTCTCTGCCTACATGTGATCTCTGTCTGTCAAATAAATAAATAAAATCTTTAAAAAAAAAAAAAGGTATTCAGGTGCCTAGTCCAATTGTTGTTAGAAAAGGTACTTTGAAGGTTGACCCTATCTGGTTTTTAGTCACCAGCTGGGACCATGTGTTTCTAATGCTTTCATTAAGGGTCACATTAGCATTATATTAATCGGTATAAACAGCTGTAGCACCTCCAGCAGATAGGAGACTGGAGACACAGAGAACAAAGGGAGAGGCAGTAAAGCAATGATTGGCTGACCTGGATCCGTCTAGGTCAGGCATGGCATTTAGTCCCTCTGCATTTCTAAATTCTCATGAATGTGGATACCGAGGCAGCAGCCCAAAGCCCTCCTCATTTCCATCTCAATCTCCAGGAAGAATTACAATGAGAACAAGAGCTATTGAGGCAGAGAACAGACTGTGAATATTAAAGTACACACTAGGCAGGAGCTGGCAAAAGAAAGAATAAAAGAGGTTTTCATTTTGGATCTAACAAAGTGTAAGAATCAAATCCTATTCACTCACCTGCCATACACACTCTGCACCAAACAGTACCTTTCCAAGGAGCTTTTCCAAATCCTTCAATTATTATTTACTTCTTCCTATCCCCTATGCATTTATTAGATATCTCTTAAGTACCAGAGTCTGAGCTAGGCACATAGTAATATAATGAGTAAAGCACAATTCCAACCTTGGGAAGCTAAATCTAATGGAGAAACAAGTACATACAGCAGGATTCTTACTGAGTATAACTAATACCCAAAAAAAGTTAACTGATGAGAGATCAAAATTTCCTAGTAAATTTTTTCAAAACAATTGATTGAGGCTTAATTTATCAAGATAAAGGTAAAACAAAATTTTCTAATTCTTAATATTTAACAAAATTTTAAGTTGTAATTGCCTATAAGGTAATTCTTAAACCAAAGAACATCTGTCACGTCACATTTGGCTTTCAAAACACGTTGATAAGTGGATCAATTTTGTAAAAATATTCAAGAGCTTCACCAATCTTTCCCAAGGGTCTATTTTAATCCTTTGTTACTCAAATCATTGTCCTCTGAATCTCATATTATGTCATTACTCACGCTTATTTCCCCTTCAATTTTAAACTGGTCTAACAGTACCTAATCTTCATTTGTCAATGATTTTTGCGTGTGTGATTCAAGCCATTCTCTAATACTGCTTTATTTCGAATTCATAAAAGTCTTCATGTTTTACGGAATTGTGTTTTCTTTTTCTTTCTTTTTTTTTTTTTTGGTCAATGTCCATTTTAGAATCTATTTGCATTGTATTCTTAGGTGTTAATTATCCTACCATTAGAAAGGCACTTACTAAGAAAGAGGGTGAAGAGGACAAAGTCCAATGGAGAGCAGGGAGGGATGCTTGAGTGGGGATTAACTTTATAAGTGATCAGTTCCTATGGATAACAAATGAACTTCTAATTATAGGGCAAAGGATGGAAAGAATGCTATGGCCATTCCAAAAAGCTTAATAAACAGTTGAGTAGATAAGTAAACTGCAATTCAGTCATCCAACAAGGATCTGTTGACAGTCTACTACATGACACATACTGCTCAAGATGCTAAGTATATAGTAAGGAATGAAAAAAAGTACTACCTGTTTTAATTCATTCAGGGTGCTGTAACAGAATACTATAGACTGGGTGGCATACAAAAAAAAGAAATTTGTTTCTTACAGTTCTGGAGGCTAGGCAGTTCAAGATCAAAACACCAGAAGATTCAGTGTCTGGTGAGAACTCTCTTCCTAGCTCACAGATGTGGTCTTCTCACTGTGCCCTTGCATAGCAAAAGGGGCAAGGGAACTCTCTAGGGTCTCTTTTATGAGAACACTAACCCATTCATAAGGGTTCCATCCTCATGACTTAATCACCTCCTAGAGATGCCACCTCCCCAGTCATCATATTGGGCATTGAGATTTAACATATAAATTTGGGAAAGACATAAACGTTCAGTGTGTAGCACACTCTCAAGAATTCGTAATCATGCATAGGTAGATGAGGCCTGGAAGACAACATGGAAGACATGGCATCCAAGTTGGACTTATGAATGAAGAGTTGTTTTTTGGGGTTTTTGTTGTTGTTGTTGTTAAGATTTTATTTGTCAGAGAGAGAGAGAGAGCATGCACGCACAAACAGAGTGGCAGGCAGAGGAGGAGAAAGAAGCAGGCTCCCCGCTGAGCAAGGAGCCCAATGCAGGACTGGATCCCAAGACCCTGGGATCATGACCTGAGCCAAAGGCAGTGGCTTAACCAACTGAGCCACCCAGGCATCCCGTTGTTGTTGTTTTTTAAAGATTTTATTTATTTATTTGACAGACAGATATCACAAGTAGGCAGAGAGGCAGGCAGAGAGATGGGGGTGGGAGGGGAGCAGGCTCCCTGACGAGCAGACAGCCCAATATGGGGGTTGGATCCCAGGATGCTGGGATCATGACCTGAGCCAAAGGCAGAGGCTTTAACCCACTGAGCCACCCAGGCGCCCCATGAATGAAGAGTTTTAATAGCAGAGAGGGAAAAGATATTCTAGGCTGAGGGAACAGAATGATAGGATATATGAAAGTGAATGAAAGGGAAAGTCTTTTTAGAGAGCTGGAGTAGGGTCAGGAGAAATAAGGCTAAAAAAGCAGGTCGGGTCAAATTATAAAGTTTCCTGAAAAACAACTCAGGTTACACATTATCTTACAAGTAATGGGGACATAACAAAACAATGGAATTGTTTTGGGACAGAACAGTAACAGGATCAGAATTATTCCAGGCAGAATAATGAATGAATGAATAAAAGGGCAGAAACTGGTGGCCAGGACACAAGTAATGAAGTAGTTAAAAGCCTAGAGAAAAGATGATTATCGTCAAAACCAAGCAGAGGAGATAGAAAAATAAAAACACATTTGAAAAAATTGCAGGGATAAAACTGCCAAGACTTACTAATCCTTGATAGTGTGAACTCATTCATTCAACAAATATTGACAACACTTACTATATTCCACACACTGTACTAGGTGTTGAGGTATGGTGGTAGACAAAAGAGATTTTTAATCTTTGATTCCATGAAGTTGGAAGTCTAGACATACAATAAACAGGTAAGTACAGAATTACAGATCATTATGAATGCCATTACTGAAAATAACAAAGTACCAGGAGAGGATAATGGGGGGGGGGGGTCCTTCTTTAGATTAGACAGGTCCTGGCTCACACTTGTTTTCTAAAATAAGAAAAAGTGGGGAGAGAGAAACCAGACTTGTTAAGAAGCCAGAATTGGGGAAAAACATACTAGGGGAGAACAGGTATGAAGGCCCTGAGGCAAGAAAGATTTTCTCAAACTTTGCAAAACAAGGAAAAAAAAAAATGCCAAATACTCTGAAGCAACAGCCAGTGCAGTAGACAGTGGCACCAGATGAAGTTAGACAAACAAAAACAAGGACCCTCTCAGAAACTTACAAATCACATTTAAGATTTTATATTTTTTCCTAAATAAAACAAAGAGCATTTACAGGTTTTAAGCAGAGTTCAGTTACAAGATTACTGTAGTAGTCTGGGGTAGAGATAGTGGGAGTGCGAATTAGAGAGGTGACAACAGACATGGAGAGAGGTAGATGGATTCAAGAAATACATAGGAAATAAAATTGATAAGATTGGGGGTGGAGTAGGAATGAAGGATAGGAGATAAGGAGGTGTCAGGAGTGAATTTTAACTTTGTGATTTGAGCAACCAGGGAAACAAAGATGCCACTAAGACAGGGAGGACTGAGTTTGTGGGGAAAGATCAAGAATGCAGTTATAGAGCATATTAAGTAGGAAATGTAAGACCCCAAAGTGGAAATATCAATTGGGTAAGTGGATATATGAATCTAGAGCTAAGGAGAGAGATTTAGGCTAGAGACATATGGGAAAATGTGGGAGTTGTCAGCATATACATGGTATTCAGAGGCAGGACAGTGAATGAAATGAAGTAGAGTCTGGTATAAGAAGAGGAGAGGATCTCACCCTTGAGGAATCCCAACATCAAAAATAAACTAAATAAAATCAAGATAGAAAAAGGCAGGGTGCCGGGGTGGCTCAGTCAGTTGGGCTGCTGCCTTCGGATCAGGTCATGATCCCAGGGTCCTGGGATTGAGCCCCGCATCAGGCTCCCTGCTAAGCAGAGAGCCTGCTTCTCCCTCTCCCTCTATCTACCACTCTGCCTACTTGTACTCTCTCACTGCCAAGTAAATAAATAAAATCTTTTAAAAAAAAGAAAAAGGCAACAAAATAAACTGAGGAATGATCAGACAGAGGAGGCAAATGAAGAAAATGTTATCACAGAAGGCAAAAGAATATTTTAAAGGAAGTAACCAAAAAGGCAAATAGAGAGGTCCAGTAAGATGAGAATGAAATCCCATGGCTGCTAACATCACAAAAAGAAAGACATCCAAACGTTAAGAGTCCCCTGATGAAAGAACATACTAATACCTAGAAAGTGGTCATGCAAAACAAACAAAAAAACAAACAAAAGAAAAACCTGAATCTGAATTAGCCTTTAGATACTAACTTACATGTACATACAGGACCAAGGAACTTGTCAAACAAAAATGGGAAATGCAAAATCCAGGCAGTGGAAAATTCTACAGAACAATGTGGTTTCTTCAACAACAACAAAAAACTGAAAGGGGGGAGAAAGAGATTGAGAGGAATTTTAGAGATTAAAAGAAACAAGAAAGACCTATCAACCAATCTCTCTGTGTAGTCCTTATCTGGATTCTGCTTCAGACTGTTAAAGAAGAGAAAAAGTATGACATTTGAATCGCAACTGAGTATTTTTGTGACCTTAAGGGATTACTGAGTATGTATGTGCCCCTATGGTTTATGGTTGCTTTTGGGTTTTGTTTGTTTGTTTGTTTTATATAGATTTGGCACCATGGAGGTCATTATGGGCCTTAGTAAGAGTGGTTGTGATGAGGTGGTGAGGGTAGAAGTAGACTGGAGTAAGCTTTCAGGTAAACAGGAGGTAAGAAACTGGAACCAGAGTTGTAAACACTATTTAAAGAAGACTGGCTTTGAAGGAGAGCAAAGATAGGATTTAGCTGGAGGCTCACATGAGATCTCAGGAGAGCTTTTATTTGGTAGGGAAGTGAAAAATTGTTTTTATTTAAATAGAACATTTGAATGCTGCTTATGATAACTCAGTAGAAAGTAAAATCTAAAGATGCAGTGAAATGAGGTTTCTGAGTAGGGACCATGGGAAGGAATCTAAAAGCATGTGAAGGAGTGGGCCTTCCTTTGAAAGAGAAACAGGCAAAGACAAAAACAGGTGCAAATCCAAGTAGATTCTTAGATTCAGTAGTAGGAATATGAAGTTTCTATTTTATCTGTGATATGGAAAGAAAAGTACAGTAGGGCAATTAGGGGTTGGGGGAAGAAGAAATCCAGGGGAAAGCATGACAGGTGGAGATGGAAGAGAGAATTGAGATAACCCTGAAAAAAAATTTTTTTTAAAGCAGCTATTTCCAGAGCCAAAAAACATGGTGGCGGTGGGGGGAGGGGAGGGACAGGTTTTTGGAAATAGAAAATTAGTCAATTGAATAGATTAACTCCTAAAGAAATCACTGCAAGGAAGACTGTAGTGTATTTTCAGTTTGCAAATATTAAATCCTGTCAAGAGCACATTTGGTCTTTATATTCCTTGACAGAGTAATCCTACCTATGGGAATTTATTCTTTTTTTTTTTTTAAAGATTTTATTTATTTATTTGTCAGAGAGAGAGCGAACGAGCACAGGCAGGCAGAGTGGCAGGCAGAGGCAGAGGGAGAAGTAGGCTCACTGCTGAGCAGAGAGCCCGATGCGGGACTCGATCCCAGGATGCTGGGATCATGACCTGAGCCGAAGGCAGCTGCTTAACCAACTGAGCCACCCAGGCGTCCCTGGGAATTTATTCTTTAAAAAAAAAAAAAAAAAAAATCTTTTGGGACACCTGGGTGGCTCAGTTGGTTGAGCGGCTGCCTTCGGCTTGGGTCGTGATCCCAGGGTACTGGGATCGAGTCCCACATCGGGCTCCTTGCTCAGCAGGGAGCCTGCTTCCTCCTCTCTCTCTGCCTGCCTCTCCGCCTACTTGTGATCTCTGCCTGTCAAATAAATAAATAAAATCTTTAAAAAAAAAAAATCTTTTAAGGGAGAAAGCTGTATGTAGTGTTACAGATAAAACTACAGTGTGATTTATAACAGGGAAAGAAAACCTAAATGATTGTGATGGTTAGTTTTATGTGTCAACTTGGCTAGGCTACAGCACCCAGTTACCTAATTAAATCTAGGTACTAATCTAGGTTCTGCTGGGAAGGTATTTTGTAGATGTATTTAACATCTACAAGTCAGTTGATATTAAATAAAGGGGATTATTCTTCCTTATCTAATAGTAGGTTTCATCCAATCAGTTGAATGGCCTCAAGAGCAAAATGAGGTTTCTCCACAAAGAAAGAATTCTATTTCTGTTTCTCTGCTAGAACACTGACTGATTGATGCAATGGCTTTAGGCAAATTATGAAATATCATCTAAAATTTTATTAGGAGCACTAAGAAATAATATGGGGAAATGTTTATACATCAAGAAAAAAAGGCAAACAACCAATTTAGATCTACATTGTGATTACAACTATATAAACATGTATGTTTATACATAAGAAAACAAGAAACAATAAAGTGTTTATTCATTAGAGTAATGGAATCCTGGCTGACTTTAAAATTTATGAATAGTGTTACAAAATAGTTTGTGAAACAGAGCCCTGTTATTTTTAACAGAAGTTAGTAACATTATTGTTAAGCCTTATTAAAATTAGGTAGCACTTTAAAGAAACTCTGAATAATCTAAAAGGAAACTATGAATTTTGAAATGTTGCGTTGGATATTACCAAAAAGAATGGACCCTCTGGAAGATAAATATGCCTACAAAGACCTCAATCTAATGCCATTTTTCAGTAATATAGAATTCTTCAACTCAAATGAAATGAAGAAAGACCCAGAATGGCAAAGTAGCCAGTGATCAACTTGTTCAGCTTAAGAATTTCCCACATCCTTAGCTAGCATCAGGGCATGCATCTAACTTTGACCCAGATCAGGTACTTGTACTGGGAAGCTGAATATTAGAACATTAAGGTTTCTTCTCTCCTTCCCTCTCCCAACATCAGCCAATGGAAGGATTCTTGTATATTTATTGAACTTGAGAAAAACCAAACAAATGCTCTCAGTAAAGAAGTCAGTTCAGTTTGATGCTGGCTCCACATTCATTTTTGCAAACAAAAAATATTTATTGAGTGACTACTATATGTTAGGAACTGTGAATACAATTATGAGCAGAAAAGGGTAATTTTTATTTTAAGGAAAAGGGTACTATATTAAAACTCATCCTCTTTAGGATCCATGTCTTAAAGAGAAATAATTCTCTAGAGCTTAGGGTCTGGTAGGGCAGATAGACATTAATCCAATAATCCCATAGTGTAATGGGTAAGAGTATGGTTCTACGTAAATAATGATAACAAATGCTTAAGTGTTTTAGAGTGAAGTGCACTGGTGCCTGCAACTTATCTGGAATGGCTTCAAAACAAGATGGATTAATGAATGGATTAAGGGATAGATAGATATTCAAATACAGCAAAACATTACAGAATCTAAATAGTGAGTATATGGGTGCTCTCTGCACATACTTCCCTCCTAATACTTTATTATAATTTTTAAATATACGAAAAAGTTGAAATAAGTGTACCATGAAACATTTTCAAGAGGAGTCAATCTACAGGAAGGATTTTGTGTGTGTGTGATGAAAATTTCAATCTTTGACCAAGAGTTCTACTTAGATATTATAGATACCAAGATACCATTGATATTATAGATATAATCAGTTTGCCCATCAATATTGGTTTACTTGTTTGTCAGCTGACAGTGATAGAGAACATTCTACACTCAAGATACTAAGCTAAAAGTGTGGCACTATACAGGTGGGGAGGGCCCTCAGGCACTAATTGTCTCTGTCTATAAAATCGATTTAATAATCCCTTCTCAGTCTCTCAGAATTAAACAGGATATTGCATAGGGTAACATTTTAAAAAGTCTCTTCCTACCACCCCAACTTTATCAAGTACCATTCACTCTTGTTCCATGTACATGAGCCATAATCACTTTCTTTTTTAGTTCCTATGTTGAGCTAAACCAGAGCTATTTAACAGAAATATAATATGAGCCATTAACACGAGCCACATATGTAATCTTAAATTTTCTAGTAGCTATATTTTTAAAAGCTAAAAAAAAAAAGCGGGTGAAATTAATTTGAAAATCTGTTTTAACCCAATTTATCCAAAATGTTAACATTTCGATATATACTAAACATAAAAATTAGTTGTATTAAATTTTTTTCAGTACTAAACCTTCAAAACCTAGTATATATTTTATACTTACAGCTCCTCTATATTTGAACCAGCCACATTTCAAGTGTTCAGTAGTTTGTCTAGTATTGTCTAGGAGTTACTATCTTGAGTATCATAGCTCTAAACTTTTACCTACTTTCAGGGTCTTTGTGCATTTAAAATGTTCGCTCTGCATGACAGGCTCTACACCCTATTCTCTGAATGACCAATACCTATTCATCTTGCATTTATTAGTTTAAAAGCATCATCTCCTCAATGAGGCCTTCCCTTTCATCATTCCAAAATTCTCTGTATTAGTCCTTTATCTCCCTTGTAGGACTTAAAACCTGCAACTACTTTTTTGTACATTCAATGCTTTTTTTGGTATTCCCCTCTGGAATGTAAGCTTTAGACAAGCAAGGAAAAGGATCATTTCTATATTGTTTATGATTGTACCCTGAGTATTAATCACAATGCTTGGCACATAGGAAGCATCCAATAAATATTTGTAGACTAATTAAGAAATTGATAAACAGATGCACTGTAGAGATGTACTGAGTTTGTATGCAAATGAAAGTATGTGTATTTTGCCATTCCCATCTAGCCTGGGACCTTTACAAAACAGTCAACTTCAGAGAATGCTCTGGCAAGCAGCAATAGTTAGAAACATGATTATGGGGGTGCCTGCATGACTCAGTCAGTGAAGCATCTGACTCTTGATTTTGGCTCAGGTCATGATCTCAGGGTCATGATATCGATTCCCGAATCCCAAGTAGATCTGGGCACTGAGTGTGCAGCCTGAGTGCGCAGCACTGAGTGAGCACACTGAGTGTGCTTAAGATTCTCTCTCTCCGGGGTCGCCTGGGTGGTTCAGTGGGTTAAGCTTCTGCCTTATCGAGCCCTGCATTGGGCTCTCTGCTCAGCGGGGAGCCTGCTTCCCCCTCCCACTCTGCCTGCCTCTCTGCCTACTTGTGATCTCTGTCAAGTAAATAAATAAAATCTTTAAAATAAAAAAAGATTTTCTCTCTCCCTACCCCCACCCCCACCCTATCCCCCCACCCCTTTGCCCATGCACAGGCATGCATTTTCTCTCTCTCTAAAGAACAAAAACAAAAACAAAGCAAAGCAAAAAAAGCCATGATTTTTGGAAAGAGAACAAGCTGTAAATAGCTTTTGCCATGCCCCAAGGAACCAGGAATTTTTTAGAAGTCAAGGAAAATGAAGGAAGTGCCACTGGTCAAAGCAACATCTAAATGATCAGGAGCCAACTAGATTTGGAGACAGAGGATATGGATTAAAGATGCATTTCCAAACTCGTGGCCTTGTTATTACAGACAAGCTCTTAACATGTTTCCATCTATAAAAATATGATGCCTTAAGGATAGAATTAAATTAAATGAGATTATATATGAAAGTGTTTTGAAAATAGTAAAGCCTAAATATATATTAACTGTCTCTAGGCTGCTCAGGAAATTGGACTTTCCAAATACTATCATCATGAATTTTTCCCTTTGCTCACCTGGTTTCTTGTTTTAAGTTACTTTGCAGATTATATATAGATAACTTCTTAAACTAATCAAGGAAAATCTACCCTGGTATCAAATAAAAATCTCAGACACAGGACTGATCAGATAAGTCCAGATAGGAAAATAATCTTAAATGGAAGAAATGTTATAAATATAGTAATTTTCCAACAGGTGAAAGGGGACTAAGAGTCCCTCCACTGTTATCAGGTCCCACTGTACTCATTCCCCAACCTCTTGCCCACTGAGAGCTGTTTCCACACTAAAACAGTTACTGATGCACTATGTCCTAGTGTATTACAGAACAAGGGTGAAGGCAGAGAGGAGGAATATGAAGGTTAAAAAATCACTGTGATAAAATATTTGAGCTGGGGAAGTTAGCATTAGATGTAATGCATCTATAAAACAGCTAAGGAAAACTGAGGCTCAGAGTGGTTAAGTGATTTGCCATGGTCACACAGTAATAATCATAAAAATGTCTTCAGGGGCGCCTGGGTGGCTCAGTGGGTTAAAGCCTTTGCCTTCGGCTCAGGTCATGATCCCAGGGTCCTGGGATCGAGCCCCGCATCGGGCTCTCTGCTCAGCAGGGAGCCTGCTTCCCACCCCCCTCTCTGCCTGCCTCTCTGCCTACTTGTAATCTGTCAAATAAATAAATAAAATCTTTAAAAAAAAAAAAAAAGTCTTCAAATCCCAGCTTGATCTTCCTGGTCCTAAATTTCCTCATCTATAGGGTCGCCTGGGTGGATCAGTGGGTTGGGCCTTTGCCTTTGGCTCGGATCATGATCTCAGGGTCCTGGGATCAAGCCCTGCGATGGAGTCTGCTTCCCCCTCTCTGCATGCTTCTCTGCCTACTTGTGATTTCTCTCTCTCTCTCTCTCTAATAAATAAATAAATCTTTAAAAAAAATTTCCTCATCTATAAAATGAGTATAAAACGGAATACCTCTTATAGGATTATGTTGAGGAGGGAAAAATCAAAGTACTTCGTACCATGAAAGTCCTTGGTGAAAGGTCAGTTGTGATGAGGCTGATGATGCTGATACGTTCCTGATCTCATTTATCCCCAATGAACAATGATGTTGGGGAAAGCGGGTGGCTGGGAAACAAGATCACCAACCCAAACTCATTTTTTAAGAACATTAAAAAATAGATGAAATGATACTATTGGTTACATTTCCACAATTAAACTAGCAGGTTTGGGGTTTTTTTTTCCCTTTATTCTTCTGTATTCTCAAAAGTCTAAAGGACCTACTACAAATCATAGCTGTGCTGCTATATAGCCTCAGGCAATTCAATTAACCTGTTTCCTATTCTATAATATGGAGATAAAACAATATCTGTCCTAACTAAGCCACAGAGTTGTTGAAAGAATAAAGCGAGATAATATTAGTGAAAATACTTTGTACACTAGAGACCCTTCACCATCTAGGCCTCGTCTTCCTCTCTGCTCTTACCCCTCCCCATTTTGTGTCCTATCCTCTAAGTGTACTAAAATACCCAGAGTTCCCCAAACATGCTCTAAAGTCATACAGTCCTCACCCTGCTCTCTTTCAGGAAGGTTCTTCCACTCTCCTCTCTTCCCACCCCTCCCCAACTGTGCTTGGTTAAACCGTGCTCCCCTTTCAGAACACAACTTAGCTGTCACTTGCCTTAAGAAAGCTTGCCAGACAACCCCCATTTCAGGTGAAGTAGATGCCTTTCCTCTCTTTACACAGCATGAGCCTGTATCTCCACGTGTCATTTTTGTCTCAATATAATTGTCTATGGACATGTCTGTTTCTCAACTATGAGCCTAAGGGCAGGGACCAGGTATGATTCATCTATTTCTTCAGAGCCCCTGACAATGCCCCATGTTTAATATGTGTTTAGCAAATGAAACTTAAATGACAATTAAAACATTTCATATGCGGGGCACCTAGGTGGCTCAGTGGGTTAAGGCCTCTGCCTTCCGCTCAGGTCATGATCTCAGGGTTTTGGGATCGAGCCCCGCATTGGGCTCTCTTCTCAGTGGGGAGTCTGCTTCCTTCTCTCTCTCTGCCTGCCTCTCTGCCTACTTGTAATCTCTGTCTGTCAAATAAATAAATAAAATCTTTTAAAAAAAAAGATTGTTAAAACATTTCATATGCTAGGTACCTAAGACTTCGATGCAAAATATTATAATGCAAAGCAATACTGCTCAATCTTGGCTGTATACCAGAATCACCTATAAACCTTCAAAAATAGAAATTCCAAGAGATTTTGATTTAGTAGACTTTAGAGCCCAGGCAACAGTATTTTTTTTTTAATATCTTCACAAGTTCAAATGCATAGCCAAAATTCAAGATCACTGCTAAAAACAATTGAAGTCATTAAGTTATAACAATTCTACCTAATATCTATATAACTCAACATCTACAATTCTTTTTCATGTATATTATTTTTTTAATCCAGTATCGTCAACACACAGTGTTATATTGGTTTCAGGCATACAATATTCATTTTCACACATATTATTAATTGAATCTTCACAACTCTGTAAGTTAGGTGTTATTTCTATTTTCAAACTAAGAAATAGATATTTAAATAAGTGTCCAAATAGGTCTTTGCCTAACTTCAAATTTAATGGTCTCCCTTCTACATCTGTCTCCTTCCCTAGAAAGTGACAGGCAATATTGCAGCAACATAGAAAGTACGTGGGGACAAGGGTTCAAATGAGAAAGACATGAATCCCAGCTTTGTGGGAATCAGGGAGAGAATAAGGAAAGCAAGGCCTTGAAGATACAGGCTGGCAGAGGAGGGTGGAAGCCACACATATTGTGTCATCATCAGAATATGAGGAGATGGCTGGAAGTGGAAAAGTGAAGTAAGAAAGTCCCATACACAAGAGTGAACTTCCCAATGCTGCATGCAAATTACCTCACCCCAACTCCATGAATAAGAGCCAGACATAATGGACTTGTCAGAACTAAGACTTAGATCAACTTTAGAGAATTAATACCAAGCAAAATCATATTAATGAGGGATCAGTGAATTCTGGTTCTTTCTAGACTTATCACACTATTCTTAGAGAGGGGATAATCTGGAGGATCCTAGCACATAGATCACTTCCCCCATCTCAAAGACTGAAATGATAGAATGGTGGAGGAAGTTACTTATGAAAGATAAAGCTTAACACAATAGTAGAAAAATATATGACATAACGATAATAAATTTATGATGGCAAAGGGAAATGAATATTCAGGCAGTGGTGACTCAGAACACTGGATAAATAAAGTCTGATCTTTCAGCTTCAGTGGTAAAGTGTTATCTTGTGAGTCTATAATATGACCATCTGATAGTGTTTTACCAGCAATTATTTTTTTGTAGTTCGAGCTCTGGACTTCAGTCAAGATTTTCTTAGGGGGAAAAGGCCAAAGGGATTAGAAAGCAATCTAAAAGGACACTTCTAGGGCTCCAAAGTTTAGTTTGAAGGTTTAAAAGGCAATATGATACAGTGGCAAAAGTGAAGTACTACACTGAGATTCAAAAAATGTAGTTTTAAACCAATATTTAGTCATTTGCTAATGATGTGCCTTTGAGAAAACCAAGACTTCTATAATCCAGTCTCCTAACTCGTAAAATGGAAATACCTATCTCATACGGCTGTTGTGAAGACTAAACAAAAAACACCAGGGAAAGATGTTATTCTTTTCCTGTATGAATGATAAATGTACATGCATGTAAAACCGTCCTCACCAATCTTTCTGTGCACAAAGAAAGAGAGCAGGCTAAACGAAGAAAAAATTTATTTTAACTCTCAGAGCAATATACTTGCAAAACATTCCTATACCCTCGGTACAGAAAAATTAAAGCAGCCTGGGTAATGAACATAACTCATAATTGCTGGTATCAGCTGAATATGAACTGGAATGGGGGTCTACCACTTACTTTCAGCAAAACCTTGAACAAGTTCCCATTGTCAGTGTGAGCTTCAACCTCCTTATCCATTAAACAGAGATACTAGTAATCATCTTACATGCTTATTTTGAAGACTGGGGAAAACAACTCATATAACATCTGGTACATAACAGATGTTCAATAAAGTTTACCACCACCTAACAACTGCAAACAAATTATACTTTCCAAAGTTTTCTTTATATTCAATATTTTATTTAGTTGCTTCAGAAACTTGTAAGCCAATCATAGCAACTGTTACTATCCCCATCTTATAGTTGGACAAAAAGCACAGAGATAAAATTACTTCCATAAGATCATACAGTAAAAAGAGACTAAATTAAGTTTCCCTGACCATTCCTCCCACCCCAAATTATATTAGTCCTTAAGAATTATGGGGCGCCTGGGTGGCTCAGTGGTTTAAGCCGCTGCCTTCGGCTCAGGTCAAGATCTCAGGGTCCTGGGATCGAGTCCCACATCGGGCTCTCTGCTCGGCGGGGAGCCTGCTTCCCTCTCACTGTCTCTGCCTGCCTCTGCCTACTTGTGATCTCTCTCTCTGTCAAATAAATAAATAAAATAAAAAAAAAAGAATTAAAATGACATCTATGAAATGATATATGCTTTTGAAAACCTTAAGCTTCTCTCTTTCAAAAAAAAAAAAAAAGTTTTTTTCCCTACTTTCTAATTACCGTTTAGAAAGATAAAAAAGAGGGAAAGAAAAATTCATTAAAAGCAGCAACAACAGGGCCACCTGGGTGGCTCGGTGGGTTAAAGCCTCTGCCTTCAGCCCAGGTCATGATCCCAGGGTCCTGGGATTGAGGCCCGCATCATCGCATCATCGGGCTCTCTGCTCAGTGGGGAGCCTGCTTCCTCCTCTCTCTCTCTCTGCCTGCCTCTCCGCCTACTTGTGATCTCTCTCTCTGTCAAATAAATAAATAAAGTCTTAAAAAAAAACCACAGCAACAACATAATTGAGAATTGTCTCAAATTAACAATTATTGATTCCACCTTGATTTTTCTTTTCATTTTCCCCATCAAAGCTACTGATCTCCTAAATAAAATTTTTAAAGGTCTGCTTATTAAAATGATACTTATTTGATAAACTATTCCTAAACTGAAAAAAAAAATTAGAAAGACAAATTTCTCCCATCTTGATGAGTATATGTCACTTTTGTACCCCTCTATTTTATCCTTTCATCTCAGCACTTATCATAACATGCTGTAATATCTTCAACACCGTGAGGACTTGAACTGCATCCAATGCATACCTGAACATCCTGTCCCAGCATAGGGCCTTGCACATGGTAGAGAAAGACTCAAGAAGCATTTAAAAATAAATGAACAAATGAAGCCAATCTCTCCGAGGGTAGGAAAGGAAAAAACTGGATATGAAATCTTAGGGCTAATAGGAAAGTGAAAGAAACAAAATATTTTAAGAGCTTCATAAGGAAGAGAAACCTTTGTGTGGAGTCAAACAGGCCCTTGTATGGCTTTAAGTATCACTAGAGAAAGACAAAAACCACAGAAGATCCGGAAGAGACAGTTTCAAGTCAAGACTCAAACATTAGGGCACTTATTTAGATTTGCAAAACCAGGTTACAAATTCCCAAGAAACAATCCTCGTCTAAGATATTTCAACAGCAGTTTTCAGGTTTTGACTCAAAGAACTCTAGCTGAAAAATACTGCAGGTTTTGGTGGAGCAGGACAGATGTAAAATGGAAGAAAACTCAGTCTAAAACAAATCCCCAAAAAAGTTAGAATCCACTTGGATTTGCATATTGGAGTGTGGGTCCTCTTCATTCTAAGAACTATTCTTAAATAAAACCCCACTATAAACAGCTGGCTGCAAATAGGACTAAATCCTCTTACACTTTTCATTCAACAAATATTTGAGACCCTGCTATATGCTACTGCTCTAGACACTGGGAATATGGTAACAAATAAAATAGACACAATGCTCTCAGGCAGCTTTCAATCTACTGGCAAAAGATACATGACAGATAGATGGGATGGACTGACAGGCAGTAAGTGCTAAGGAAGAAAAAGAAGGGAAGGAGAGAGAAAGAAAACACAGAAGGAAAGAGTGGGAGGGACCTGGCAAGGAGCAGCTCTTACCAAAAACAGATCTTTTAACCCTGTGGTTTTCAAACTTTAGCAAGTGTCAGAATCACCTGGAGGGCTTGTTAAAGCAGAGGTTTGGGGGCCCCAACCCCATAGTTTTTCATCTATAGGTCTGGGATGGGAAAAGTAATTTGCAATTCTATCAAATTCCCAGATTATATTGATGCTGTTGGTGTAGGGACTGCACTTGGAGCTAACTGTTCTAACCCAACAGAACCTGCCCTCAAGAAATTTCACAGGTTAATGGGGGGGGGGACCCACATAATTGCAATAGAGTACTATAGAGAGCTTTGAGACTAGTATGTACCTAAGCCAGAGGATAGAAGAGCAACCAGTTCTATGGAAGTAATAGGAGTGACTTAGGGACAGCTTCCCAGAGGTCCAACAAGCACTTCTCCACAAGCAGCTTGGGGGCGGGGGGGGGGGGGGGGGGGATGGGGGCAGCATTTCAACAGGGAAGAACAGCACCAGGCAAAAGCAGAGATGAGAAAGTGTATGGCAGAGGAGTTATATAAAGTGAGGCTGCAAAGGTAAGCAGTAATCTGATCTCCGAGAGCTTCTTATTCACGTTAAAAAGTTTATTTTTTTAAGATTTTATTTACTTATTTGACAGATAGAAACAGTGAGAGAGGAATACAAGCAGGCAAAGTGGGAGAAAAGCAGGCTCCCAGCTGAGCAGGGAGCCCGATGCAGGGTTCAATCCCAGGCCCCTGAGATCATGACCCAAACCGAAGGCAGATGCTTAACGACTGAGCCACCCAGTGCCCCCAAAAGTTTAAAAATTTATCTTTAGCCAATGACTAGTTGGGAAGTAAGGAGAAATGATGTGATTGGGTATAATTTTACAAAGATCTCTCTGGATACATAGGGCCCTTCTTTCACAAAGCGCTGGTTTCTCCAAGCCTACAGGGCCTCATAAAGTGTGCTTAGTAAATATATATTTAATTGAACTGAACAAGCTTTCTGTCAAGTGCTATCTTATGGATGAGAGGTAGGTCACCACCTTCCCCACAAGACTCACTTTGGCCTGGACGAGACTTGTAGAACAGGTCCAGCAGCCTCAATTACTGCACACTACTCCTTGTACAACTGGAGTCCCCCCAGAGATTAGGGCAGGCCTTCATTGTTTACATGTCTACCTCACCCACTAGACTTTGAGCTCTTTGAAAACAGAGAATGTCTTAATAGACTCTGAATCCCCATAGCGCTAGCAGGAGACCCAAAACAGTAGCTCTCCACACTGTGGTAATATTGGGTAAATGAATGACTGAGTAAGCAAATTTACCAATAAACGCATAATCTCATATAGGTAAGGATACAGATAAGCTTCAGGGTCCATGTTCCCAAAACCCTTTTGAGAAGTAGAGTTTCCAGTTGAGGTGAGGTGGATTTCATATGCACCTGATAAAGGATTTCCCAAATAGGAACAAAAATGTTACAAGTGCCATAAAAATCCTGCTAGACTTCTGGGAGCCCCATTGAGAAGTAAGTTTTGCCTGAAAGGAGTTTGAAGGTAGATGCCAGCAAAGACCTTGTTGGGGTGGAGGTGGGAGGGATATGAGGCGTGTGGCGGGATTACTCAATGGACTCTTTAAAAGCTGAGTACGTGCTGGATACCTGCTGATTTCTAGGACTTAAAAAGTGCTAGAATTTTAAGGCTGGAAGTGTCCTGCTCAAGGTCACAAAGTAAGTAGGTGAAGTCACAAGGTAAGACCAATAGGCATCTATATACTGTTGATTCCTGTTTTCTCCCGACAAAGACACAGTAGACAAAATGAAAGGTTATTCTCAGGAACAAGTTTTAAAATACGGGCTAGACTAATGAATTTGAATTTTTATTGGTAACCATAGCACTAACCCTTTTCTTCACCTTTCAGTTCTGGGGGAAAATTTTAAGACAGTTACCCAAGCAGTTTAACAAGAAGCACTTTGCTCCCAACACACACAAATACCAAAACTTCTAAAGCATTCTTCCAAAATACCCGCAGCAATGTTTGCTGCTGAAACATTCAAGACAGTAAGGGCCATAATAATCATGTTTTTCGAAATGGAGTATTGAACATAAAGTAACTGTCACTCTCCTTTCCTTGTCTGTTGCTAACTCCACAAGTTAGGGTATTCCCGGGGTGGGGGAGGGGCTGCATAAGTCAAGCTCCCTCCCCTCGTATTTTTCCAGGAGGTGAACTCTAGAGGTGCTCACCCCCCGCCTGGGCAGGAGGGGTTTTTTTCCAGGCTGAATGAATCGGACTCCGCTTTGCTAGGCTTCCCGATGGCCCGCCAAGGTTAGCGCCGGAGGACCGCAAAGTTCGCGAGGGAGGCGGCTCCCAGCCCCAGACCTGTCGGGTCTCCCGGCCCCTCCCCCGCTCCGGCCCTCCCCCGGGTTCCCCCCGGGTCCCCAGCTTCTGAGAACGCCGGCCTCTCCGGCCAGTGCACAGGGGGCCTTTGTTGGTCCGCCGAGAGCGGCCGGCCGCGCCGGGCTGCGCCCCGCCTCACCTTACCTGGTGCTCCCTCTCTCCCACCCTGCCCGGCAGCTGGGAATGAATGGGCCCAAGCCCCCACCCCCGCGCCGCCCCCACCCCCGCGCCCCAGCCCCGCAGCTTGCGACGCCAAGGGGGCCGCGCGGGAGCCGGCTCTCACCTTCCGCGCTCGCTCGGCTCGACTCCGCTCCTCCTCCTCCTCCACCCCGGTGGCGGCGGTCGAGCCGGGGAGTGAGCGCGCGAGTGTGCGCGAGGGGCCGCTTCACTTTCTCCCTCCCGCCGCCGCCGCCGCGCACTCGGCGCCTCCCCCACCCTGCTAGTGCCGGGGAGTCCCCTTAAGACGGGGGTCAGCGACGGCAAGGGGGTCGTAGGCAATTAGGCGACGCGGGAGAAAGGGGTGCTGTGAGGGGCGAGAATGTGAGGGGGCCTCAGGAGGCCTCTGGAGAACGAGGAGCGGAGACAGAATTCTTTGAGGAGATCTTTAGAGCGCGGGGCCCCGTGAAAGAGGGGTAGGCGTCTGAGGCGAAAGCGTTTGGGAAGTCCGACCGCAAAGCCGGTGAGGGGGACGGCGGGAAGGCGCGAGGGACGAGCACAGCGGGAGGGAGCGTTGTGGAGGAAGCCGTGAGGGGGTGTCTACTGTGCCGCCGGCACCTAGGGCTCCAGCTGCAGCCGCGGCCCGGCCGCCTCCCCCGCCCGCCCTCAGCCGAGCTATTGTACGCTGCCGGACCAGGCCCGACAGCCTCTCCCACCGGCTCCCGTCCCCTCCCCCGCGAGGCAGCGGCGCCGGCAGAGCCCGGCCCGCCCCGCCTCCCGCAGGTGGGAGGGGGTGGGGAGGGCTGCCCGACCCACGTGAGGAGGCCAACCCAGGCGTGGGGGAGGGCGAGCGCCTAGGATGACGTCATCGGCGCATGACGCCAGAGGCTGGGGAATCACCCCGCTGCCTCATGATGTCACTGCGCCCGCGTCTCTCCTCCCCCTGCACCCTCTTCGGCTGCAGACACCTTTGCGCGGCATTTCTCCGGGGAAGGTTTTGGGACGATTTCTGGGGGACGTTAGTCATGTGTGTAGTCTAGGGTCCAAAAAGACCGCTAACCCATTGGACTTGGGGTCCTCTTCAGGTTAGAAAGCACCACCGCATCTGCTAGCTCTCATTGCCAAGAGCTAAATTTGAAAACTACCCCATTTCGTGTGACCTCAAAGCCAGACAATTATTATACTCTTTGATTTTTTTGTGGAGAGAGGCACAAGGCGGGAGACCCAGAAATGATAATGGATGTTTGAACTATTGTGAACTGATAGAATCGGTTTCCTTTCGCATTTTTCTCCTACCACGAAGACTACCGAGACTACGTTCAACCCAAACCTTTCCCCTGAGCTCAGACTATTTTCTAATTCCTCCTGGACAGCATCACTTGCATACCCCACTCTGTACCTCAAATTCCATATGTCCAGAACTGAAACAACATTAGTGACGAAGGGTCTGGAATCAGATTGCTTTGCTTCAATCCCCAGGTGCCCTAACTTTAGTGATAGGATCTTAACATTTCTAAGCCACAATTTCTGCATAATCCGTAGTATCTGTGTATCCTTAACTCCATCTCTCTATGCCTGTTTTACCATAATATAAACTACAACCTATTACCATTTCCCCCAAATTTACTACTCATGTTACTTCCTGGTCTCAGTGAATGCCCCCCCCAATCACCCAATCCGCTATGCCGGAAACCGGAACATAGCCCCCATTCTTGCTCCCCCAACACCCTTATCAAGTCGAGCACCAACTTTGGGAGATTGTATAGAGTTTCCTAATTATTTCTCAAGCCCTTGCCCTACTGCTCACTTACCGTCACCTGCACGATTGGAGCAGCTTTTAGTCTCCAAACTCAATCCATTCTTGCTGGTAATCAGAGAAGCCTTTTAAAACCACAAATCTGATGATGCTTTCCCCTGTTTAAACACTCTGAAGGGCGTTTGTTGCTTTCAGGATGAAGTCCAAACTCGTTAACTTGGCACTGTACAACCTTGGTGCTTACATCGGCCTTTCTAACTTCCTCTCATGCAGAATATCTTTTCTTCCAGCCACACTGAAATGCTACTTAATGTTCTTTGAAAGCACATTTCTTCATGTCTCTGAGCCCTTATATCTTTATCTCATTGGCCAACACCATCCCATTCATTCTGCAAAGCCCAGCTCAGATGTCATGTTCGTTTATTCATTCAATTAATATTTCTTAAGTTTCCTTGAGCTTTCACAATGTTGTAATCCTACGATGCTTTTATGCCTTTTGTGGCATGTAGAACAGTCTAGTAATTTTGTTTATCTAACTTCCTGAGCTCCTTGAGAGCAAGTCACATTCCTATCCATACTATCCTTATTCCTAGTATCTAGAACAGTGCCTGATACATAGTAAGAATAAATATTATGAAGATGTATTTAATAAATGCTTACATGTGCTTACTGTGTGCCAGACACTGTTCTAAGCACTGCCTCCTTTAAACCTCCAATAACCTTGTGAGATAGACTACTGGTATCGGCCCCTATTTTATTGATGAGGAAACTGAGGTGGTTAATTTAACCCAAGGTCATAATCTAGCAAATTAATTCTAATTTAAACTGTTTTTCTTAGTCTCTGGTGGGTGAAATAATGGCTCCCTAAGGATGTTCATACTCTAATCCCAAGAACTTATAAATATATTACCTTCCATGACAAAAGAGATTTTTATGGTTAAAGGTCTTGAGATGAGGTTATTCTGGACTATCTGGGGGAAATTCAGTGTAATCACAAGGATACTTAAAAGTGAAAGGGGGAAGGGATGTGGAAAAAGGAGACAGAAGACGGAGGAAGAGGTAGATTCAACTATAGAAGAGGTCAGATGTGAGATGTGATTCAGTGTGAGAAGCACTCTACTCACCCCTTGAATACAGAGGAAGAGAGCTACCAGCTAAAGAATAAAACTCCACAAGTGGGACAAGGCAAGAAAATAGATTGTTCCTCAGAGCCTCCAGAAAGGAACAGAGCCCTGCTGACACCTTGATTTTAGTCCAGTGACATCTATTTCAGACTTCTGAACCACAGAACTGTAAAATAATGAGTGTGTATTGTTTTAAAGCACAACATTTGTGATAGTTTGTTATAGCAGCAATAAGAAACACACAGTGTCAAATCAAGGGTGACTGGGGGTGCCTGGGTGGCTGGCTCAGTCAGTTAAGCATCTGACTTATTCTCTCAAGTAAATAAATAAAATTTAAAAAATAAATAAAAATAAATAACATAAAAATCTTCCATGGAGGTCTTCTGGAGTTCATACCATGTCATGAATTGATAGGTGGATGACCTGACCCTGAAATTCCTTCTTCAAGGCTTTTTTCCCCCTTGGTTTTATGTATGTATGTATTTATTTACTTATTTATTTATTTAAGTAGGGGAGGGACAGAAAAAGAGGGAGAGAGAATCTTAACCTAGTCACACACCCAGCACAGAGCCCAATGTGGGGCTTGATCTCACAACCCTGAGATCATGACCTGAGCCAAAATCAAGAGTTGGACACTTAACCAACTGAGCCACCCAGACATTCCAAGGCTTTTTTTTTAAATGAACTTTTTTTTTTTTTTTTAAGTAAACTATGCCCAACATGGTGCTTGAACTCACAACCCTGAGATTAAGAGTTGCATGCTCTCCCAACTGAGCAACTCTGGTGCCCCTTTCTTTAAGACTTTTAAGATAGTTAATAAAATCCAGCCAACTCCTAGAAATTAAAATTAGCATTACCCCATACCATTCAAGAACTGGAGCATATATTCTCAATCAGGGCCAATATCTCCCCCAAAGAAGTGAAAATTTGCTGGTTTTTTTTTTTTAAGCTTTTACTTAAATTTCCAGTTAGTTAACATACAGTATAGTATTAGTTTCAGATGTACAATCTAATAATTCAATGTGAAAATTTGTTCAAAGTTAGGGAAAAAATATCTTAGATACTACAATGGTTTATGGCCTCCAAAGATCAATCCTGTTTGACAAAATCTTATTCCTTAGTATTTAATTTCTCTGGCTAGGTATACTTTATTTTTATTGAGATATAGTTGACATATAACATATTAGTTGTAGGTATGCAACATAATGATTTGATACATGTATATATTGTGAAGTAATTGCTACCATGTAAGTTTAGTTAATATCCATTACCACATATTGTTACAAGTTTTTTTTTCTTGTAATGAGAACTTTTAAGATCTACTCTCTTAGCAACTTTCAGAGGTACAAAACAGTATTGTTAACAATGGTCACCATGCTATACATTATATCCTCAGGACTTGATCTTGTAACTCTAAGTCTGTATCTTCTGAGCACCTTAACCCTTTTTGCACACTCTCCCACCCAGGATTCTTTTCACTTAATTTTTCTCCTTAAGAGGGTGATTTTTTTTTTTTTTTTTAATGTTGAGAATCCCTGTGCTAGAGATACTACAAGGTACTTCTTTCAATCCACCACAAGGGAAGAGCCCGGTTGTGACAGCACAGAATATCAGGAGCTATCACCAGCCATTGAGTCCTAGTTGCCCTCTGATCAGCGGGTAATTCTGTTCCATAATTCTATCCTGAGAGTGCTCATTTTGGGGTCACTCCCGGTACCATCCACCCAAGTTTAGATTTCCCAAAAACCAGAGCCTGAGATAAATACTTGGGTGTAGGTAGTTTATTTGGGAGGTGACCCTAGGAAATAGGAATGAAATAAGGGAAAGCAAAAGCCAATGTAGAGTGTGTTACTGAGGGTCTCACTTCTGCCAGAACCTCAGAGAAGCATTCAGAATGCCTCCCAGAATAAACCACCTGAAAGACGGTTCCATCTCTTTTGGTTGATGGTTGTCCCCAGGGCTGCTGACTGCCCTGGACTCTGTGGCTGTGCTTGCAAGTCTAGCAAGTATAGATACTGGAGAAGATTCTGAGGCAGAATAAGGAAAGATGTGAGGTATACACCTGAGGTGACATGCGAGCAGCAAGAGGAGAGTTGAAACCATCCACCACAATTGTGGCTGGAATCAGAGGTGAGCTAAGGAAATGAGACAAGTCCCAGAGACGTCTACTGACAAGCTAAGCAGGTTTCATCTATAGGTTCACATTATCAAATCAACTTTAGAAGACAATGCCAAACCTATTTTCCAAAATGATTGAATCAATTTACATTCCCACCAGCAGTGCATGAGTGTTCCAATTATCCTGCATCCCCACCAATACTTGATGCTATCAATCTTTGTTATTTCAGTCATTCGAATGGGTGTGTAGTGATGTTGCAGTGTTATTTTATTTTATTTTTTTTTAGATTTATTTATTTATTTATTTGACAGAGAGAGATCACAGTAGACAGAGGCAGGCAGAGAGAGAGAGAGGGAAGCAGGCTCCCTGCTGAGCAGAGAGCCCGATGCGGGACTCGATCCCAGGACCCTGAGATCATGACCTGAGCCGAAGGCAGCGGCTTAACCCACTGAGCCACCCAGGCGCCCCGTGTTGCAGTGTTATTTTAATTTGCATTCTTTTGATTACTAATGAGGATGAAACCTGTTGATAAGTTTATTGGTCATTTGGGTATCTTTTTTTTGTGAAGTAACAGTTCAGATCTTTTGCTTATTTTTTTAAGTTTATTTATTTATTTTTTAGTAATCTAAACCACTGCGGGGCTCAAACTCACCACTCCAAGATCAAGAGTGACACGTTCTTCCCGCTGAGTAAGCCAGGCACCCCATTTTGCTCAATTTTTTAAAAATTTTTATTTATTTTTTGGCTCCTGGGTGACTCAGTCAATTAATCATCTGCCTTTGGCTCAGGTCATGATCCTGGAGTCCTGGGATCAAGCCCCATATGGGGCTCCCTGGGTGGAGGGGGGTGCTTGCTTTTCCCTCTCCCTCTGCCTGCCACTCCCCCTGCTTGTGCTCTCCCTCTCTGTCAAATAAATAAATAAAATCTTGGAAAATAAATAAATAAAACCTTGGAAAATAAAGATTTTATTTGTTTTGAGAGAGAGAAAGACAAAGAGCACACAAGTGGAGAAAGAGGTAGATGGAGAGCAAGAGAATCCCAAGCCGACTCCCTGCTGAGAGCAGAGCCTGATAGGACCATAGGATTCAATCTCACAGCCCCAAGATCATGACCTGAGCTGATATGTGAGTCAGATACTTAACTGACTGAGTCACCCAGGCATCCCCCCTATTTTGCTCAATTTTTAAATCAACTTTATCGAGGTATAACTTACATGTAATAAAAATACACTTATTTTCAGTGTTTACCTTGATGAGTTATGACAAGTGTATATCCCTTATTACCACCACCACACCCTTTCTGACCCAGGAAATTTCCTTGTGCCCCATTTTAGTCAATCCCTACACTCATGATAATCAATCTTCTGCTTACTATTACTATAAATTAATTTTTGCTTATTCTAGAATTTCATATAAATGGAATTATACAGTATGTACTTTTTGTGGTTTTTAATTCAGCATAATGTTTTTGAGATCATCCATATTGTTTCATGTGTCAGCCAGTATTTTCTTTTTATTGCTGAGTATGGCTATACTATGATCTGTTTATCCATTCAACTGTTGATGGACATTTCAAGTTTGGGGCTATTATAAATAAAGCTACTAGGATCATTCATATACAAATCTTTGTGTGGATATGTGTTTTCATTTCTCTCGGGTATGAAATGGATGGGTTGCAGGGTAAGCATATATTTAACTCTATAAGACTTACTAAACAGTTGCATGCTTGGCTGGCTCAGTCCGAAGAACATTCAACTCTTGATCTTGAGGTCATGAGTTTAAGCCTGAAGTTGGGTGTAGAGATTACTTAGATGTAAACAAATGAATTGCTTGACTGTTCTCCAAAACAGTTGTACCATTCAGTGTCCATTTGACATGTCCCCAACATTCTCTGAGCACTTCTTTGCTTTCTGGTCCAAGATGGTCTAGGTTCTTCTTGTACTGTATTTGACCCCAAACCTTCAAATCAGGCTTTTCTCCAAAGAGTTCTGGTTCCTTTCATTGAAAAATTGAATTTAGAAACCAAGATCTAAGCACTAGATGAGGTCATTACCATGGACTGTCACTGTTCCTTGATGCTCTCAGTGTATATAAGACACCAAGCAGGGGTGCCTGGCTGGCTCCACCAGTAGAGCATGCAACTGTTGATCCTAGGGTTTTGAGTTCAAGCCCCATGTTAGGTGTAGTAATTACCTAAAAATAAAATGTTTTTTTTAAAAAAAGACTCCAAGGATACTCACTCTCACTCTCCTTCTGGCCTTTAAAAAGCATACCACATGTGTTCTGCAGTAAAAGGAAAGGAATTCTGCCAACACCTTGAGGGGACTTGGAAGCCTCTGATAATAAGGGAACCCACCAACACAATGTGAGGCCCTGAGCAAAGGAACTATCTAAGTCATTTTCAGTCACTGTGTGAGAGGTGGCAGCTCCACCCGCAAGTCCGTTTGGCAGTGTTGTTCTGGTAGTGATTCCAGCCTACAACTCAATTCTCCTAACTTTGCAACAACCTCATGTCTCTTTAAATCTTCTTCTACTTAGAATAGCTAGAGTTCATTTCTGTTTCGTTCACCTAAAGCTTAACAGATATACCTGCCTTTGCTTGAGCTAGCTTAAAAGGCTTCTTCTTTCTTGTGGCACAGTGATTCTGGTCTAAGATAACAATGGAGACGTGAAAAGTTGACTGTTACCACAAAGGGCGGGAAACTGAGGAGTCCAGTGAGGCAGAATGAGGGCCAATTAATTCAACCAACATATTCTTCTCATCCTCTGCCCTGCATCAGGCCCTAGAAATAGAGATAGGTCATGAACACCCTTGCCCTCAAAGAGCTCCAAAGCTAGTTGGGAAGACAAATATATTTATGAGCAAATCACAATACAACATTTTATGACCCGTAAAAGGATTTAATTAAATATAGTGGGAGCCCAGAGAAGACAGCGATAATTCTGCCTCCCCAGGGGTATTAGGAGATTACATTTGAGATGGGTCTTCTAGGATGAGTTAGCTTAAAAAGAAAGAAGAGAAAAGGATCCATTACCCACAAGTCTTGTTGGACTCAGAGTGAGTCAGTCACTTTGAAGGCATCGTTCCATCTAACCCTCAGGACATCGCCAGAGCTAGGTATGTTATCTCCTTTTTTCAAATCAGGAAGCTGGGCTCAGTGAGGTTAATAATTTGACAATCTCCAACAATCAGATGTAAAGGAAACAGGCTCATAGGATCCATTCTAGATGGTATAAGCATAAAAACACTTAACCTCAGGGTGTGAAAATGCTTGAGGAATCATTGGGAGCTCTCAAAGTAAAGACTCCATGCTGGGCTTTCAGGAGTGACTCCCCAAGTCCTACTGGTGGGAACAGCAGGGCAGCTGTGGCCCGAGCACACTAGGAAAGCCTCTCTTGAGGCTGCTGGCTCCAAAACGCTGCCCTCTCAGCAGCAGTTCATACCAGCATAAACGGGTATCCTCTCCCCGCTTAACTCAGTTCCAAACTCAGGTCCTGCAAGGGTACATCTGATTTGTGGACACTAGCTGGAAACAAGTCTGGAATAAGGGATTTGTTTTTCCCACCTCCAGTATGGGGAGACATACCAGAACGCAGCTGGACTGGCTACTGAGTGAGCCAATTCACCATTTCTGCCACATTCAGTTTGATGGGCTTATGAATATTCACTCAACAAACACTAAAATGATGGATTAAGCCTATCATGTGTGGAAATGGACACTCTCATACACTACTGGTGGAAGAGTAAGGTGCTTTGGCAGCATCTAAAAATACTAAAAGCATGTATCCACTCAGAGCCAGCAATACTACTTTTTTTTAAATTTTTTTTTTTTTAATTTACTTATTTGACAGACAGATCACAAGTAGGCAGAGAGGCAGGCAGAGAGAGAGGAGGAAGCAGGCTCCCCGCTGAGCGGAGAGCCGGATGTGGGGCTCAATCCCAGGCAGAGGCTTAAACCACTGAGCCACCCAGGCGCCCCAGCAATACTACTTTTAAGAATCCTACCAAGAGGGGCACCTGGGTGGCTCAGTGGGTTAAAGCCTTTGCCTTCAGCTCAGGTCGTGGTCCTGGGGTCCTGGGATCCAGCCCCACATCCGGCTCTCTGCTCAGCGGGGAGCCCGCTTCCTCCTCTCTCTGCCTGCCTCTCTGCTTGTGATCTCTGTGTGTCAAATAAATAAATAAATAATCTTAAAAAACAAAAAAAGAATCCTACCAAGAAAAAAATAGCACAAATACATGAAGTTCAAGAATGTGCAATATACATGTGGCTACATCAATCTGGAAGCAACCTAAATATCCATCAATATTTGACTAATTAAATAAGTAAATGATACATCCACACAACAGACTACCATGCAGGTATTAAAAGGAATTAAATGGATCTCTTTATACATTGGCCTGAAAAGATGTCCTTCATATGTTGTTGAGTGCAAAATGACCAAAAAAAAAAAAAAAAAAAAAAAAGTAACTTGTAACTACGGTAGTTTATATAACATAATCTCATTTTTTGTTTTTAAAAATGGAGGTAGCAGATATGTCAGTACAAGCATAGGAAAAATTGTTGCTAGTGTTTACTCTAAGGGATTGGAAGGGTAAAGGTAGGGAACTTTCATATTCTTTACATAACTTTTTAAAGCCAGGTATTATGGGTAAGATTTTCTTTTCTTGGTTGTAATTTTCAGTATTTTTAGAAAAAATATATATATTTATGGTGTGTGTGTGTGTGTCTTTCAAACCATTTTTAAGGATAACCTAATATACATTTTTAAACCAGAAATTAAGATAAAAAGTGAATCGAGTGGTTTAAACCCAGAATGAGTCTCAGTGGCCACTGAGCAGGCTCTCCGATAGGCAGAGTAGAAATGTTCATGCTCAAACCCAGCTCAGACCCAGCACAGACCTTGCTCTTCCATCCCCAGGACAGAGTCAAGCAGGGTCAAATTGAGCCTGCTTGACTCTGTCCTGGGGATGGAAGAGCAAACCATGGAGTGGGAACTGTGTGAATATCTGCAAGTCCAGGGAGGGGAAGGTTTGCCCAGGCTCTTATCTCTTCATACAGTCGAGTCTTCTTTGAGGGCCTACTGTGGGCCAGGCACAGTGTTAGGCACTAGAATTATGAAAGTAAATTATATAAGCATTGTTCTCAAAATGTTTATTGTCCAATGAACAATAATATCAATGAAAATTCATATCTGCAATCATAACTTTTTTGTAGTTCTAGGTAGCCCTGGAAAATTGAAACACTTCTCTTCCCACTTGATTCTCTCAACAACTCTGTGAGGGAGCCAGGGCACAAACCATGTCCCCATTTTACAGAAGAGGAAACCGAGGTTCAAAGGGAAAGTGACTCAGTCCAAGTGCATATGCCAACAGCATTTTACCAATTATTTTCATGACCATTAATTCATTCACTGGGGGCACAGCTGGGCCTAGGGGAGGGGCTGGGGGGGGAGCCGTGGTAGGCTCAGGTCCTGCGTGTGCTGCGTTCTATCCTGTGATACATTCAATTCAGCTGCTTAATTCAAGAATTCCATCCAACTCAGCAACATGTCGGGGCCAGTACTGTTCTGTTCCAAAGGATGAGGTTGTTCAGTACATCAGTATGGGGAGAACAAAAGGATCTCTACCTTGCTCTGTCCTCTGAGTCTTACATCTACTGTCCTGTGTTATTTTGCATCATCTGATTTTGCTCTAGAGTTCACAATCTTGTATGCAAATGTTTTTTTCACTAGAATATTAATTTCCATAATGGCAAGAATGCATAATTCTTAGATATCTTCTAAGAGTATGTCTCTACTATTTTTTAACTGCTACCTTTAATGAGGAATACAACTAACATATTAATAGAAACAAGTTTCATGCAACAGTATATATCCTTAGCCTGTGCAATGTACCCGATATTTTCCATTATATTGTATATAATTTCACTTTTTACTAGTCTCTTAAATGCAAGATAGTATCCTGGATTGGATTCTGGATTAGAAAAAGCACGTGAGTAGAAAAACAGGTGCAATCTAAATAAAAGCTGTAGTTTAGTTAATATTGTACCAACGTTAATCTCTTAGTTTTGGCTCATGTACAATGGCTACGTGTAATGTGAACATTATGGGAAGTTTGAATGAAAAATATGCAGGAACTTCCCAAAGTATTTTTGCAGTTTATCTGTAAATCTGAAATTATTCAAAAGAAAAAGTTTACTAAAAAAAAAAAAAAACCCAAATACAGGGGGAATAAGGTGGCAAAATGGATGAAGGGGGTCAAAGGTAGAAACTTCCAGTTATAAAATAAAGAAGTAAGAGGGATGTAATATGCAGTATAATGATTATACTGTTATACTATATAATAACTATATTATATAATTAATAATACTATATTATATATTTGAAAGTTGCTAAGAGAGTAAATCTTAGAAGTCCTCATCACATGAAAAAAAGAAATTTTTGTAACTATGTATGGTGATGGGTGTTGACTAGACTTATTGTGGTGATCATTGTACCATATACACAAATATTGAATCATTATGTGATCACTATACCTCAATGAAAAATAAATAAATAAAACTTCATAAATGTGGAGGGGAAAAGCCCCAAATCTTCTAGTCTTAACCACTGAAACTGATTTTATGACCTGCTAATGGGTTGTAATTCATATTTTGAGTGTTGTAGGTGTTTGCTGTCTTTTTGAATAATGGGGATAAGAGTGGCTGTGGGGATCCATGAAAGCCCCTTATCCCTCCCTCTCTGACTCCCACCTCCCCAGAAGGGCTGCAGCTAACCTCTCTCCCTGCCCTTGGCCTTCTCTGCCTTGTCTTATTCTCCTCTTTGTCTATATGGCCTATGTTTAAAGGGATCTCCTTACCTGAATCATCTGTGGGCCTTAAAAGAGATACATGGTACATTACTTGTTAAATGGATGTCTCAAGGAATAGCTGTGTTTCAGAACCCTTGCTCCTGAATTTTTCTGCCTGTTCAAATTGTAGGAGATATTTGTTTATGTATAGAAATCTAATAGAAAGTCTTTTCTGAAAGCCTTATGTGAAATAAAGTTTCCCAAAGCTGGCAGAAAGTCTTTCTTAACAAAAACCTTCATTACCAGCTTGGAGACTTCCAAGTCACAAAGGAAGAACAGCTTCTATGAAAAAGGTTTAAAAATTTTATACCCATTCACTACTTAAAAAAAAAAAAAAAGGTGGGGCGCCTGGGTGGCTCAGGGGGTTAAGCCTCTGCCTTTGGCTCAGGTCATGATCTCAGGGTCTTGGGATCAAGCATCCGGGCTTGCTGCTCAGCAGGGAGCCTGCTTCCCCCCACCCCACCTGCCTCTCTGGCTACTTGTGATCTCTGTCTGCCAAATAAATAAATAAAATCTTTAAAAAAAAGAAAGAAAGAAAAAGATAATAAAAATGGAGGAAAATAAAAAATGAAATTCTAAAAGATCACTTCTAAACCCACCATAAGTAACCACTGTACATTGTAATACACAACCCCTTTTACAGCTATACACATGTAAGTACACATAATGTTTTTTAAATAAGTGGTCATATTATTCATAGCATTTTAGAGCTATCTTTCCGCAGGCTGTTCCCTCATGCTGGCATGCATTTCCTCCTTTTTTTTCTCCCCCTCAATATTTCCTGCTCATCTGTCTAGATTCAACACATAATCCCACCACTGGAAAGCATTTTCTGCCCTCTTGGCCTTCCTCCACCCTAGATGGATTAGGTTTTAGTTATCTCTTTACTACAGTTTGTATCTGAATGAGCTTTTTACATGTCTATCTGTCCTAACAATCAGGGAGCTCCTTGATGTCAGGGATCATTCCCAAAGCAAGTTTTGCTGAATGGCTGTGAGGAGGGATGGAGGAATGGACCGCAAAATGACTGATGCAGGGAAAGAGACAGTCTCCTGACTTAGAGAGCGTCCTTGGCCTTTTGGCCCTGCAGCTTCAGCCTCAACTATGTTGCCATGGAAGAGTCACTGGTAGAGAGCATATGGATGATGTCAGGCACCCATCACTGGGGCTACAAAGAATTCAAATGCCTGTTATCTCCATGGGGAAACACCCTAAATCCCATGGATATTTGTGCATAGTCCTGGATTCTGGCCCCTTGTTCACTGGAGAGGCAGCATATCTGCTCAGGCATCTTGAAAACCCAGATCATAGTCTCAGTTCTGCATCAGGAGACCCAGATTTCAATCTCAGTCCTGTGACACACTTGCTATGCATGGCCTGGGACAAGCTATTCCCCTGCCGCGGGTCTCGGTTTTCTCATTGTGCAACATAGGGATTCCATTAGATGGTTTCTAATTCTCCTTTCAGCACTCATCCTTTTTTTTTTTTTTAAGATTTTATTTATTTATTTGACAGAGAGAGATCACAAGTAGCAGAGAGGCAGGCAGAGAGAGAGAGGGAAGCAGGCTCCCTGCTGAGCAGAGAGCCCGATGTGGGACTCGATCCCAGAACCCTGAGATCATGACCTGAGCCAAAGGCAGCAGCTTAACCCACTGAGCCACCCAGGCGCCCTCAGCACTCATCCTTGATGGCCTCATGATGTACTTACTGTTCATCTCACTCAGAGAAGAGGCAGGATAGTGGCAGTGAACATTGCCCACCTTTCCTAAACTGTGCTCACTGCTATTAACTCACCAAGTGCCCTTGGGCAAATCTGTTTACTTCCCAGGACCTCAGAGTCCTCGTCTGGAGAGTGAAGATTGGGCCAGCTCTTACATGCTATGAATTTATGTCCACAATGCACCCTTTGGAAGCCATCTAATCCAAAGAGAGTATTTTGCTTAAAGGTGAGTATTTGAAATATCTGAGAATACAGTAAGATTGCATTAGCTGATGTGCTCTGTGTTCTCAGAGACCACCATCTTACACTGAAGTAGATGTTTCAGCTTTTACCCAAATCACTGTGATTTGAGGCATAGCCGTTCCCAAACTCACTGCAAAGTTTACCACCACATCACACTGATTTACAGAGCTGCCAAAAAATAAGGAAATGGCAAACATCAATGTTGCAATTCTAAATTCTCAGATGCTTGAGAGCTTTTCACCTTTTATTCACAAAATGACACAATTTAGAGTTCTCTAAAGGCTGTAACTCACTGTCAGTATTACTCTAACACCAAGTCTGAAGCTTTTTTTCCATTAGAAAAACCATAGTCATTACACTAAGTGCAATGGATATTATTAGCCACTTATAGGAAATTTCAATAAAGAGCAAGAATTTGGGAAAGCATTTTTTTCTCATATAGCAAAGGGGAGATTATATCTATATCTATCTATATCTATATCTATATCTATATCTATATCTATATCTATATATACATGTCTCTCTCAGGAAAGAGGCAAGAATGAAACACACTAAAATGTTCACAGTACATGAAAATATGTTAACTATCTTTAGCCATATAGAAATGCAAGTTAAAACCATGATGAAATATATTATATACTTTTTAGAATGTAAAATACTAAAAAGACTGAACATACCAAGTGTTGACAAGAATTTTGAAGAGATGGGACTTACACACTAACGAATGGTAATGTAAAATGTATGCTATATTGGAAAACAGTTTCTTGTAAAACAGTTTGTAAGTGTCTTTAAAAGTTGAATATATACAAGGTATCTTGGTGGCTCAGTCAGTTAAGCATCTGCCTTCGGCTCAGGTCATGATCTCAGGGTGCTGGGATCAAGCCCTGCATCAGGCTCCCTGCTCAGGGAGCAGTCTGCTCCTCTCTCTGCCCCTCCCCTCACTCATGCGCTCACTCTCTCTCTCTCTCTCTCACATAAATAATCTTTGAAAAAAAAGTTAAATATATAAACCTACCTACCATATGAGCTTATCATTCTAACCGTAGGCACTTACTAGAGAGAAAGCATATGAAAGCATATATCCATAGAAAGTCTTCTACATAAATATTCATAGCAGCTTTACTTGTAATAGTCAAAAACTGGAGGCAAATTTTGGGGACTGAAAGGTATCTTATTTAGGGCAATGACTCCACAGCTGTAGACATATGTCAAAACTTATCAAATTGTTCATCAACAAGTTAATGGATAGACAAATTGAGGTATATCCAACCAATGGAATACTACTCAGCAATAAAAAATGAATGAACAATTAATGATTCTTAGCATAATTACACTGACTGAAAGAAGTCAGACAAAAAAGAATACACAGTATATGATTCCATTGATAGAAAATTCTAGAAAATGAGAACTAATCTATAATGGCAGAAAGGTGGTTGCCTGAGATGGGAAAAAGAATGGGAAGGAGCAATTACAAAGGGCATGGAAAACTTAGGGGGTGATGGATATGTGTTTATGATCCTGATTGTGACAATGGCTATATATAGCCGTTATGTATATATATACACATACATGAAGTCTACAACCTGCAGAAAAAGGGAAATAATAAAGATTAGGGCAGAAATAAATGATACAGAAACTAAAAACAAAAAACCCAATAGAACAGATTAATGAATCTAGGAGTTGGTTTTTTGAAAAAAATTGATAAAATCAATAAACCCCTAGCCAGACGTATCAAAAAGAAAAAAGAAAGCACCCAAATAAATAAAATCGCAAATGTGAGAGGAGAAATAATCACTAACACCACAGAAATACAAAGTTATAAGAATATATTATGAAAAATTATATGCCAAAAAATTAGACAAACTGGAAGAAATGAATAAAATCCTAAAAACATATAAACTACCAAAACCAAAACAGAAAGAAATAGAAAACTTGAGCAGACTGATAACCAGCAAAGAAATGGAATCAGTAATCAAAAATCTCCCAACAAACAAAAGTCCAGGGCCAGATGGCTTCCCAGGAGAATTTTACCAAACATTTAAAGAAGAGTTAATACCTATTCTTTTTTTGTCTTCCAAGATTGTATTTAAATTCAAGTTAGCTAACATATACTGTAGTATTGGTTTCAGGAGTAGAATTCAGTGATTCATCACTTGTATACAACACCCAGTACTCTTCATAAGTGCCCTCCCTAATGCCCATCCCCCATTTATCACATCCCCCCATCCACTTCCTCTCCTATTCTTCTTAAACTATTCCAAATAATAGAAATGAAAGGAAAACTTCCAAATTAATTCTGAGAGGCCAACATTACCCCGATATCAAAACCAGAAGAAGACTCCACTAAAAAAGAACAATGGTGCCTGGGTGGCTCAGTTGGTTAACAGTCTGCCTTTGGCTCAGGTCATGATCTCAGGGTCCTGGGATCCTGAGTCCAGGATCGGGCTCAGCAGGGAGTCTGCCTCTCCCTCTCCCTGTGCCCCTCCCCTGCTCCTGTTCTCTCTCTCGCTTGCTCTCGCTCTCAAATAAATAAAATATTTTTAAACAAGAGAGTTGATCACAGCTTTATAATAAAGCTTGAAATCAGGCATTGTGATGCCCCCAGCTTTGGTTTTCTTTTTCAACATTCCCCTGGTGATTCGGAGTCTTTTCTGGTTCCATACAAATTTTAGAATTGTTTGTTCCAGCTCTGCAAAAAATGTTGATGGTATTTTGATAAGGATTGCATTGAATGTGTAGATTGCTTTCACTCATAGTGGAACATAAGGAATAGTGCAGAGGACAATAGGGGTCAGCAGTCGGGGGGGAGGGTGGGGGAGAACTGAATGGGAAGAAATCAGAGAGGGAGACAAACCATATGAGACTCTTAACTCCGGGAAGCAAACTGAGGGTTGTGGAAACAGAGGTGGTAGGGGGATGGGGTAACTAAGTGATGGGTATCAAGGAGGGCATGTGATGTGATGAGCACTAGGTGTTATACTGAACTGATGAATCATTGAACATTATATCAAAAGCCAATGATGTACTATATCTGGACTAATTGAATTTAAATAAAGTACAAAATAAATAAAATAAAAAATAAAAATAAAAAGGAGAGAGAATGACAAGCCAATATCGCTGATGAACATGGATGCAAAAAATCTCAATAAAATACTAGCAAATCGAATCCAACACCACATGAAAAAAATCATTCACCACGATCAAGTGGGATTTATTCCTGGGCTGTAAACAAAGTACAACATCCATTCATGACAAAAATCCTCAACAAAGTAGGGTTAGAGGGAACGTATCTCAACATAATAAAAGATAGATACAAAAAAACCTACAGCTAATGTCATCCTCAATGTGGACAAACTGAGAACTTTTCCTCTAAAGTCAAAAATAAGACTGGGATGTCCATTCTCACCACTGTTATTTAACATAGTTTTGGAATTCCTAGCTTCAGCATTCAGACAACAAAAAGAAAGAAAAGGCATCTAAATTGGCAAGGAAGAAGTCAAACTTTTGTTATTTGTAGATGACATGATAGAAAACCCAAAAGATTTGACCAAAACATAGCTAGAACTGAAACACATTTCAGTAAAGTTGCAGGGTACAAAATCAATGTACATTTCTATTGCATTTCTATACACCAATAATGAAACAGCAGGAGGAGAAATCAAGGAATCAGTCCCATTTACAACTGCACCAAAATTCATAAGATACCTAAGAATAATCTAAACAAAGAGGTAAAAGGTCTGTGCTTTGAAAACTACAGAACACTTCTGAAAGAAACTGAAGAAGACACAAAGAAATGGAAAAACATTCCATGCTCATAGATTGGAAGAACAAATGCTTTTAAAATGTCTACATTACCTAAAGCAATCTACATATTTAATGCAATCCTTATTAAAATACTACCAGCATTTTTCACAGAACTAGAACAAACAATCTTAAAATTTGTATGGAACCACTAAAGTCTCTGAAGAGCCAAAGCAATCCTGAAAAAGAAAACCAAACCTGGAGGCACCACAGCTCTAGACTTCAAGTTGTATTACAAGCAGTAGTGACCAAGACAGTGCAATACTGGCACAAAAACAGACATACAGATCAAAGGAACAGAATAGAATACCCCAAAATGGACCCACAACTATATGGTAAACTAATCTTTTTAAAAGATTTTTAAGATTCATTTACTTATTTTAGAAAGAGAGAAAGAGAGCATGAGTGGGGGAGGAGGGGCAAAAGGAGGGAGAGAGAGAGAATCTCAAGCAGACTCTCCACAGAGCATAGAGCCCAAATCAGGGCTCAATCCCAAGACTCTGAGATCATGACCTGAGCCAAAATCAAAAGCCAGCCACTTAACTGACTGAACCACACAGGTGCCCCCAAGTTAACTAATCTTTGACAAAGCAGGAAAGAATATCCAATGGAAAAAAGACAATCTCTTCAACAAATGTTGGGAAAACTGAACAAAAACATGCAGAAGAATGAAACTGGACCGCTTCCTTACACCAAACACAAAAACAAATTCAAAATGGATTAAAGAATTGAAAAATGTGGGGCACCTGGGTGGCACAGTTAGGTTTTGGCTCAAGTCATAATCTCAAGGTCCTGGGATCGAGACCACATTGGGCTCCACACTTTCTCCCTCTCTCTCTGCCCCCACCTCCTCTCTCTCTCTCTCTCTCAAATAAATAAATCTTTTGTTAAAAAAAAAAAAAAAGAAGGAAGGAAGGATGAATTTAAAATGTTGGACCTGAAATCATAAAAACCTTAGAGGAGAACACAGGCAGTAACCTATTTGACATCAGCCACAGAAAACTTACTAGACATGTCTCCTGAGGCAAGGGAAACAAAAACAAAAATAAACTATTGGACCTCATCAAAATAAAAAATGTCCTCACAGTGAAGGAAACAATCAACAAAACTAAAAACTTACAGAATGGGAGAAGACATTTGCAAATGACATATCTGACAAAGGATTAATATCCAAAATAAATAAAGAGTTTAAAAAACTGAACACCCCCAAAATGAATAATCCAAGAAAACAATGGGCAGAAGACATGAATAGACATTTTTCCAAAGAAGACATACAGATGGCCAAAAGACAGATGAAAAGATGCCCAGTATCATTGATCATTAGGGAAATACAAATCAAAACTACAATGAGGTATCACCTCACACCAGTCAGAATGGGAAAAATTAACAACATAGGAAACAACAGATATTGGCAAGGATGTGGAGAAAGGGGAACCCTCTTACACTGTTGGTGGGAATGCAAACTGGTGCAGTCACTCTAGGAAACAGTATGGAGGTTCCTCAAAAAGTTAAAAGTAGAGCTACCCTATGGATCTACCAATTGCATTACTAGGTATTTACCCAAAGCATACAAAACTACAGATTTGAAAGGATACATGCACCCCATATTTATTTTTTTAATATTTTATTTATTTATTTGACAGAGAGATCATAAGTAGGCAGAGAGAGAGAGAGAGAGAGGAGGAAGCAGTCTCCCCGCTGAGCAGAGAGCCTGATGTGGGGGCTCGATCCCAGGACCCTAAGATCAGGGCCCAAGCCGAAGACAGAGGCTTAACCCACTCAGCCACCCAGACACCCCACACCCCACATTTATAGCAACATTATCTATAATGGCCAAACTATGGAAACAGCCTAAAAGTTCATTGACTGATAAATGGATAAAGAAGAGGTGATATATGGATATGGATAAAGAAGAGGTGATATATAGATATGCAGAGATAGCACTATAAAGGAATATTACTCAGCCATCAAAAAGGGTGAAATCTTGCCATATCCAAGGACATGGATGGAACTCGAGGGTATTATGCTAAGTGAAATAAGTCAGTCAAAGAAAGGCAAATACCATATGATTTCACTCACATGTGGAATTTAAGAAACAAAACAAATGAATGAGGTGGGGGTGGGAGGTGGGAAGAGAGGTAAACCAGGAAACAGACTCTTAACTATAGAGAACTGAGGGTTCCTGGAGGGAAGGTGGGCAGGGGGATGGGCTAGATAGGTGATGTGAGTTAAGAAGGGCAGTTGTTATGATAAGCACTGAGTGGTGTATATAAGTGTTAAATCACTGATTTCTACTCCTGAAACTAACATTGCACTGTATGTTAACTAGCTGGACTTTAAATAAAAACTTGGGGAGGGAAATAAGTAAGTTCACTTCAAATAATAAACTATAAATAAAATTATAAACTATTAAATATAATTGTTAATATAATGTACATATATTTTGTTTATTATTATATATTTATACTGCAGAAATATCAAGATCAATAAATATATAAATAAAACATGATACACATAATAAATACTAAGTTTAAAGTAAACTGAGTTTATTTTATTATTAACTTTGATTTTAAAACAAAAAAGACGAAATAAAAACTCAACCATTTTCAGTGCTAATCAGTGAGGAAAACACAATAGTTTATTTTATATATTTTTGTGGAGGGGCCACTCTACAGGGCAACTAGTCCTGGGTCCATACTCCTTCCTAAAACATTGAGTTGATATGTGCCACCAACAACACACACACACACACACACACACACACACACACACGGCACTGGACCTTCTGGCATTTTTGGATTCTACAGAAAGAATGGTCGCATCCTAGTTCGTCTTGCCGTCTTGACTTTCTCTTGCACTCACCTGGCAAAGCCACCATCCCGCATCAGCCAACATATCCAGCCTCTGCTTCTACATCTGGCTCTGGGAGTGTCTGGAAGGACTCTGGACACGTCTGTGAAAGAGAGCAAGCTCTGCCCTGAATGAGGGAAAGAAGTTTGCTCCCTTGGAAAAACTAGTTGTAACCACTTCATGAAATTGAAAACCTTTGAACACAGGTTTCTGTAATAAAGGTGAATATATGTAACTCAGTTTCAGCTCAGGACCCTCCTTCTCCAAAGGACTGAGATAAAATTGACTTGGACTCCTCGTCTCCAATTCCGTATCTTATAGAAATCCAAAGCCCTCCTCAAGATGTCAGTTCATTTCCAAAGATGTTCTGTTTCCATAGCCACCTGGCCTCCAGACTGCTGGCTTCATACTCCTTCCTCTGTTCGGTACTGTATGGATTCGGATGCAAACCTCTTCCATTTCAACCCCAACTGTCTGGCATCATCTGGTATACTGCAACTCAGTTCTAACCAGAAGCACCCAGATCATTGGTGGACCCCACAGGTTTAAGGACACAATCTCCACCAAGACTGTAGCAAGTGTGGTCCCAGGTCACCTATGCTTTTGGCCAACCAGCTACAAATCCAGAGGGTTCTCACAAACCCCTTCAGGTTCTATAATTCACGAGAATGACTCACAGAACTGAGGGTAACACTATTCTTACAATTATAGTTTTGTTTTGTTTTATAATTATAGTTTTATTATAGGGTAACAAATCAGACCAGCCAAATAAAGAGATACACAAGGTGAGGTCTGGGAGGGTCCTGAACACACAGCTTCTGTACCTTCTCCCCATGAAATGAAAGCACCTCATCTTCCCAAACAAATGTGTTCACCAACAAGGAACCTCTGCTGAGTTTTGGTGTCCAGAATTGTAATGGAGTTTCATTGTTTAGGCATGACTGGTTAAATCAGAACCATGTGACTGAACTCAGTCTCCAACCCCTCTCCCTTCCCTGGAGGCTGGTCTGGCTCAAAGTCCCAACCTTCTAATCAGAGGATGGTCTGGCTGGTGACCAGTCTTCATCCTCCATCCAGCGTCCCACCATAAGTCCCTTTGCTAGCATAAACTCAGGAGTGATCCAAGGGACTCATGAATAATAAAGACACTTTTATCACTCAGGAAATTCCAAGAGTTTTAGAAGCTTTGCCAGGAACCTGGAAATTACTTTTCAGAACTTCCAAATGACACGAGCAGGGGGGACCCCACCCTATTCCAGTGATTCAAGCAAGTGACCAAGCCGAGATAATCCGCACATTCCATCTCCCTGGCCAGACAGCCATTCAGCAACAGACTTATGGGAATTCTTGGTGAGTGAAGGACTCTTGCCCTTCGGGATCACTGAGTAGGTAGAAAGAGAGGTCAGCCTAGCAATCACGGTGCCCACCTTGGCCACCACATGAGCCTGCTTGAGAATGAATCACAACGAAAGAAAACAAAATCAAGAGATGGAGAAAGAGTTCAAATATAGATGACAAAGTTTGAGCCCCTGAATCCAACTGTGTCTAAATAGATACCTGGGTTTTTTCTTAAGCCATACAGAGTTAAATTTCTCAGTTGAGTCAATTTGCAATTGCAAGTGTGCTGAGCAATACCTTGTTTCTTCCTCTCCCTTTTCACAAACAATAAAATAAATTTCTCTCTTTGCTTCATGTAAAGCAGTTTCCCCTCTCGGAGCCGGGCATCTGCTGCTATCTGTGCCTGCTGGGCCCCTCCAGGTGTTTCCACAAAGACAGTTTCCTCCATATGAGATATATTGGTGCTAACCATTAAGATAAACATTTCTTTCACTTTGTTACAAAAATACTTATGTAATCACAACTGTACCATATGTACAGTGTTTTATTATGCTTTTTAAAATTTTCAATCATCAGATAATTATTTTAAAAGTATATGCTAGTCATAGACTAGGTACCTAACATTCTTGAGATTTTTCCTGTGTTATTAAAAAAAGACTTTGGGGCACCGGGGTGGCTCAGTGGGTTAAGCCTCTGCCTTCAGCTCAGGTCATGACCTCAGGGTCCTGGGATCAAGCCCTGCATCAGGCTCTCTGCTCAGCAGGGAGCCTGCTTCCCCCTCTCTCTCTGCCTTCTGCTCTGCCTACTTGTGATCTCTCTCTCTGTGTCAAATAAATAAAATAAAATAAAATAAAAAGACTTTGCAAGTGTTATTTATTTTTAACCAGCACAGAATATACAGTCATACAGATAGGGATTTTTTTTTAAGACTTCTTTTTTTTCTTCTTAGCAGTTTTAGCTTCACAGCAAGATTGAGGGAAAGATACAGAGGTTTCCCATGCGCTCCCAGCCCCCTTAGAGATAGTTTTAAAACTAAGCCTTTATTGTAAAACATTTACCTTGTTTCCAAATTTTATGAATAACGGTAGACATATAATGCCACCTAAATCTGTCATCATTTCCTTAGGATAGATTCTCAGAAGTAGCATTTCCAGAAGAACTTCATATTTAATGACCCCCACCCCCCAAAAAAACCAGAAAAGAATTTACCAGTCCCTGCTGTAGTACTCTGTCCCTCCTGATCCCACATAGCCTGGAGAGATGTGGTCTAAAATGTATCCAGATACCAAAAGAATCACCCTCCTTCGGGTGGGCGGGGGGGGGGGGGAGTTGCTTCCTGCTCCCTCTGAGTGTCCCTCCTCAGCTGTCCTTCCGGGCCACTCACTGACCAGCAGCTGCCGCGTCCAAGGCAAGCAGCCTGTCAACCTCAGAGATCTCTGGAGGCGCAATACACATATTGTTTGCAGGGATTGCTTGAAAAAGAATGGCCTCGAAGGCAAGCCTGAAAGAGAGATACCAACACAAGACAACCCTAACCCAATTTTCATTTCTTAAGGCTTTTTTTCCCCCTACTTTTCGAAGTTTTCTTTAATGAGCATGTGTGATTTATAATGGAAAATGAATTAATTTATTGAGAAAAACAGCAACAAAGAGAGTTTCTCCAATTTGGTGTGAGGCTGGAGATAATCTTCTGGTTCCTGGAAAAGCAGCTGTAGTTATCTGGTTTGGCAACGCCTCCCACAAATCCCTTGTCTGACTCAGAAAAACACATATTCGAGTTAGTCACCCAAAGGACGGGCTGATTCCTGTGGGGGCCACCACAAAGGGCAGTTGGTGACTGTCTTCAGACCTGGAAGAGGATTCTACACTGTGACGTGTGAAACTACGGGGTGGGTCTAAAGCCGGTCTGTGCAAGTCTCCAAAACACGGATTTTTGACTCACTGCCAGAACTCTCTAGCTGTCAGAGTTGTCCCAAGATAAAACCAGTTGTCCAAGAGGTGGTGACCTCTCCATCCCATGAAGTGTTAGAGCACACGCTAGAAGCCAGCTGTCCTAGGTGGGATGGCGCAGAGTCAAGTGCAAGGCCGGACAGTGGTCCTCAAACTTTTTGGTCCTTTACACTCTTAAAAATTATTGAGAACCCTAAAGAACAGTGTCTATACAGATTCTATCTATCAATATTTACCATATTAGAAATTAAAACTGAGAAGTTTAAAAATATTAATTTATTTTAAAATAATCTTTGTTCATTATCCTCAAGAGCATATTTTTATTAAAAAATATTTTCTTAGAAACATTTAGTGAAAAGAACAGCATCACTTATACTTTTATTATCTCTTTACTCTCTAGAGTAATAGAACACAGACTCCTATCTGCTTCTATATTTTAACCTGTTGCAGTATGTTCTGGCTGAAGAATAAATGAAGAAAACCCACCCTCCTCTATGTAGTTGAGAAAGGGAGGAGTATTTTAATTGCTTTTTTCAGATAAATGGATATTTTTCTTTGATACTACACCAAAACTTGACTAGTGGGAGTTTCTTAAAGGTTAGTCGCAGGTTAGAAACCACATCAATGAACTTTTCATACTCCCTACACTCATGTGAAGATGATACTGATAGAGGTAAATAAAACCTTAGTGTTATTATGAAACTAGTTTTGACTTCACAGACACCCTGCTGGGTCTTGGGAGCCACCACAGCTCGCAGGTCACACTTGAGAATTGCTGAAGAAGGGGCTTGAAGTAGGAGACCGTTGCCGTTCATTCAAGTCACACACATGTCCTGGGCACCTGGGCTACAATTGTGACAGAGACACAGGCCCTACACCCAAAGAGATCACAGTTAAATAATAATAAGAGAAAACACTTACCGAGTGCTTACCCTTATCCAGGTTCTGCATCAAGTAGTCTATGTACATTACTTCCAACAACTTTATGAAGGGAAAATATCTATTTCTACAGATGTAGAAACCGAAGCTCAAAGAAGTTACTTACTTTACACCGGCTCATACAGCCTGGTGAAGCCAGGATTTACAGCCAAATTTAGAACAGCAAGGCTAACTTACTTCTCTATCCATTAAATTTTTTTTTTATCATGGTAGAAGATACAGAACATAGACTGTACCGTTTTAAACATTTTTAAGTGTACAATTCAGGCATTAAGTACATTCGTGATGTTGTGCAAACATCACTGCTCTCCATCTCCAGGACTTTATCATCATCTCAAAAAGAAACTCCAAATCCACTCTCCCCATCCTCGGCTCCTGCAACCTGTATTTGACTTTGTGTCACTATGAATTTGTCTACTCCAGGTACTTTATAGAATCACAATATTTGTCCTCTTTTGTCTGTCTTATCTTACTCAGCATAATGTTTTCAAGGTTCATCCATGATGCAGCATATATCTGCCCTTCATTACTTTTTTTTTTTTTTTTAGATTTCATCTATTTATTTGAGAGCGAGAGCATGAGCCGGGGGAGAGGCAGAAGGAGAAGGAGAAGCAGACTTCCCGCTGAGCAGGGAGCCAGATGTGTGGCTCCATCCCAGGGTCCTGGGATCATGACCTATTCTGAAGGCAGACATTTAACCGACTCAGCCAGCCAGGTGCCCCTGTCCTTCATTCCTTTTTAAGGCTGTATAATATTCCATTGTATGTATAGACCACATTTTGCTTATCCATTCACCTGTTGATGGATGCTTCTCAGTACATTTTAAATAAACAATTACAATGAGCTGTGATAGAAGTATACACAGGTCCTAAGAGGGAGAAGCAGAGGAGGAGGAACCAACCTAGCTCTGGTAGGGTGGCCAGTGCAAAGGTATGAAGGATTGATGGAAGACGGCCAGCAAAAAGATAGGCAGGGAGGAATTCCCGTACCAAGGCCCAGAGGTGTGGGAGAGATATAACCTGCAGGACTGAGGCAGGTTTGTGTAAGGAGGGGCAAGAGGCCAGGCTAGAGATAGCCCAGCAATGACATTACAAGCATTTAAGACAGATGGGTGCTGTGCAGAGCCTCTTAGCTGTTTTAATTTATTTAAACATACAGCAACCCTATGAGAAAACCAGCTCTTCTTGAGTATATATTGAGGGTCAGATGCTGTTCTCACTGCTTTGTATGCAATAACAGATTTAATCCCCTCAGCAATGGTGAGACTCGCACTGTTACCATTCCCATTTTATAGAAAGGAAAGTAAGGCATGGGGAAGATTAAAAAAAAATTGCCCAATGTCATGCTAGGAAGCTGGAATTTTTTTTTAGATTATTTATTTATTTATTTGACAGACAGAGATTATAAGTAGGCAGAGAGGCAGGCAGAGAGAGAGAGGAGGAAGCAGGCTCCCTGCTGCGCAGAGAGCCCGATGCGGGGCTTGATTCCAGGACCCTGGGATCATGACCAGAGCCAAAGGCAGAGGCTTTAACCCACTGAGCCACCCAGGCGCCCCAGGAAGCTGGAATTTTAACCCAGATTTTAGCAGGCTTGCTCATCACCTGACAGCTGAGGACATGAGGACAAGGTAAGGAATTTAGACTTTCACCTGTCAGGGCCACTGGGCAGGTTTAGGCAGAAAGCAACTGGTTCTGATATGCATTTTATAATCATTCTAGCTGCTCTCTGGAAAACGGTAAGCAGGAATAAGCTTGGAGGCAATGAGACCATTAGGAAGCCAGATGAGGAAGGACGAGAAAAAGGCAGGGCAGTGGAATTACAGACAAATGGGAGATTTCAAGAGATATTCAGGACACAGAGTAGTCAGCCAAGGGTGATTTATGGAGAGGGGTCAGGGATTTCCTGCCATGTTCCTGAGAGGATGACAGTGGAGTCATGAAGATGGGGAAAACATGCAAGGAACAGGTTTAGGGATGGAGATAATCAGGGGGTGAAGATAATGAGATAATCTGGGACAGATTGAGTATCAGGTGCATCTGGGGAGATGTCTAGCCATGTAAGCTCCATGAAAGCACAGATCTTTGTTCCATTTACTGATGTGTCCCAGTGCCAAGAAAGTACCTGGCACAAGAAGACAGCAGTACCTAGTTGTTGAGTGAAAGGGTATGTGTCTAGAAGAGGAAAGAACTGTGGTCTTGAGAGGTCAGGAAATCATGATGGGAGCTGGAGCTACAGAGATGGTCAGCAGCCTATAGAGCAGGGAGAGTTATAAGGACAAACTCTAGGGACACTAACACTTAAAAGATGGGCAAAGAAAAGGCAACTGATCCCTAGAAGGACTGAGGAGTGGCCAGATAGGGGGAGAAACTAGGAAAAGAGGGGTATGTCAACCGCCACCTCAGACTTTGCAGCTCGGCATTCTTTAAGCTTGGTGGATAATGAGACAACCAACATTGGAACGGTGCTCTCCAGTTTATAAAATAGACTTTCTCAAATTTTTCTTTACCTTTTTAATTACACTCCAACATACCTTTTACTAAATTTTTATTGAGGTCAGAAGTACTTTGCTATAAGGTTGTGATCATCTTAAGTGTATTTCAGGATGAATGTTGGCATCTGTGTAACCTCTGTCTGGATCACAAGAGAGAAATGCTCCAACACTCACTCAAACATCTCCTTCACACAGCTTCTCACCACTCCCCTCCCCACGGAGACAAGCATTTTGGTTTCTATAACCTTACATCAGTTCATGCACTCCTTTCAGTTTTTAAATTTCATATAAATGAATAACACAATATGCATTATTTTGTGTCTGGCTTCTTTCACTCAATGTAATACCTGTAAGATTTGTCCATATTTTTGAGTTTCAGTATTTTGTTCTTACATGTTTCCAAAAATGTAATTATCCTTGAGGATAATAATTTCTCTCTCTAAGGGCTACTATGGAAATTAAACATGATTGTGTCTAATAGCCTCCCTACAAAATGAATATCTACTGATCACCTGGCTTTGGTTCAACACCAAAACAATTTGATTGCCATAGAGGAATCATTGTTTCCTTTTCACACAATTTGGTCACATTTTGGAGGGGAGTAAAGAAACAGTGGTGTGCTGGTAAACCAGTTTTCTGGCAGGGGAGGTTCCGGGGGGAGAAATCCCTGATTTGTAGCCTTTGCCAATTTTTATGGTATAATACTCCCACTGTGGCTGATATCAAGCTACCCATGGTTTAACAACTGGCTGGCAACATTCCTGGACATTTCATATTCAGCTTTCCAACACTGCCATGACCAATGAATGATTCACAGACGCTGAAGCTCAGACCAGCTCAGAATCCTGTTCAAGTTCTCATACCTGGAATATGGGGATTTAAGACCAGCCTTTTCTGGCTCTGTCTATGCTTTCTACCTCCTGTGTAAGGTATTCTTTAAAAATGAGCTGACATCAACCGATGGGCCTCAAGCTGACCCCAAAATTCATAATTTTGTAAACTTTAATTTTCATTAGTAATCTACTAGGTGAATCATCCAATACTAAAATGTGATATTCATAAACTAAACTTGGGCTGTTACTAGGGTTTATTAAAGACCCTAAATTCAGGGTGCCTGGGTTGCTCAGTTGGTTATGTGCCTTCAGCTCAGATTATGATCCCAAGGTCTTGGGATCGAGCCCACATCAGGGTCCCTGCTCAGTGGGGAGCCTGCTTCTCCCTCTCCCTCTGCCTGCTGCTCTCCCTGCTTGTGCTCTCTCTCTCTCTCTCTCTGTGTCAAATAAATGAGTAAAACCATTTTTTAAAAAAATGACTCTAAATTCAGTATTCCACAAAGAAGTCTAGCTGCCAGGCCAATCTTTGCAACCCTGATTACCTCCTGCTGCTCATTCCCTCACCCAGATGGCTGGAATGCTCTTAATTTGGGTAATGGACTTCTGTTATCAGAGTATCCAATCTTTATAGTGTTGTCTTGAATTTGTTGTGATTTCCAGTGGCCAATATTCTTCCTCTTTAAAGTTACTGTTATTTCCTTCTCCTTTTTTGTTTGTCAAGGTTAAGTGTTGTAGAACATGTAGTAACACGTATTTGCCCCAGCAGCATTTTTGTCCTAACATTTTCTAACAACTAGACTGTAAGACATGTGTACATCATGATTTAATCATGACTCATCCTTACTCTCATTGCCAAATCTGTTGTAAGTATCATCTCTCTAAATGTTGTGTTTGCACTGATGCTTCTGTGGGGTGGCTGGCTGCCTGCGAAGTGGCGCTGTTTGAACAATTTGCAACACATTCTCATATAAATGCAATTAAATCACTGAATTATTGTCAATATTACAAGGCATTGTTTATAATACAAAATTATATGAACATACATGTTCTGACATATGGAAATGATAAATGCAAATCCAGTTATACGTACACCTGTGTTCTTCTATGTGGCAACAGGTGAGAACAAAAGAAACGGAGAAGTTTATCGAGGCTTTGGAACAAGTTCCACACACCACACCAGGAGGTAATATGCTAGAGCTGAAGGCACAGATTTTGGAATCAAAATGATTCAAATACACCCTAGCTGTGTGGTATTGTGCAAGATACTTCTATCTCAGTTTTCTTGTGTCTAAATGAAGCAAATGGCAACTACTACAAAAGATATTTTAAATATTAAATATATAAAAACAGACACATCGACCAATGGAATAAGATCAAGAGTCCCAAAACAAAAAAAAACTCATGCCTATACAGTCAACTAGTATTTGACAAGAAAAGCCCAGAATACTCAATAGAGAAAGGGTAGTCTTTTTAATAAATGGAGTTGAGAAAACTGGATATTCACTTATAAAACAATGAGACTGGACCCCTATCTTTGCATCACTCACAAAAAATCAACTTGAAATGGACTTAAAGACTTAAATGTTAAGATCTAAAACCATAAAACTCCTAGAGAAAAACATGTGGAGGCTACCTCTTGGACTAGTGTTGGCAACAGTTTGCAGATATGATATTAAAAGCACAAGCAACACAAGGAAGAACAAAGTGAAGCTACATCAAAGTTAAGAAGTTTCTGCAGCAAAAGAAATGATCAATAAAATGAGAAAGCAACCTATGGGATAGGAGAAAATATTTGCAAGCCATATGTTGGATAAGGGTTTAATATCTAAAATATATAAGGAACTCAAACCATTCAATAGCAAAAAAGGCTAAAAATCCAATTTAAAAATGGGCAGAGAACCTGGACAGACAAGGTTTTTTTTTTTTTTAAGATTTTATTTATTTATTTGACAGAGAGAGAGATTACAAGTAGGCAGAGAAGCAGGCGGAGAGAGAGGAGGAAGAGGAAGCAGGTTCCCCGCTGAGCAGAGAGCCTGATGCAGGGTTCGATCCCAGGATCCTGAGATCATGACCTGAGCCGAAGGCAGAGGCTTAACCCACTGAGCCACCCAGGTGCCCCATGGACAGACATGTTTTTAAAGAAGACGTACAAATGCCCAACAGGTACATGAAAAGATGCTCAACATCAGGGAAATGCAAATCAAAACCACAATGAGATCTCGTCTTACATCTATTAAATTGGTCTTTTATCAAAAACACAAGAGATAACCAGTGTCATCAAAGATGTGGAGAGGGGTGCCTATGTGACTCAGTCGGTTAAGCGTCCGACTCTTGATTTCGGTTCAGGTCATGATCTCAGGATCATGAAATTGATCCCTATGTGGGGCTCTGCACCCAGGGCAGAGTCCACTTGAGATTCTCTCTCTTCCTCTCCCTTTGCCCTTCTCCCTGCTCACACTCTTTCTAAATAAATAAATAAAATATTTATTTAAAAAAAAAGATGTGGAGAAAAGGGAACCCTTGTGCACTCTTGATGGGAATATAAATTTGTACAGCTACAATAGAAAACAGAATGGAGTTTCCTCAAAAAATTAAAAATAGAACTATCATATGATCCAACAAGCCTACTTTTTTTTTTTTTTAATTTTTTTATTTTAATAAACATATAATGTATTTTTATCCCCAGGGGTACAGGTCTGTGAATCGTCTGGTTTACACATTTCACAGCACTCATCATAGCACATACCCTCCCCAATGTCCATTTCCCCACCACCCTCTCCCATCCCCCTTCCCCCCCGCAACCCTCAGTCTGTTTCTTGAGATTGAGTCTTTTATGGTTTGTCTCCCTCCCAATCCCATCTTTTCATTTTTTCTTTTCCTACCCCTCCCCAAACCCCCCCACCTTGCATCTCCACTTCCTCATATCAAAGAGATCATATGATAGTTATATTTCTCCGATTGACTTATTTCGCTAAGCATGATACCCTCTAGTTCCATCCACGTCGTCGCAAATGGCAAGATTTCATGTCTTTTGATGGCTGCATAGTATTCCATTGTGTATATATACCACATCTTCTTTATCCATTCATCTGTTGATGGACATCTAGGCGCTTTCCACAGTTTGGCTATTGTGGACATTGCTGCTATAAACATTCGGGTGCACGTGCCCCTTCGGAGCACCACGTTTGTATCTTTAGGATATATACCCAGGAGTGCAATTGCTGGGTCGTAGGGTAGCTCTATTTTCAGTTTTTTGAGGAACCTCCACACTGTTTTCCAGAGTGGTTGCACCAGCTTGCATTCCCACCAACAGTGTAGGAGGGTTCCCCTCTCTCCGCATCCTCGCCAGCATCTGTCATTTCTTGACTTGTTAATTTTAGCCATTCTGACTGGTGTGAGGTGGTATCTCATTGTGGTTTTGATTTGTATTTCCCTGATGCCGAGTGATGTGGAGCATTTTTTCATGTGTCTGTTGGCCATCTGGATGTCTTCCTTGCAGAAATGTCTGTTCATGTCCTCTGCCCATTTCTTGACTGGATTATTTGTTCTTTGGGTATTGAGTTTGATAAGCTCTTTATAGATTTTGGATACGAGCCCTTTATCTGATATGTCGTTTGCAAATATCTTCTCCCATTCTGTCAGTTGTCTTTTGGTTTTGTTAACTGTTTCCTTTGCTGTGCAAAAGCTTTTGATCTTGATGAAATCCCAATAGTTCATTTTTGCCCTTGCTTCTGTTGCCTTTGACGATGTTCCTAGGAAGAAGTCGCTGCGGTGGAGGTCAAAGAGGTTGCTGCCTGCATTCTCCTCAAGGATTTTGATAGATTCCTTTCGCACATTGAGGTCCTTCATCCACTTTGAGTCTATTTTCGTGTGTGGTGTAAGGAAATAGTCCAATTTCATTTTTCTGCATGTGGCTGTCCAATTTTCCCAGCACCATTTGTTGAAGAGGCTGTCTTTTTTCCATTGGATATTCTTTCCTGCTTTGTCGAAGATTAGTTGACCATAGAGTTGAGGGTCTATTTCTGGGCTCTCTATTCTGTTCCATTGGTCTATATGTCTGTTTTTGTGCCAGTACCATACTGTCTTGATGATGACAGCTTTGTAATAGAGCTTGAAGTCTGGAATTGTGATGCCACCGACTTTGGCTTTCTTTTTCAATATTCCTTTGGCTATTCGAGGTCTTTTCTGGTTCCATATAAATTTTAGGATTATTTGTTCTATTTCTTTAAAAAAAATGGATGGGATTTTGATAGGGATTGCATTAAATGTGTAGATTGCTTTAGGTAAAATAGACATTTTCACAATATTTGTTCTTCCAATCCATGAGCATGGAATATTTTTCCATTTCTTTGTGTCTTCCTCAATTTCTTTCATGAGTACTTTATAGTTTTCTGAGTATAGATTCTTTGCCTCTTTGGTTAGATTTATTCCTAGGTATCTTATGGTTTTGGGTACGATTGTAAATGGGACTGACTCCTCAATTTCTCTTTCTTCTGTCTTGTTGTTAGTGTAAAGAAATGCGACTGATTTCTGTGCATTGACTTTATATCCTGACACTTTACTGAATTCCTGTATAAGTTCTAGCAGTTTTGGAGTGGAGCCTTTTGGGTTTTCCACATATAGTATCATATCATCTGCAAAGAGTGATAGTTTGACTTCTTCTTTGCCGATTTGGATGCCTTTAATTTCTTTTTGTTGTCTGATTGCTGAGGCTAGGACTTCTAGTACTATGTTGAACAGCAGTGGTGATAACGGACATCCCTGCCGTGTTCCTGACCTTAGCGGAAAAGCTTTCAGTTTTTCTCCATTGAGAATGATATTTGCGGTGGGTTTTTCATAGATGGCTTTGATAATATTGAGGTATGTGCCTTCTATCCCTACACTTTGAAGAGTTTTAATCAGGAAGGGATGCTGCACTTTGTCAAATGCTTTTTCAGCATCTATTGAGAGTATCATATGGTTCTTACTCTTTCTTTTATTAATGTATTGTATCACATTGATGGATTTGCGGATGTTGAACCAACCTTGCAGCCCTGGAATAAATCCCACTTGGTCGTGGTGAATAATCCTTTTAATGTACTGTTGGATCCTATTGGCCAGTATTTTGGTGAGAATTTTCGCATCTGTGTTCATCAAGGATATTGGTCTGTAATTCTCTTTTTTGGTGGGATCCTTGTCTGGTTTTGGGATCAAGGTGATGCTGGCCTCATAGAATGAGTTTGGAAGTTTTCCTTCCATTTCTATTTTTTGGAACAGTTTCAGGAGAATAGGAATTAATTCTTCTTTAAATGTTTGGTAGAATTCCCCTGGGAAGCCGTCTGGTCCTGGACTTTTGTTTGTTTGGAGATTTTTGATGACTGTTTCAATCTCCTTACTGGTTATGGGTCTGTTCAGGTTATCTATTTCTTCCTGGTTCAGTTGTGGTAGTTTATACATCTCTAGAAATGTATCCATTTCTTCCAGGTTGTCAAATTTGTTGCCATAGAGTTGCTCGTAGTATGTTCTTATAATTGTTTGTATTTCTTTGGTGTTGGTTGTGATCTCTCCTCTTTCATTCATGATTTTATTTATTTGCGTCCTTTCTCTTTTCTTTTTGATAAGTCTGGCCAGGGGCTTATCAATCTTATTAATTCTTTCAAAGAACCAGCTCCTAGTTTTGTTGATTTGTTCTATTGTTTTTTTAGTTTCTATTTCATTGATTTCTGCTCTGATCTTTATGATTTCTCTTCTCCTGCTGGGTTTAGGCTTTCTTTGTTGTTCTCTCTCCAGCTCCTTTAGGTGTAGGGTTAGGTTGTGTATTTGAGACCTTTCTTGTTTCTTGAGAAAGGCTTGCACTGCTATATATTTTCCTCTCAGGACTGCCTTTGTTGTGTCCCACAGATTTTGAACTGTTGTGTTTTCATTATCATTTGTTTCCATGAATTTTTTCAATTCTTCTTTAATTTCCTGGTTGACCCATTCATTTTTTAGAAGGATGCTGTTTAGTCTCCATGTATTTGCGTTCTTTCCAAATTTCCTCTTGTGATTGAGTTCGAGCTTCAGAGCATTGTGGTCTGAAAATATGCAGGGAATGATCTCGATCTTTTGGTACCGATTGAGACCTGATTTATGACCCAGGATGTGGTCTATTCTGGAGAATGTTCCATGTGCACTAGAGAAGAATGTATATTCTGTTGCTTTGGGATGGAATGTTCTGAATATATCTGTGATGTCCATCTGGTCCAGTGTGTCATTTAAGGCCTTTATTTCCTTGTTGATCTTTTGCTTAGATGATCTGTCCATTTCAGTGAGGGGAGTGTTAAAGTCCCCTGCTATTATTGTATTACTGTCGATGTATTTCTTTGATTTTGTTATTAATTGGTTTATATAGTTGGCTGCTCCCATGTTAGGGGCATAGATATTTAAGATTGTTAGATCTTCTTGTTGGACAGACCCTTTGAGTATGATATAGTGTCCTTCCTCATCTCTTATTATAGTCTTTGGCTTAAAATCTAATTGATCTGATATAAGGATTGCCACCCCAGCTTTCTTCTGATGTCCATTAGCATGGTACATTGTTTTCCACCCCCTCACTTTAAATCTGGAGGTGTCTTCAGGTCTAAAATGAGTTTCTTGTAGGCAGCATATGGATGGGTTTTGTTTTTTTATCCATTCTGATACCCTGTGTCTTTTGATTGGGGCATTGAGCCCATTAACATTCAGGGTAACTATTGAGAGATCCAACAAGCCTACTTTTGATGAAGGGAATAAAATCACTGTCTTAAAGAGATATCCTCACCCTAATGTTCATTGTAGCATTATTCACAATAGCCAAGATATAGAAATAACCTAAGTGTCTGTCAATAGATGAATAGAAAAAGAAAACATGGTACATATATAAAGTATATGATTTATTTTATATATATATACACACACACACATACACACACATAATTCAGCTGTTAAAAGGAAGAAATCCTGCATTTGCAACATGGATGGACCTTGAGGGTACTATGCTAAGTGAAAAAAATCAGACAGAGAAAGAAATACTGCACGATCTCACTTACGTGTGGAATTTAATAAAAGCTGAACTCAGAAACAGAGGGTTAAATGATGGCTGCCAGGGGCTTAGGCTGAGGGAAATGGGGGAAATATTGATCAAAGGGTAAAAAAATTTTTTAATTAAATGAGATAATGCTATGCCTGGAACAAAGTAAATAGTATGTATTATTATTTCTTCCTATGTGGTCTCCTCTCAAGGACTTCCCTTTCCTATTACTTCTCCAATATTTCACCAGATACACAAATACTGTTTGGCAGATTGACTATACAATCTGTCATGCAACCAAGATATACCTTTTCTAGAAAACCTGAGGAGAATTTATTCTACTTTAATAACTGGACACTCTTGTGGACTTTGTTATTTCCTCATCCAAATCCAAAACTTAAAGTTCCTTCCTACTCTTTTTTAGTGTGCAGATGCACTATACACTAGAAATAGTTGATATATGGTTAACTCTCCAAATAAGCATGTTTTAAAAGAAAGGTGTAGCTTCAAGAAAGAAAAAAAGTGGGTAGTATTGGATCTGAGAAATGATATTGAATGAGAAGGGAGTAACTTTGCTGAGTTCCATAGAGGCTCTGTAATAGAGGGATTAAGAATGGGGGTCATGCAGGGTATAGTGGTGGTTACCAGGAGTTGGGGGATGGGGGAAAGAGGGAAGATATCGCTCAAAGGGTACAAACTCTTTGTATACATACTATATCATATACTTGAATGTTACTAAGAGAGTAGATCTCCAATGTTTTCACCACAAAAAAGAAAGAGTAACTATGTGACTGGAAGGCTGAAGGTGGTAGCTAATACTATGTTGATGATCATTTTACAATTTTTAGATGTATACCTTAAGCTTACACAATGTGATATGTCCCTTATATCTCAATAAAGCTGGGGGAAACTTAAAAAAAAAAAAAAAGAGTGAAGGTCACAGAGCAAAGTATATGGGTTGGAGTCTAGATCTGTAAAGTCAACCCTTCACCATGTAAAACCCATTGAAGTGCCCCGGATATAATAAGAACCTAGTTAGTGAATGCTAGTTATTACTAGGTCTGTTCTCGGTGCTAGGTCACAGTGAGGAATAAGATAAACAAGATTCTTGCATTAAAGAGCATAACTTGGGGTGGCTGGGTAGCTTGGTTGGTCAAACATTTGCCTTTGGCTCAGGTCATGATCCTGGGGTCCTGGGATGGAGCCTGGCGTCAAGCTCCTTGCTCAGTGGAGAGCCTACTTCTCCCTCTGCTTCTGCCCCTGCTCAAGCTCATGCTTTCTCTCTCTCTCTTTCCCTCTCTCCCTTAAATAAATAAAAATCTTCTTTAAAAAGTTCGGGGGAAAAAAAAAAAAAGAGCGTAACTTCTAGGTAAGGGGTATACCAGATTTCTTGCTTCCTCTCCAGATCCACTCCCCGCACTTCTCCACCCTGGTCTGCATCTACGGAGGTGAGTGCATGATTACATCAGTAGATTCCCTTTCTGGTTGCTGGTTCTCTCCCTGGCAGGTGTTATCTATATTCCTCTGGCAAAGGCCACAACTTCTGTCAGGAGCCCACCCCAGGTTCAGACAATGGATTTCTCTCTCTCCTTTTCAAGCTTGTTACTGGTCGTGATCTCACAGTTGTGGGATCGAGCCCTGCATTGGGCTCCAAGCTCAGCGTGGAGTCTGCTTCAGATTCTCTCTCCCTCTTACTCTCTGTCCTTCCCCCTGCTTGCACTCTCTCTCTCTCTCTCTCTCAAATAAATAAAATATTTTTTAAAAATACTGAATTGCATATTTAGGAATTGCTAAAAGAGTAGTCTTAAAAGTCATTACAAGAAAAAAAATGATTTTTGTAACAATGGAAGGTGACAGATGTTAACTAGACTTGTTTGTGGCAATCATTTCACAACATTTACAAATATCAAATCATTGTTGTACACCTGAAACTAATAAAATGGTATATGTCAATTACACCCCAACAACAACAAAAAAGGTAGTAAAGGATAAATAAGAGACATTATTATCAGTTTCTTAAAGATCCTTCAGAGGTAGACCAGGCCAAGACGCATATTTTCAGTTTTGGAGTCATTAGCATGTAGGCAGTATTCAAAACCACGAGACTGACTTACCACACTCCCCCCACCCCCACCAAGAAGACAGAGTGAATGAAGTGCTCACTCTGTGAGGCACTCTTCTGAGTGCCTTACAAATATTACCTCATGCCCTCCTTACAATAGCCCCCATGACATCATTATTATCTTAACCCCCATTTTCCAGTACCTTACCTCACATCCCCCAGGCATTGAGTGCTGGAGCTGTGCTTGGAACCAGAGCAATCTGACTCTAACGCCTGCATTTTCTTTCCCGTAACACTCCCGGAGCTGAAGCTCACTGGCCCTTCACTTGCACGGGCCTCTTCCGAGCCTGGGAGAGCTGTGGCTGTGTGGTTGCTTCACCCTAAGTTTTTGAAATTTTGCAAAGGCAAAATCATTTCACCACAAGCAATTAAGACCACTTTTTCTTTCCACTGCAACTACTCCTCATGGCGGGTGGTGGGTGGTGATGGAATGGCCACAGACATTTTTCAGACCCTGGAAAAGGCAAGGTGAGTTGGGGATAACTTTAGTTTTGGTTTAGTCGGATGCATTTATTCAACTAATTGGTTCCCAATCACTTTCACATATAGGTATCATTACTCGTTGTGGTGTAGGAACAGCTTCCAGGAGTATTCTTACTGCCTGCTCTAGCAGCATACCAGCATTATGACAATAGTGCAGAGACAGCAGTATCCACATTCAATATGAACGCATCCCGTGGTGCCCGGCACATGCACGTGGGCAGTGGAGGAGAAACAACAATGGATCCTGCAGTTAGTCTGTGGACAATTCTTCCCATTATCAGATGTGTGTGATTATAAAGGGGTGGATATGGTTCTCACTGACAGCTAATCAAAATAGAAGTTCTCTCTTCTCAGAAGTATACTCAGTATGTATTTCCTTTTTTTTTTTTATGGATGTTACATAAAATAGAATTTATTTTATTTATTTTGAAAGATTTTATTTATTTGAGCAAGAGCACAATCAGGGGGAGAGGCAGAGGGAGAAGCAGATGCCCCACTGAGCAGGGAGCCCAGCTTAGGGATCAATCCCAGGACCTGAGACCATGACCAGAGCCAAAGGCAGATGCTTAACCAACTGAGCCACTCAGGCATGTTCACCAACTCAGAAGTTCTCTGAGTCTTGTAGTTCAAGGGCTTTTATAACCCAATCTCCAGTCCCCCTCATTTTGCTGGAAGTCAGAAGGTGGGGATGAATGTTCCCAACTTCTACTCTTCTATTCGGTCTTTTTGGTGATGCCCCCACTCTGAAGCTATTAAGGGGCCTCATTCTGAGTCATCTCATTAGCATAAACCAAGTGTGGTTGAAAGGGGCTCAGAGAGAAAAACAAGAGACATTCCTCTCACTCAGGAAATTCCAACAGTTTTAGGAGCTCTGTACTGGGAACTAGTGACAAAGACCAAACATATGTTATAACACTGTTTGTATGAAGTTGCATACACATCCAAATCAGGACTCTAATTTCTCAGTTATTTTACCAAAATCTTTAGAAACATCTTCCCAAATTTCAGTTGAAAATTATGTATTAGAGTTTTTTGTTTTTGTTTTTGTTTTTAAGATTTTATTTATTTGACAGACACAGATCACAAGTAGGCAGAGAGGCAGGCAGAGAGAGAGGAGGAAGCAGGCTCCCCACTGAGCAGAGAGCCTGATGCAGGCCTTGATCTCAGGACCCTGGGATCATGACCTGAACCAAAGGCAGAGGCTTTAATCCACTGAGCCACCCAGGTGCCACTGTATTAGAGTTTTATCAAGATTTGAATAAACTTTTTCTACTTGGTTTGTGTTCAGGCTTCTCTTCCAAGTCTTAGAAAATAAATTTTAGAATCCTGAAATGTTTTTGTATCTCTATTGCAAGATTTGGACAACTTTATGATAGGTAGACTCTCTCATTACATTTTGACTCTTTACAGAAAAATCCACAATGGGGGTACCTAGATGGCTCAGACTCTTAAGCAACCGACTCCTGATTTCAGTTCAGGTCATAATCTCAGGGTTGTGAGACTGAGCCCCACTTGGGGCTCCTCGCTCAGTGCCTGGGGTCTGCCTGGGGATTCTCTCTCTCAAATCTTTAAGAAAAAGAAAAATCCACATTGGCATATGTGTTTAAACTACTCCAACCACAAACAACACAAAAATGAAACAACTGTTATAATTAAAACCATTTTATTAATATCTTCATAGATGACAGAACATCTACAAAATAAAACAGGATGTTATGAAGGAGTAAAAAGAAAATCTTAGAAGTTAAAAATATAATTGCCAAAAATTCAATGAAGGGTTATAAGATGGTAAAAGAAATCTTCCATAAAATGGGGGGGGGGGGAACCTGCATAACATGTGAGACAAAAATAGGACGTCTACCATCTGACTAACATGAGATCCAGAAAAAGAACAGAAATGGCAAGAATAAAATTGACGGAGGACTAATAGACTTGAAGTACTTGGAGCTGAAGGACAGGAGTCCTCAGGTTGGAAAGTTCACAAAAGCCTAACATGATGAGGGTCAAGGTCTGTAAGCAGACAGGTCGTTGTGAAGTAGTAGGATCACAGGGATAAAGAGAGGAAAAGCAGGTCACCTGCAAAGGATGCCACCTGAACGACAAAATTTGTGATGACAAACACTAGACTCCGGAAGACTGTTGACAGTCCCTCCAAATTCGGAGGGAATCTGACTTTACAACTGTGCATTTTGAATAGAAATGAGAAAATCACTGAAAATAATGTCACATCCATGTATCCATCGCTCAGATACAGTAACATTTTTTCATTTGTCCTTTAGAAAATCAGTAAGAAATAGAGCACCCTATACCCCAAGGCCAGTATCCTCACAAATCAGATGTGTATCTTCCAGTGTATGTTTTCACTCTTTTACTACTGGTATGTGCAGCTATAAACATTAAATAGTGTGACTCATGTGTTTGAAAGTTACCTGAATTGAATTTTTATAGCATATATCCTTCTGTGGTTTGCTGCCTTCAGGGTTCTATCCACAAGAATGTAGCTCACCACCAGGGGCACATGCAGGTTTTGTGGGGCCTGAAAAGAGAATATGGTACTTATGTTGGCAACACATACACTAAGAAAAAGGACATTAAGTCATGAATGCAAAATTATACATAACAGTAAATTTTTATTTAGAGTGGGAAAAGAAACTACAACTTTTAAAAAGCAGGAAGTTCCTCAAAAAGTTAAAAATAGAACTATCCTACAAGCCAGCAATTGCACTACTAGCTATTTACCCAAAGGATACAAAAATACAGGTTCAAAGGGGTACATGCACCCCGATGTTTATAGCAATGTTACCAACAATAGCCAAACTATGGAGAGAACCCAAGTGTCCAACAGCTGATGAATGGATAAAGAAGACGTAGTATAGATAGATAGATAGATAGATAGATCGATAGATAGATAATAGAATATTACTCAGCCATCAAAATGAATGAAATCTTGCCATTTGCAAAGACATAGATGGAGCTAGGGGTATTATGCTAAGTGAAATAAGTCAGGGAAAGACAAATACCATATGATTTCACTCATATGTGGAATTTAAGAAAGAAAACAGATAACATATGGGAAGGGGGCAAAGGAAAAAAGGAGAGAGAGAAACAAGCCATAAGTGAATCTTAGTGATTAGAGAACAAAGTGAGGGTTGTTGGAGGGAGGTGAGAGGGGGATGGGCTAGATGGCGATAGGTATTGAGAAGAGCACCTGTTGTGATGAGCACTGGGTGTTGTATGTAAATCATGAATCACTGAAATCTACTCCAGAAACCAATATCACACTGTATGTTAACTAACAAAGTTTAAATTAAAAAAATAAAAGCTGACAGGTAGAGAAATGCAAAACTTTTATTAATTCACTGAGTGACACACCTTTATATACCTTTTTCCTATGACTTTAGTTGCTTATTTTTTGATAGCCTCTTCATAGGATAATGATTTTGTAATATCATCTGCAAAAGAGAGAAGAGAGAGATAACTCAGTTCCCATGATTGATCAGAACTTGTTCTTTATAGCTGATAATTTAGAAAAGTTCCTTTTTGCTTCACAGATAATTTTAGGTGATGTCATATAAACTACTAGGATTTTTGTCAACTTTAGGAGCGCCTCTATTTTGCACTCTGAGTTTTTCTTTTTCATAGCAACCTGTTCTCATTTTGTGGATGCAACATATTTTATGAGCATACTAATTAGATGGTCCTTTTAAATGTGTTTATTCAGCTTTTTGGTTTGTTTTCCCCTTAAGTTATCTCAGCTTCCTCTCATGTTATTACTTTTTTCTGTTAGTTTATCTTGTCCTTTATGTTTTACTTCAATGTTTGGCCATTTCTTTTTTTCATTTAAATTCAATTTAGTTGACATATAGTGTACTATTAGTTTCAAGGGTAAAACTTACTGATTCTTCAGCTGCATATATCATCCAATGCTCATTACATCAACTGCCCTCCTTAATGCCCATCACCCAGTTACCCCATCCTCCCACCCACCTCCTCTGTCTAGCCATCTTTAATGGTGTACACATGCCCAAGAATGAGAGGACAGGAGAGCTGCCTGAGACTCCTGTGTAAGAAGGCTGAGAACTGTGCTTTATAACAAGCAGGGGAGAAAGAGCCATTCTGTTTGGAAATCCTAAAGACCAGACACAGAGGATAGTCCTCATACATTCCATTTCTCAGTGGTGAAGGAAAAGAGGGAGAGGGAGAAGCAGACTCCCCGCTGAGCAGGGAGCCAGACACAGAGCTCGATCTCAGGACCCTGGGATTACAACCTGAGACAAAGGCAGACACTTAACCAAGCCACCCACGGATCCCTAAACCACCAACTGTCTTGCACAGCTTTGGGGAGGATCCTAGCATCCAGGCCCTTTGCACACAGGGATGGGATGGGAGGGTTGAGTGAAGATTCAGCTCAGTAGCTCACTGCTATCATGAGGGTAGTGGTGGCAAAAACATTGAGAACACCAGCGTAAACAACTCCGTGATTATTTTGGTTCTTATGGCTTTCACGGTTACCCTCCGGAGAAGACTATTTTGCCAAGAAATCTTCCTTTCAGCAAGGAAAGGTAAACCTCAGCAAGAGCTATATCTCTGGAATTTTGCTTTAGGGCTGGTCAATGTCCTAAGGCACAAGGCCCTTTCTCTTCCAGAAACTCGCAGCTCAGAAAACACTTCTCAATGCTCATCTTAAGAATGTGAGCAAGGGGGGATGGGGGGGAAGGAATGTGAGCAAGGCGCAAAGATGTGATGAATACCAATGCCACATTTTTAATTTTTGAAAACTGGGTCAGTCACAGATCTGAATAGCACTGAAACACAGCTGCTTTCAATTTTTTTTTTTTCTGAACAGCACGGTCTAATTATAAACCACAAGAACAAGTAAATCAGAAGTGTGTGCTTGATTACAATACAAGCAGGTGAATTTTGTGTTAACTGCATGGTTCCAGTTCAGAGTGGAGGTTGTCTCCAGTTTGACTTAGAAACACAGAGCCCTAAATCCCTAGTTTGCGATTTGCAATCTGCATAACATGATGGGGTGTTGCGCCACCATCCCAGCATGGAGGCAAGGCCAGACTGGGTCTGCTTGTCTCACTGACAAGGGGACAACGGTTTCCCTCCAGGATGCCACATCCCTTCAGCCCATTTTCTGGGGCTTACAGCAGTCAATGCTGCCAACATGTGAAGGGGCAGATGGGGAAAGAGATCTTGCCAAGGCCTCCAAAGAAAAGGCACTCACTCCAAACCAGATGCTCAGGGGCCACCCCAATTCTGCAGGTGGTGGCTAGTGTACTCCAGGCAGCAGCACGAAGGACAGCTGGTCCCCGCATCAGCTCCCACCTCATGGTTCCTCCTCCTTCCAGTTCTCCCCAGCCATTTCCCCCCATCTCCCCCCATCTTCCCCATATCTTCCTCTTCTGTGGTTACAGTGAGTGCCGCCCCCGCCCTCTTCTCCTCCGACTTCAGCCTGTGGCCATGGATGTGGTCTCCGTGAGCAGGAAAACCTGCAAGGCTGCAGACCAAACTTTCTGTCTGGAGCAGTGTTTATAGCATTGGGAGGTGGGTGACTCATGTCGACCATAAAGCCCAGGAGTGGGGATGGGAGCTACCATGAGGGATGATACGAACAGGTTTGACGATCTTAGTGGTACCATAGGGCATGGGGAGGGATTTTGCTTTGAGAATTTCCGCCTGAGTCAACTTTCTGGATCAATTGGACCACTTCTAGCTCAGAAAGAGGGACTCCTGCTATGTCCGCTATTGCTAGCTGCATTTCCTTGGGCACCTGTGAGTGTCCACACTGCCCCAAGTGCATGTCTTTAGTTCTGTTCCTTTCATCACTGCTGCAAGGTAGGCACTTGTATCTGCATGCTATAGAGAAAGAAACTGAGGCTCCCAGAGGCTGATTACCTCTCTCAAGACAGCCCTGAAAGCTAAGTAATAGAATAAGAATTCGATTATTAGTCGTGTCTACTGGTAAACTAGGAAGAGACCACGAGCAAGGTCAGACCAATAGGCTGTCTGGACTAGAGTCTTTGTGACAATGGCACAAAGAAAGTATTAAAGAACACCTGCTTGCACTTCCTTAGCTCATATGTTAGATGTGTGCCCACTACGTTCCTACCTACTTACACTTATCTACTAGGAAACTAACATGAATTAGGTTTTGACTATATGCCAAGCACTCTGTGGGACACCTGACACTTCATCTCATTTGCTTCTTACTGCCCTCTTATGAAATAAGAAATGTTACTCCCACTCTTCTTATGATGAAGAAATTGACACTCAGAGTCATCACGTAACTGTTCTGAGGTCTGGCAAATGGTAGAGCCATGACTTGAACTCATCGTAACAAAAATTCCAGAGCCTGCTCCATGTGGCTTCTGGGAATTGAAATGCATTTCTCTGGAAGCTATTCCAATGGCCCTTTTAGGGATCAGGACGAATCATTTTGTGACAAAGTATAAGAAAGTTCCATCTGGAAAGGTTCTGTGCAGATGCCCACTGGGCCTTCAGGATGACCTATTCAAATGCAAACTGAGAACTTGGATGACATAATGGTGTCAGGGTCTAAAAACATCTAGAAAAGTTTCCATTTACATTTGTGAAAACCTGCGTCAGCTCATTACAGGGCAAGTGAAGCCAAAAGCAGGCAGACAGTCCAGTTTCTTGTGGTGGGGCTCTCTCACCCACCTTCTGTAGCCCCAGCATAGGACCAAGCACATCACAATTATTTCCATTTGTTGAGTACCTGTTAGGGCCAGGTAACATTACAAACTTCATCCCACTTAATCTCCACGACAGACCTGCAAAGTTGGATAATCATTTCACCGATGCAGTCTCTTAAGGCTCAGAGAAGTTAAGCAACTTGCCACTAACAAGTAGCCCACTGATACAATTAGGCTACCAGAGAAGGCTTCTTAGTAGGTCATCCTGGAGGATGCACTGGAAGGAGGGAAAGACGAGAAAGACCTAATTAGCAGCAATAGGCAGTCATAGAGAGAGGAAAGAGCATGGTCTTGCTCACACCTAATTCAACAGCAATTTGGTGGGGGGTGGGGAGAGAGAAAGGGTTCTCAAGTCTTTCCAAAGCATTTGAGTTAGTTTCCACAGAAATAGTAGTTCAACTTTTTACACTCTTATTTCACAGGCTTATACTTCATTTTATTAAATTATACCATGTGTGCCTAGAAAAATTGAGTTTGTTAACAAACATCATTGATTCCTGATCAACAGATCTAACTCTGTTGATGCAGTTAGCTTCCTCATGCCATATTTCTCTTGCTTGTAAATGGTGTTGTTTTAAGCATTTAATTAGTTGATCTATCTAAAAGCTTGGTAAGCACTCAAATGTTTGAGTGCAGAAGTACACAGGTGTGCCTTAGTTGACAACTTTTCCAGAAGTTAATCCTCTGAGTTGGTTCTATGAAAGTACATGAGAACTTCTCCTGTACTGGGGTGGGGAGGTTTACTAGACAAAGACGCCTGCTACGGATCATAGTAAATCTCCCAGCTGAGTACAGCCTTCTATTGCCTGGTCTTCCAATTAAAGGGGCCCTTGATCCTGGGGTACCTGACACATACCTTATCCAAGAGCCTTATTCACATGTTTGGCCTGAGGGCAGGAAGCCAAACAAAAGCAAGTTCCTCCTCATTCAACATTTGAATGGCTGCCACAAAAACAAATAAATAACATCCTTTTTATTCTCCCAAAAGAACACTTACCATGAGCTTCTTAATCTCTCCCCCACCACCACAGATACATTCTCAGGAGTGTCAGGTTGCAAGGTATACACAAATTGCAGGAGTATTGCTGGGAGCAAAATGGCATGCTCTCTGATGTTAGAGGACTCCCAGCATTGATTTCCTTTCCCAGTCACTGACAGCCAGTCACAAGCCTCCTACATACTCTCCACCTCTAGTGGAAAAGCTGGAAGGTAAGGTCCTCGAGAGAAATATGACAGAAAGAGCAAAGTCTTTGGAGGTAGAGATGAATGGACCAAATTCACACTTTGCCACTTAGCTGTGTGATCTGGGCAAGTCACTTAACTTCTCTGAGCCTCAGTTCCTCAACTATACAATAAATAATCTTTGCCGCATCAAATCCTTCAAAAGACTTCATATGTTAAGGCCAAAATGCACCTAGCACGTGACTGGGCACATAGGAAGCATTTAATGAATGGTAGTCATAAGTACTGACTATTCTCAAAATAGCTCCCGCACTGACCCTTAGGGATAATGAGGCTCTAGAATGTAGCGGCTAAAAGCTAGGCTACCATGGTTTAAATCCCAGATCTTCTGTTCCTGAACTGGATAAACTTGGGCAATTTCCTTAACTCTTCCGTGCCTCATTTTCCCTATTTCAAAAATGAAAAAAGTAACAGGACCTATCTCAAAGAGCTGTTGTAAGAATTAAATAAGTTGGTATACGCAACATGTTTAAAACAGTGCTAGGTCACCTACTACATTATTATTGTATCATAACTGTCTCTTTAACTACAAACACCTTGAAACAAAGGTTGTCTTTCCTTTCTGTAACTCCAGGGTGTCAGAATGACTGCAACAGCTTAATACATGTTAATGGAATGAACTGAAGCATCTCATATGCCATGCTAATCAAGACTTTCCCTGGAAATGACATTAAAACCATCCAAAACAAGGGGCAGGGATGGGGGGTGGGAGGAAGGCTATTTACTATGGCTCATATTTACTTACTTCTTAAGATTCTATTTTTAAGTAACAGCTACACCCAACATGGGGCTTGAACTTACAACCCCAAGATCAAGAGTTGCATACTCTACTGACTGAGCCAGCCAGGCACCCCTGTTGCTCATATTTAAGTTCTCCAAGACTGAATCTTGCTTCAGGCACAATTAAAACCAAATGTAGAAGGGAAAGCAGACCTACCCAAATGTAGATTTCTCCAAAGGAAAGAATTTTCTATTACAAGGAGGAGGGGAAAGAGATGCTGGGCAGGCAAAAATGCTAGATGCCCTGACATGGGCCAAAAATGGTTGTCAACAACACTAGTTCTTGACCATTCCAGACAATAAGAATCAGTCCAGTTTTAATAGATCTTTTAGGGGAATTATCATAATCTTTCTAAGTAGCATAATTGTTCCAGATTTCAACTTCCTCACATGAGGTTCTTCCTTGAATCTAATCTAATCCAAATTCCTTGAGCTTCTTATTCAAGATGTTTTTCTTCTTGTTCTACTGTAGAAATTAAAAAGCAGCGAGGCAAATGTTTTACTCTACAATTCAGTCTGAAGACATTTTGAGTAAGAATGACTTCATCGATATGGTGCTACTGGAGTGGTGTGGCAAGAAGCCGAGTCCAGTGGGAAACAAAACTGATCCATTGATACTTTCTGCCAGCCCCAGGTTCTGGAATGGAGAGTGGTCACAGACTTGGCTGTGATTGCATCCCTAATTCTTATAATCCTTCATCCAAAAAAAAGGAAATTTCTTCTTTCCTCACCTAGCACATTTACTCAAACAGGACAGGCACAGAGGAAGTGTCAGAAGAGGGGGGGTGAGGGGCAAACTGTACAGAATCAACAACTTGTTAAGTTCTTCCAAATTCCATTTCAATCTTGAGATGTACTTACGGGACCAAAAATTATTCCTCAGTGAATCAGCAAAGATATCAAGTGTGATTCACTTTTTTTTTTTTTGAATGCAAAAGAACATTGCAAACTGCTCTGTACTCTGCTCAGCTTTGCTGAGGTGCCACCTCAGGTGTTCACAAAAAGGAGATGTGAGAAAGAACTGTCACACCCACCAGCAGCCCTTCCTTCCACCGAGGTCACATCATGCAAGGTGTGATCGCTGATGTCAGATGTGCCGGCGCTGCCCAGTGCACAATGACAAGTACAGCAAGTCAGTCTGTTTTGCAATAACTTTTTCCTCGTCTTTCCATCTACAAGAACGGGGCTGGATTGATTTCTATTTTGCCTATCTCTATTGATTCTTTTTACTCTGGAAGATTTCCAAAAACACAAAAAACAAAATTAGAAAGAGTAGTATAAAAAATACCCATTTCCAGATTCAGCAGCATTAGGATTTGACCACACCACCTTCATCTATCCGTCTCCTTCTCCTGCGCAGTACTGTAAAGCAAATACCAGACCTCGTGTTATTTTGTCTCTAGGTATTTCATTTTGCATCTCTTAAGATATACAAATATTTTCTTACATAACCATGCTGCCAGGAACATACTTAGCTACAGTAAATGCTCCTTGAATTACCTAATTCTCAAACCATTTTATTTTTTTATTTTTATTTTTTTTCAAAACCTGTAATGTAGATACCTGAATTGTTCAAGATTTCCCTATCCCTCTCTTCCTGTCATCCCTTTTCTTTTTTCTTTTTTTTTTTTTTAAGATTTTATCTATTTATTTGACAGACAAAGATCACAAGTAGGCAGAGAGGCAGGCAGATAGAGAGGAGGAAGCAGGTTCCCCGCTGAGCAGAGAGCCCGATGCGGGGCTCGACCCCAGGACCCCGGGATCATGACCTGAGCTGAAGGCAGAGGCTTTAACCCATTGAGCCACCCAGGCGCCCCTCTCAGACCATTTTAAAAAGATTTTCTTTATTTATTTGATAGAGAGAGACACAGCAAAAGAGGGAACACGAGCAGGGGGAGTGGGAGAGGGAGAAGTCTTCCCACTGAGCAGGGAGCCTGATGAGGGGCTCTATCCCAGAACTCTGGGGTCATGATCTGAGCAGAAGGCAGACGCTTCACGACTGAGCCACCCAGGCACTCCTAATTCTTAGACCATTTTCATAGTTCCCTGATACCTAAGAAATCTTTTCGTTATCATTGGTTTGTTAGAATCAGGATCCAGATGAGATCCATGCATTGCATTTGACAGTTATGTCTTTTGAGTGTTTTAAAATTTAGAACAGTCTCCTCACTTCACCCAACCTCTTACTTCTTCAAGCCATAGACTTGTTGATTATGCTAGTTCAGTGGTGCTAGAGAATATCTCATATTCTGGATTTATCCATTTACGTCCTGGTGGTCTCACTTAAACCTGAGCCTCTACCTCCTTTATTTCATGTGAAGTGAAGGTTAGTTCTAAAAGCTTTATTGGCTTCAGGTTCTTCTTTTCCTACAGGAGCACCTCAAGAAGCACATGTTATCTGTCTCACTCTTACTGAATACCGATCTGTGGATTCAGGTGATGTCAGCCAGATCTCTCCACTGCAACTGTAAGCTTTTTTCATCCAATGTTTTCATCTGTTACTGGTTTCTGCCTAATCAGTTAGATCATCAGGATGGTAAAATGGTGATTTTTCTAATTCTGTCATTCCCTCCACTGTTACTAGCTGGGAAATCTCTGTGAAGAACTCTTCCTCATCAATAGCCCCAGGAGAGTCATTTGGTCACCCTGAAATGCAGATTGAATCGGAAGGGCAGCATAATGTTTACTCATTTAATTAAAATTGGCATTTTTCAGAGTAAGATTGCGACCTAGTTACCACTAATGACATCCAATGAGTTTGTTAATTTGTTTTGGCACTCCTCCTCCTCCGCCCCTCCCCCTCCCCCTCCTCCTCCTCTTCCTCCTCCTCCTCCTCCTCTTCCTTCTCCTCCTCCTTGGTAGGCTTTTATATATTCTATGTATTTCAATCAATAAATTATCCCATCCTTGGTCAGTTGGAGCCCCATCATTGGGCTCTTGAGTCCTATGATGCAACCCACCTGTCTTGGATCACATCATAGTTTTTGGCTCAGCAGGATGTTCCAGCCTCATCTTGTACAGATACTGTCCCAGACTTGGACTCAGCTGTCCAAGAAATCCTGGTCCCTTCAAATGGGAAATGTCATTTAAGGACCACAATCTAGGCACTAGTGGTTGCTCATTGCCCATGGGTTTTAATACTTCTAGGCCCTTCTGAAAGGTAAAGAAACAGGAGATATTTTAGAAAAAAATAAAAACTGTATTTCTAATATCAAATTCTAATATTTCTAATATTATTTCTAATATTATATTTATGATTCAAATTTCATGTTAATATTTACATTAATGCCTTTGATTTCACATTTCTTCTCTCTTACACTGAAAATCTTGGCTTCTAACATTAACATAATTACTTATTACTATATGCAACACTGTATAAAAAATAGTTTCAAAATACTAACACAAAGACTTCTACTAGCAATGTAACTATTGAATAAAGTGTTAGATTTCTTTGCCCTTAAAATACTTACCACAATGTACATGGGACAAATATATTTTAATATCACTTAAAATCACTTGAAATAATTGTCTTCTCTGTGGAGCTACATCATTAATTTGATATACAGTTAGGTTCATTGTTTTCGGTTTGCTTTAAAATTGTAGGAATTGTCATTTTAAATTAATTTAATGTTTTTGTTTTGTTTTGTTTTGTTTAAAGATTTTATTTATTTATTTGAGAGAGAGAAAGTGAGAGAGAGTAGGAGCGGGGAGAAGGTCAGAGGGAGAAGCAGGCTCTCCGTGGAGCTGGGAGCCCGATGTGGGACTCGATTCCGGGACTCTGGGATCATTACCTGAGCCGAAGGCGGTTGATTAACCAACTGAGCCACCTAGGCACCCTAAATTTAATGTTTTAAATGTGTAAAACACATTTACATGATTCCAGTGTAAAAAATACAAAACAATTGTATTTGCAGAATCTCTTTTCCAACCTTGTATCCTCCACTCTGTATTATGTTGAATTATATGAAATTGCCAATAATTAACCATTTACCAGCAAAAATGGTAATACACATACATATATATATGTGTATATATATACACATATATATATGTAATGGAGCCATATATATGTATATATACATATGTATATATGGTTCCATTTACATATGGCTCTTCATAGAAATTACCATTTCTATGGTGTATATATATATATATATATATCCCCAACCTTTCTTACAGAAAAGGTAACTACTATATGTATTAACTGCTATATATATTATTCTCCACTTTGTTTTTTCACTTACTTATATTCTAGAGATCATTCCTCCACCTTCATTTTCAGTTGCATTATTTTCCATGTATGTGGGGACATACCATGAGTTTTATTCAATCAAACTTCTATTACTGGACACCTGAATAGTTCTAATCTTTTGTTATTAAAAATAATGCCTCCATGAATAACTTTGTATTTTTAATATTTAATATTTAATATTTTAATCCAGTCCATATTTTTTCATAATTAGATTTTATTTTTTAAATTTGTACAAATACGGTGCAAGTTTTCTTTTTTTAGGGGGGGAGGCACAGAGGGAGAAGGAGAGAGGGAATCTTAGGCAGGCTCCACACACAGCACAAAGCTCGACCTGGGGCTCTATCTCACAACCCTGAGATCATGACCTGAGTGGAAATCAGGGAGTCAGACATTTAACTGACTGACCCACCCAGGAGCCCCCTACCCAGTTCATATTTTAATCAGTAGGTATAAGACCACCCTATCTCAAAGAGACTACCCCCGTCCTACCTAGCCTAAGTCATTCATTCTGGTAGACATTTGTCCTGGTCTTTGGTCCCCAGCACCTTTGGAATATCCTCTTGATGTCAGCAGGATTTCCCCCTTTGTGTTCCGCCAAGTCAAAAGGAAGAATCATCATTCTCCTCCCATTCCTCAACAAGGATATAGGTATGTGCTTTGTGCTCCTCCAGTCAGATGCACTGGTGTGGGACTCCTGTGAAGAAAGGGGTGGGAGGGGGAGAAGACTGAAGAGTGCACTCCTCTTGCTGGCGTGGGTGACAGCAGACTCATGTGCTTGGGGGACCTGCTGGTTTTTAAGGTTGAGGTCCTGGTGGAGAAAAGGCTTGATGCCTTTGGCAGTGGTGGTGGCAGTCACACTGAGCTCCTGGCTGCTGGTGGTTGCTGACTGGTGATGGGCCAGCGGCTGCAGTTTCCTAGTTAGGCCAGGTATGCTGCATAGTTCTGGATGATTTTCTTGGAAGCGTAACCCCAAGATCGTTTCCTCCAGTCTTCACTACAATTCTACAAGCTACCCAATATTCTTGATAAGCCCTTCTCTGCTTGATCTGTCAGATCAACTTCTGCCACTTGTAGCCAGGAAATAATTCATGCAGCAGATGCTGGGAGTCAGTGTGTCAGTTATAGGTACCACAGGGGCCTGACCATCCTCTGACTTGCCCTTCTACTTCTCTGCCTTCATCCTCAGAGTGCTTGTAAATTCTGGGAGACAAGGGACTGTGGCATAATCAAAAGAACTAGGTTGGTAGGGGCTCAGGAGCTCTTCCGCAGGAATCCCTTTGAAAATCATCAGTCATAAGTAGAGGGTGTTTTCCTAATCGATGGAGAAGAAGTGGTAGGGATGAGTTCGGTAGAGATGCAGCATAGCTCCAGGGGTCCACAGGGCAGAAGGACGTTGAGACCAACAGATAGAACAGAGGGTCTGAATGTAAAAATCTCACCCTCACCCTTAATGCTTCTCAAGTGAGTAATTGCAGCAGGAGCTCCTGAGGAAAAAAACATAACTTTCAGATAATCTAGAAGATGGGATCTAGAGAATCAGAACTTCGGGTAATCTTATGAGTGGACCCATCTGGACCCAGTGGCAGGCTAGACCAGGTCACATGTATTAAGGCTACAAACTTGTTATCCCTCATATATGGCAACTATCCCCCATCCCCGGCCCCCCCTTATCTTTCTATGTTGTGTCTGTTGACCAAAAAATTCTAACTTAGCACATATTTAATTCTATTGATGTTTTTCTTGGTGATATCCTCCACAGTTTTTCTGTTTAGATAACATTTTCCCTGGGGCACCGGGGTGGCTCAGTTGGTTGAGCAACTGCCTTCTGCTCAGGTCATGATCCTGGAGTTCAGGGATTGAGCCCTGGCATCCGGCTCCCTGCTCAGCAGGGGGTCTGCTTCTCCCTCTGCTCTTCCCCCTCTCATGCTCTCTCTCTCTCTCTCTCTCTCTCTCATTCTCTCTCTCAAGTAAATAAAATCTTTTAAAAAAAAAAGATAACATTTTCCCTTTCCAAAAATACATTTAACATTATATTTTCTTGAATTCAGTTGGGTGTAAGATCACCTGCATTCAATGCTTGGATAAAGCTGGCAGGCTAAAAACAACTAAGCAATATTAGACATATTTCACAAATTCAAAGAATGTTTTGTGATAATAGGATACAACTCTTTACCTCAAAAATTATCAGGGCTAGAAGAAAAAACAATGAAGGTGAACATGAAGCATGGCACCTTTAAAGTATTGTTTTCCAACTTTCCATTCTGTTAAGAGCCTAAAGTTAAATAAATAACAAACAAGGTGAAAGAAAGAGAAAGAGAGAGGAAGGAAGGAAGGAAGGAAAGAAGGAAGGAAGAGAAAGGAAGGGAGGGAGGGAGGAAGAAAGGAAAAGAAGAACCTGTTGATTGAGAGAGACTTAGGAAACACCACTGATTACAAGGACCTTGTGGACCTTATGCAGATGATGATTCCAATAAGCCAACTTAAAAAAAAGAGAGACGAGGGGCACCTGGGTGGCTCAGTGGGTTAAGCCTCTGCCTTCAGCTCGGGTCATGATCCCAGGGTCCTGGGATCGAGCCCTGCATCGGGCTCTCTGCTCAGCAGGGAGCCTGCTTCCCCCTCTCTCTCTGCTTGCTGCTCTGCCTACTTCTGATTTCTCTCTGTCAAATAAATAAATAAAATCTTTAAAAAAAAAGAGAGAGACGATTAGAATTTGAACACTGTAAATTTGATGATAATAAATAATTATCTGGGGGGGGCACCTGGGTGGCTTAGTCATTTAAGTGTCTGACTCTTGATTTCAGCTCAAGTAATGATCTCAGAGTTGTGGGATGGAGCCCGGAGGGCTCTGTGCTCAGCATGCAGTCTGCCTGAGACTCTCTTCCTCTCCCTCTGCCCCTCCTATGCCCCCAAATAAATATTTTTTTAAAAAAGAATAATTATTTTGTTAGTTGTAATAATTGTGGATATGTTTTTAAACAAGTTCTTAACTTTTAGAGACACATGAAATGATATGATGTTTGGGATTTACTTCAAAACAATGCAATGGTGTGGGAGAGACAAGTATAAATGAGACAATTATGAGTTGTTAATTGTTGACATTGGGTGATGGGTACAGGAGGATGTATTATACTATCCTTTCTACTCTTCCATAATTAATATTTGAATTTTCCCATGGTAAAAAATTTTAAAAGAAGATTAAAAAACATATATAGTGGCAATGACATGACAGTAGGAATTGGTAAATATTCCCAGATGGGTGGTGAAGCTCCAGTCTCCTAAGGTGGCACACTGGGGACAGATCATGGCGTCCCCTAAGTTGGCTGCACCCTGCCTGCATGCCTGGGATTTCACAGCAGCAAATCTTAACAGAGACTTCTGTGTGTCAAACCCAATGAGAGAGGAAGGTTCTTCTGCTGGGATGCAGAAAGAGATGTGCAGGGTACCAGTTACAGAAATAGTATAATGAAATCGTCACTCACAGAAGAAGTCCCTAAAGATTCATCTAATATAAACATTTCTCATTTCTGTAGTTTTAAAGAATACACTTTTATTAAGAAAAGAATGGGGACGCCTGAGTGGCTCAGTTGGTTAAGCGGCTGCCTTCGGCTCAGGTCATGATCCCAGGGTCCTGGGATCGAGTCCCACATCGGGCTCCTTGCTCAGCAGGGAACCTGCTTCTCCCTCTGCCTCTGCCTGCCTCTCTGTCTGCCTGTGCTCACTCTTTCTGACAAATAAATAAATAAAATCTTTAAAAAAAAAAAAAAAAGAAGATCTACTAAAAAAAAAAAAGAAAAGAAAAGAAAAGAATGAAACAGTCTGACCATGTCACATTGCTGTTTAAAATGATCCACAAATTTTTTTTTTTTTAAAGATTTTGTCAGAGAGAGAGAAAGCACAAGGAGGGGGAGCGGCAGACAGGGGGACAGGCTCCCCACTGAACAGGGAGCCCGATGCAGGGCTCGATCCCGGGACCCCAGGATCACCACCTGAGCCAAAGGCATACACTCAACTGAGTCACCCTGCATCCCAATCCACGAATTTTTGAATTGTCATCAGGACAAATCTCCTTAGCCAGCCTACCTCACATCCAGACCCTGCCTCCTTCCCCAAGCCTCATCTCCTGCCCCTCAAGCCCACACATGCTCAACTCCAGCCACAGGAAAGGACTTACAGTTCCCAGAACATGCTTCTCAGAGTTGATGTTCTCTTGGGCGAGTTTCAGTTATTCACTCAACAGCATTCATTGATCTATTCATCTGTCTCATCACTACCTGAACTGTCTTTTCCCCTCATGAGTTCATTCTTCCAGCCTCCTCTTACTTGTCGTGTTCTCTGAGAAATCATCTTCAAACCACTCAAACTGAAAGGGGTGCCCCTATTCTATATTCTTTGTATATGGGGAGCAGCAGGGGAAGCATAGGAACACGTCTTGTTTCTCCCACTGTGCCCTGAGGGCAGAGATGGAATCCTTTTTAAGCACAGTATGTGGCTTAAGGCTTGAGTCGTATTAGAAAATCAATCAACACTTGTTGATAAATGAGCAAATGAACGACTGAAGCTTGCCCACTAGATGTAAACCCACAAGGGCAAGAATTTTTGTTATTTTGTTCTGTTTTGTTCTACTTTATCCTTAGCACCCAGGACAGTACCTGGCACATTAAATACTTGTTGAAATAATTAAAGGTGTTTGTCAAAGAAAAATCAAGGTGATGCCAATGTTAAAACTCATGTACAAAGTGGCTATTTGCCGTGGTCAGCCTGTCTGTGATGGGCAGCAGACTCTGACCCAGGGCTAAAAAAGAAATTAAATAAAAAAGTACTTTGGAGACTAAATACAAATCCATATTTTTTAAATTAATAACATGGATCTTAAAACTCTCTCTAAGCCCAAGAGAGACCAGGACATTTATTTATTTGTTTTTACATGCACTGTTTTAGAAATCACTATACTAAATGTTGATTTGACTTCACCTAAAAAAAAAAAAAGTTACGATTTTTGGAACTGAAGTAGATTCCCATCTGACACAGGTTTGCCAGTGTTGCCTGTGGGTCTAGAGAAACATATGCAGCAGTGGGGCAGCACATGATTTCCTACACCAGGAACAGCCAGAACGCTAGGAAATCATGAATGACATCACCCTTATTGATCTAATTTCTAAAAGACAATGGAATAATTTCTTCTTGCCCAAACCTTACTACAGCGGTTTGGACCAGCAATTCCATAGTGGGGTGAGGGGAGGGCTGCTCAGACAAAGGACAATTGTTGACCTCCCCAGAGCAGCAGGATGGTTGACAAAGTGATCTTTCTTAGGAGTTCTGCCTGGGACTATTGTACACATGACAGGTGCTCTTACATAAGTAAGGCTGAGTTGGATTCCATTTGGATTTCTTTTCTTCTTAAAACTATCTTTCTCTAGACTTGTCCTCTCTAAGTCACTAGAACAACAGGAGGGAAAAGTGAGAACTTGAACTTCCTGGGGAATTGAGCAGGATTTCCTTCCTCTTTCTTTACCCATCCACCTTTTCATGGCTGCCATCCACTGGGACCTCTTTTGAGAGGAGCTTTTATTCCCTGCTTTCTTTCAGGCTCCTGCCTCACATAATCTTCACTGGCTTTTCACAAAGAAAACTAGGACTCCCATTTATTTTATCCAATCCACCGCTACATTCAGCCTTGAAAACAGCATGCAGTGCATTATCCTCTCACAGAAACAAATAGCAGAATGGAGCCCGACTATTTTCCATGAGGCTGGTTTTTGCTAATCAAACACATTTATTCTCTGAAACATTTTCTGTGCCTGTTGAGAAATAAGTGTCACCAGAAAGGACAGTATCTCTCAGCATACAACTTAGAAATATATAGATAATAGGTCCTAATGTGAAAATAAGTCAATAACTTGTGGAGGGACAATAGGGCCATTTTGTGTATGATCAAGATGGATACACTAGTGATACCCTTGACCTAACGGTTCTGCTATAGGAGTCTAACTCACAGGAATGCTCATGCTTGGGAGCAAAAGCATATGAATGGCATTACTTATTGAATCCCATGTATATACAGAACCATATGAACTGACAAAAAGAGACACACTGTATATTGAAATGTGGAAAAAGTTCATTGTGGAACAATATGTAATATGTGATTCCACTTTTATTTAAATAATCCACACCATATGTATATGGATGTATGTTCTTTTACATATTTACAGATAAAAAGGAAAAGCGTGGAAAGATAACCAAGAACAAACTGTTAATGGTGGTCCTTCCTCTGGAGAGTGAAATTGGGGAGTTCATTTTTTACTTCCTCAGTTTTGGTATTATTCTTATAAAGTGCTTATTCCGAGCTGGGCAAGTGCTGGACACTTTATATGTCATCTTACTTATTCCTCCAACTTTGCAAAGTAGGTAATATTATGCCTGTTTACAGAAAACAGATTCTGAGAAGTGAGCAACTCACCCTAGGTAACAGGGCTACTAAGTAGCAGAGCTGGGATTCAAACCCAGGGCTTTCTGACTTCAAGACCCCAAATATTCTCATTGGTCCAACAATGCCATTTTGTGTGATATAGTCCTGGTTCAGAAGATGGGCTTATTAACAACTGCCACATGGCTGCTGAATGTTAAGTTTTTTCTTTAAAACATGAAAGGTGAAGGAATAGTAAAGAATCCATGTGCTCATTATCATCCAGAGGCACAAATTACTAATATTGTGTCATTGTTTCATCTATTCCCAACATATACTTTTTACTTTTTAGGAAGCCTTTTAATGCCAATTCAAGACATCATATCATTTCCCCATAAATACTTCAATCTCTAAAAATAAGAACAAAAAAACCCCACAATGATGTGATACCATTTTCACACAAAAAGGTAACAATCGGGTGCCTGGGTGGCTCAGTGGGTTAAGCCTCTGCCTTCAGCTCAGGTCATAATCTCAGGGTCCTGGGATCGAGTCCCGCATCGGGCTCTCCGCTTGGTGGGGAGCCTGCTTCCTCCTCTCTCTGCCTGCCTCTCTGCCTACTTGTGATCTCTGTCAAATAAATAAATGAAATCTTAAAAAAAAAAAAAAAAGGTAACAATCATTCCTTAATATTATTAAAACCTAATCCATGTAAATTTTCCCAGATTGTCTCAGATGCATCTTTTTGTGGTTATGCAAATTCATGTCTCTTAAATCTTTGTCTCCTTGAATCTATAATTTCTCCCTTCCTTTTTCTTCATATGACTGGTATATTGCAGAAATGGAATAATTTGTCTTGTATAGTTTCCTATCTTCTTGATTTGATTTCTTACATTTTTATGGTGTCATTTAACATGCTTCTCTATCCTTTATATTTCTCACAAACTGGTGATTAGAGATATTAAATTCAGGTTCAATTCTTTTGGCAAGAATTTTTCTTTTTCTTTCTTTTTTGGCAAGAATTTTTCTTAAGTGGTGATGTGTACTTCCTACTGCACTTTATCAGGAGGTAATTAGTGTCTGGCTGGCCCATTTTTCATAACGCTAAGGATAAACAATGAGTTCCAGGGTGCCAGCTTCATACATACATTATTAAATCTCTCATTGACCTTCCACCTAATAGTGTTAGCAGCCATCAGTGGTTTTTGCCTAGATCCATTATTTCATTAGGGGCTTAGGGTCACTTAAAATTCTGTAAGACTGGGGCGCCTGGGTGGCTCAGTGGGTTAAAGCCTCTGCTTTCAGATCAGGTCATGATCCCGGGGGCCTGGGATGGAGCCCCCTCTGCTTTCAACTCAGGTCATGATCCCGGGGTCCTGGGATCGAGCCCCGCATCGGGCTCTCTGCTCAGCAGGGAGCCTGCTTCCCTTCCTCTCTCTCTGCCTGCCTCTCTGCCTACTTGTGATCTCTGCCTGTCAAATAAACAAATAGAGTCTTAAAAAAAAAAATTCTGTAAGACTTAGGGATTTTTTTCTAAAATTTATTTTAAATAAAATAAATAAAGCTTATTTAGTTATTTTAGAGAGAGAGAGCATGAGTGGGAGGGGTAGAGGAAGAGGACGAGGAACAAAGAATCTCAAGCCAACTCCACGCTCAGTGTGGAGCCAACATGGAGTTTGATCTCATGACCCTAAGATCGTGACCTGAGTGGAAACCAAGAGTCAGACGCTTAACCAGCTGTGCCACCCAGGTGCCCCTAAGACCTAGGTATTTTTTTTAACAAAAATCCTGAGATAGCAATCCTATGTCTTAGTTTTGGGGCAAGATATTTTTAAAAAGTCTTCTTTTATCCACTACCCATCATGGATTTTTTTTTGGTTTTGTTTCTACAAAAGTAATTGAGTTTTTACTGTGTTTTATTTGAGATTTTATGAGTAACTGAGTTTTGTTTTCCTGAGATTTCTGAAAACTACTAAGCCTCATGTGGGACCATTTTGCTACTTAGATTGACATTTTTATTAACCTGTTATTTGGGATTTTTATCTATGCTTCAATTCCTAGATAATTCATAAAAAGTAAAAAGAAAAAGATCTCCCATTCCTCTGTAACAAATATCACATTAAGCCAGCTAACCACCTCTGAGTCATTTCCAGTTTCATGCCCAGGATAAAGGTGGTTTCTGTCAGTGATCCCAAGTCCATTTTTATTCATTTCACATTTATTGTAGCTTCTGTCCTGTACCAGGTTCTGAGGCTAAAGAGAGGAAAGGATCAGGCCCTCTCCTCGAAGAGTCCACAATCTCCTAAACCAATAAAATAGAGAAATGTCCCAAAGGTTCTTGGGGTACAGGGAAGAGGCACCCCCAACTATGGAATCAGGGAAAGCTTCTTAAAGGAGATGCTGAGATTTAGAGGATGAGTGGAAAGTACTAGGGGAAGGACATTCCAGGGAAAGAAAACCCACACAAAGGCATGGAAGCAGGAAAGAATAGGCCCTTTCAGAGTGCTGCACATGGTTTTGTATGGCTGGAGAGTGAGGTTTATAGGGAGGGGAGGCTGTGGTGGGACAAGGGCAGGGCATGAAGTGGTTCGTCTGCCCTATGAAAAAAGTTAGGATGTCCCTGAAGGATTTTAAGCAGAAGAGTGACAGGATCTAATTTATGTTGTATATTTTTTCCTCAAAATATTTTTTTGGGGGGTGTCTGAGTGGCTCAGTTGGTTAAGTGACTGCCTTCAGCTTAGGTTATGATCCTGGAGTCCCAGGATTGAGTCCTGCATGGGGCTCCCTGCTTAGCAGGCAGTTTGCTTCTTCCTCCGATCCTGCCCCCTCTCATGTTCTCTCTCTCCCTTTCTCATTCTGTCTCTCAAATAAATAAAATCTTTAAAAAAAAAATGAAAAAATTGTGGAAGTCAAATTCACATAATATTAATCATTTTAAAGTGAACAATGCGGTGGCATTTGGCACATTCACGTTATACAACCATTACTTTTGTCTAGCTCTAAAACATTTTCATTGCCTCAAAAAGGAAACCCATACCCATTAAGTGGACACTCCTGATTTCCCCCTCTCCTCAGCCCTGGCAACCACCAGTCAGCTTTCTATTTCTGTGGATTTACCTATCCCCTCAGTACATTTTTCTTTTTTTTTAAATTTTTTTATTTTAATAAACATATAATGTATTTTTATCCCCAGGGGTACAGGTCTGTGAATCGTCAGGTTTACACATTTCACAGCACTCATCATAGCCCATACCCTCCCCAATGTCCATTTCCCCACCACCCTCTCCCGTCCCCCCTCCCCCCAGCAACCCTCAGTCTGTTTCTTGAGATTGAGTCTTTTATGGTTTGTCTCCCTCCCAATCCCATCTTTTCATTTTTTCTTTTCCTACCTCCCCCCAAACCCCCCCGCCTTGCATCTCCACTTCCTCATATCAAAGAGATCATATGATAGTTGTCTTTCTCCAATTGACTTATTTCGCTAAGCATGATACCCTCTAGTTCCATCCACGTCGTCGCAAATGGCAGGACTTCATGTCTTTTGATGGCTGCATAGTATTCCATTGTGTGTATATATACCACATCTTCTTTATCCATTCATCTGTTGATGGACATCTAGGCTCTTTCCACAGTTTGGCTATCGTGGACATTGCTGCTATAAACATTCGGGTGCACGTGCCCCTTTGGAGCACCACGTTTGTATCTTTAGGATATATACCCAGGAGTGCAATTGCTGGGTCATAGGGTAGCTCTATTTTCAGTTTTTTGAGGAACCTCCACACTGTTTTCCAGAGTGGTTGCACCAGCTTGCATTCCCACCAGCAGTGTAGGAGGGTTCCCCTCTCTCCACATCCTCGCCAGCATCTGTCATTTCCTGACTTGTTAATTTTAGCCATTCTGACTGGTGTGAGGTGGTATCTCATTGTGGTTTTGGTTTGTATTTCCCTGATGCCGAGTGATGTGGAACATTTTTTCATGTGTCTGTTGGCCATCTGGATGTCTTCTTTGCAGAAATGTCTGTTCATGTCCTCTGCCCATTTCTTGACTGGATTATTTGTTCTTTGGGTATTGAGTTTGATAAGCTCTTTATAGATTCTGGATACTAGCCCTTTATCTGATATGTCGTTTGCAAATATCTTCTCCCATTCTGTCAGTTGTCTTTTGGTTTTGTTAACTGTTTCCTTTGCTGTGCAAAAGCTTTTGATCTTGTTGAAATCCCAATAGTTCATTTTTGCCCTTGCTTCTGTTGCCTTTGGCGATGTTCCTAGGAAGAAGTTGCTGCGGTTGAAGTACATTTTTATTTCTAAAAATTACACAAGTAATATGGTTTCATTACAGAAGAATCAGAATGTGGATGAGCAAAAGAGGAAAATAAATATCGCTCTTAATCTTAGCATAGTTAACTTTTGTATGCTGTGACCCTTCTAAGAAGTTTTTTTTTTTCCTGCGTTTCCACACTCCTATCCTCCCCGTCCTCTACAGGGTCCTCCAACCTTCTGGAATAGCCCCAACTCTTGAGATATAAAAGAATTCTGCTCAAACCCCTATCTTATGAATGGCACGAAACCCAAGTCCCTACCAACATCCCTGGGGGTTCTGGGGGGTTTTGGCGACGGAGGCAGGGGTGTCCTCCCTTTAGCCACCCCTAGCTCTAATTTTCTGCCTTGATCCCTACCCTTCATTTCACCTCCTGGGCACATTGTCTCTTCTACACTTCCCCAACTCCCTGTCTCCCCAAAATGTGGCCTAAACAAGGTGGTATGTTAGCAAATACTTAAAAGAAGATTTGGTGGCAACAGAGGATGGCTTACATTGAAGCACAACTCAGAGAACAACTTGAAACTGAGTTTCAGAGCGTTCTGAGTCCATTAGCCATTCTCCTCATTGGCCATCTCTTCACCTGGAGCTACAACAGCATTTGTTGCAGGCTTCCCTCCCTCCCTATCTTTTTCACTTTTCACATTCAATCTCCTCTAACTCATTTCCAATTCCTTTTGCCTTTTACACAAGGCAATCCAAGGCTCCTTCGCATTGCTCCGAACTGCAAAGCGATCCTAAGCTATTCTGCTAAATCAAAATTGTCCCTGCCTATCAGAACTCTAGTGGCAGGTTGTCCAACTCATAACTTTCCCCCTACTGTCTGCATTTCCATTATTCTTTCTTATTTTCAACATCTTTCCTTAAATTATTTTTTGCTTCCATTCTTCTACATCTTTTTTTTTAAAGATTTATCTATTTATTTGTGTGAGAGAGTGTGCACAAGCAGGGGGAGGGGCAGAGGGAGAGAGAGAGGGAGAGAAGCAGACTCTGAAGTCAGAATCAGGGGTCAATCACACGACCCTGAAAACATGACCTGAGATTGCAACCTGAGCTGAATTCAAGAGTCCAACACTTAACTGACTGAGCCACCCAGGCCTCCTTCTACATCTTTTGAATTGGCGGCACACATCCCCTATTTTTGGACACTTAGGTTGTTTCCAATGCTTTATTATTATAGACAGTTCCATGTTATATAGTGAAGATTATTAAGGGAATATATATCCTTATTATACATATGGATTTATGTCCTCAATTACTTCTTTGCTGTACATTCCCAGTAGTAGCATTGCTAAACTAAAGAGTAATTCATATCTAGTGGCTTTTATATACCCTCTAGAAGAACTCTGAAAGTTGATATACCCAGTAATGTTTGAAAGTGCCTGAATCTATTAACCCTTGTAAATAGCACATATTTGTGTGCTATTTACAAGGGTTTATTTTTTCTTTGTGGTTTTAATTCACATTTCTTTGACTCATAGTGGAGTCGAACTTTTTTATGTTTATTAGCCATTTAAGTGTGTGTGTGTGTGTGTGTGTAAAATACCTTTTCTGGTCAACTGTATAGTTTCATTTTTCACTTATTGATTTGGATGGTCTTTGAATGTTAAGAATATGTGCCTTTGCTTAAGGATATTTCCCACAATATCATTTGCCTTTTAACTTAGTTTATGATGAATTTTGCAGTATAAAAGATTCACCTTTTTATACAAACACATCTACTATCCTTTATGAGCTCCGTTCTTAGTTTCATGTTTAGAAAGTCATTTCTTACTCCAAAGTTTTGTTGATATTCAGCTGTATTTTCTTCTTCTTACTTTACAATTCTTAATCCTTCTGGAATTTATCTTTGTGCACTATGTGAGTTTGGGTTTGTTTTTCATGGTGATACACTTAACACTTCCCACTGATAGGAAGCAAAGGCTTTTTTATGTATTCAATTTTTCTATGTCCTTAAGATATATTTCTGAACTGTGCTTTTTACCCAGTAATGTTTTAATTATTCTATCTTGCTGGTTTGTCTTGATATCTGGTAGGAAAAGGCTTTTGGGGTAATATTCTTCCTAAAAATGTGCTTGACTTTCTTACTTTTTTCTTGTTTTCTGTTGTTTTTGGTTTGCCTTTTAAAAGATTTTATTTCTTTGACAGACAGAGATCACAAGTAGGCAGAGAGACAGGCGGGGGGGTTGGGGGAGGGAAGCAGCCTCCCCGCCGAGCAGAGAGCCCAACACGGGGCTCGATCCCAGGACCCCGAGACCATGACCTGAGCCGAAGGCAGAGGCCCAACCCACTGAGCCACCCAGACGCCCCCTCTTCTTTTGTTTTTGTTCAAAACATTTACTTAGCATCTTACACAAGACACCCTGAAGTTTGCATCATGACTTGAGAGTTACCCCTTGGATCTACAGCCAGTATGTCCATCTCAACAGCGTGATTCTGGAAGTTGGGGAGTCATGCAAACACAGGCAGGACATTTTGAGGGAGAAAGGATGCACAGCAGGGGTGTAGGTCAATCCTTTTTTAAGGAAAAGGCAGAGCATTTTGAGTCACTGAAAACTGGTGCAAAAGTTTTGCAAACTAAACTTAGTCACATTCTTTAAAAAAAAAAAATTCCAAGTATTTTTATTGGGGTTTTGTTACATTTGTAGGCTTGGCTTGAGGAAAATTAATATCTTTATGATATTAAATCTTCCAACACAGTAATGTAGAATGTCTCACCTTTTATCCAAATATCCTAATAGATTCTGTGGTAAGGTTTGTAGATATGCATATTTATCATTATATTTATTACTAGGCACTTTGATTTTTTTTATTACTTTTCTATATGGGTTCTTCATTTCTATTTTCTTTCTTAGCTAATTATTGCTGATATATATTAATTTTTAAATATTTTTGTCATAACTGTCAAACTTTCTGAATGCTCTTATTAGTTCTAACAGTTTTTCAAGCAACCATACATTCTTCAGATAATAATTTTGTCTATTCCTATCAAATATTTATACCTCCCTCATCTCTTTTTCTCATTATTGCATTGATTGGCATTTCCAGAACAAACTGAAATTAATCTAATGATAGTCAAATTATTAACTTTAATGGAAATGCTTCTAATGTTTTACTGGTAAGTATAATATTAGCAGTTGGTTTGAGAGCAATATTCCTTAACATATTAACATGTTAAGATTTTCTTTAATCAAAAATGTATGTTGATTTTTATAAATTTTTTAACATTCTGTTAAGATGATCATATGCTTTTTCTCCTTGACACAACTGATCAATACATATATTCTACACTGATGCCATAAATTATGTAAATAGGTACTTTTACCATTGAATTTTTCTTTTACCATTGAACTTTCTAAGTCCTTTTTGGTCATGGTGATTTGCCTGTTAAAATTATAAGTGCAGGTTTAGTCTGGAAAATGGATTGGAAGGAGGCCAGGATAAAGGTAGAGGGAACATTTAGGATTCAATTACAATTCTGAAAAACAACAACAACAACAACAACAAAATACCAGCAGTGGAAAGAGAGAAGAGGTCTGGGTCTGAGAGATGTTTAGGAGGAAAGATCAATAGCAGCTCCCTAGATATGAAATCTGAAGGGAAGAAAGGAATCTTTCCTTCCAGGAACTGCTAGGTCCTTGGTTTGGTGGCATTTACCAAGACAGGGCTATAGGAAGAAAAGCAAGTTTGGTGTGTTGTGTGGGGCGGGGGGGAGGTTGTTGGAGGAGAGGATAAAGGATGAACTCAATTTTAGGACTGTTGAGTTTGATGTCGTGAGTGGAACACCCAGGTAGAGACAGGTAAGTCATCATCTACATGGATCTGGAGTAGAAAGACATGGGCTGCAAATATCAACTTGGTAATTATCAGTGCATAGAAGACAGTTAAGTGTAGAGCATGAGAATACAAGAAGGCTGAAAATGGAAGCACAAAGAATGACTCATTTTAAGAGATGGGAGGAGGAAGAAGTGGGCTGTGTCTGGCACACAACATTATTCCCCTTGACTACTTCCTTCTTTCTGGAGGCACCATTCACCTGCTGGGCTGCTGCCTCTGCTGAGTCCCCTGGAGTCTGAGGAAGCCCCAGACCTGCATGACCTGCACACCCTCACATCTATACTGGTTTCTCCTCACTCTCAGCTAAGACTAAATGCCATACCACAGGACATGAAATCTTGCTTCTGCAGATGGTGTCAATGGGCCAGGTAATGAACCACAGAAGTCACACAGCAGGGGCACCTGGGTGGCTCAGTCTGCTGAATGTCTGACTTTGGCTCAGGTCATGATCTCAGGGTACTGGAATCAGGTCCTGTGTCAGGCTCCCTACTCAGCAGAGAGTCTTCTTCTCCTTCTCCCTCTGTGATTTCTCTCTCTCTTTCAAATGAATAAATAAAAATCTTAAAAAAAAAAAAAAAGAAGAAGAAGAAGAAGTCACACAGAAGGACAGGAGAGTTAGCTTCCTGTGGGTCTTGACAAATGGGAAATGAGAGATGGAAGTGAGGTAGACAGATACATTTTTCTCATTTTCCCCCTCTACAGACTATTTCAAGGGTGGAATTCTTCCCTATGGCCATAACAGAGAACCTCTGTGGCTCAAGGAATCTACCTAAGTCACCTGCTATTTCTCATCATGGCTTGTTGAGAGTAGTGCCACTGTGTTAATACATCATACTGCACTGCTTGGCTTTTTTCACTGTTACATTCCTGAGCTTGTACCTATCCCCCTCACACACACACAAAAGAGTCAGCACTTTAATACTGACCCCAAGTGCTACAATCTAGAGAATTTGCACTAAGACACAGATGCTAAATTGGTAAACTGAATAGAAGAAAGACTATTTAAATCAACCCTTCATTTGGACTTGGATCTTTAGAGTATGTGTTCTATTTTTCTGAGATTTCAACATGATGTAATGAGAAAGGGAATAAAAAGGAGGGCACTGTAAAGGCATGAATTGTGATTAAATTTGAGAAAGGTAGAGCAGAACCAGGTAGAGAACTGTCAAATTAGAAGATGAAAAGGATATTAAACATTAATATTAGAGCAGCTGTTGAGTTCACATATTACCCTAGGTTAGGTAGTGAAAGAACACAGCAATCTGGTTTAATTTATTAAGTCACTATCAAAAGTACTAGCAACATCTAGCAAAAACTGTCATCTGCAAGTTTGCTTTGCTACAACAGAAAGGTTACAACAAATAGCCTTTTTCTATTGGCCTTTGTCATGAGGAGGGCAATGTCCTGGGCTTTATGGAAGTGGGGCAGTTGCTGGGGGAAGGTTTCTCAGACTAGTAAGACTTAGATGTGCCCTGAAGATGATATGGTCTCAGAGGTGTAAGTACAATGAAGTACACAGATCATTATTATAAAAGGTCATATAACATTTAAGAGTACAAATAAAATTCTAAGAAGATCAAAGGAGGGAGAGATTATGCTAGTGGAAAATAATCAGGAAACACTTCATCGAGAGAGGCAGTGCATTTGTTAGACCTAATTTTAATAGTTACCCACGGAGGAAGGACAGGCAGACTATAAGAGTAAAAAACCAGACAGAGAGGTAGGAAATAACACTATAATTATAGAATGATGGACCTTGACAGATTTGAGTGATATATCTAAAAACTTTGAGAATCCCCAAATAGTCATAAACCACTGTATCATACATCTTCCCCCACAAAATGCATACATAATACTGAATACGTAGATACAAAGCCAACATGTGATGTGGAAGATGGACTATCAGCTAGGCCTGCATACCAACTAAATGATTGCTTCTTCATGTCCATATCCAAGTGCACAGGATGCAAATTTGGATCTCGGCAAAATGACACATGAGTGCCTTTTACCCAGGGACAATCAACCTTGAATGTTAAATCCATAAATATCAACAGCCTACTGAAGTTCCATCTGGCTGGAGTGTTCAGCATGAATCAACCCAGAAAAGAATTCTGCATTTCATCATTTTATCATTTGTTTGCAATTTCTTAATATTTTTTATATTTTGATGAAGCTCATTTCATGAGCATTATCTTGTGTTTTATCTTCTTCTATCCAAACTCTTACCTAACATCAGGAGAAAACTGATCCTCAAGAAGCATAACTAGAGTGGTCCAACCCCTCAGCAGTACTTGTAGACCACTGGGGACCATCAGAAGAGTGGCCCATGGTAGCTCCTCTGTCCATCCTGGGTCTGGGAACACAGTCAAATAGAAACCTTAGCGGTAATCAGGGCCCTACAGTATAGGTTGGAAAAAACTCTACCTTCGATCACATCCCAGTGTCCCTCTTCTGACAACCTTTAAGCCGAAGAAGAGAAAAGAGATTGCAGGAAGATACAATTAAGATCACACTTGTGCACATGCACACACACGCATACACTCACACACAAACCAAAACCAAATGAACAAATAATGGTCTCCATCATTTGGCTTGTTGCCAGAAATAGCAGGCACGGAAAGAACAAGAAGCAGTTTCCGAGAACAACCTGTTCCACAAAGCAAAGTCCTGAAGAGTTAACTGACTCATGGAAGCTTACATAGGCTTTCAGAACCTTCAAATGAGGGCTCCAGTCAGCAGGGGCATGGATCGGGACATGAAGAACTTGAGAAGAAACAAACACCAATTAAACTTATGGCCATTATCCTGTGATACCAATATTGCAAATCTGATTTTGACCAAAAACGTCTAAAACCAAGAAGAAAATGTCCTACTGACTACAAAAATATTTCCCTGTCCCCTGTTATAACACATTGAATGGATACAACAAAAAAAGCTAAAGCCATGCTTCAGTAGATTGCTTAAATAATGAATTAAAGGGAGAAAGAGCATTTCTTGTCAGTAATCCCTGAACTTCATTTCTAAAGGCCTTAATATATAATGAAATTTGATAGACCATTAGACAGCAATTAAATGGGACCATTAGGAAAGCTTCATAGAAACATGCATGAATGATCCTTAAATAAGGTTGAGTGAAAAAAAAAATCAAAATATAAAACATCTGAAATTACAATCATAGCCTACATTTATTAAGGATTTACAACTGAAATACACATATACATATGGATATGAATTAGAATGGAAGTAGTTGTATTAGGATATGAGATTTGGGGTAATCTTTATTTTCTTGAAAATTTTCTTTGATATTATCACAACAATTTATCAATTAAAATAAGTATAATCAAAGAACTAATTCTAGAGGAAAAACTGATGAATACCCAAATTACTGCTATTGATTTTCAATATGCTTTGTCATGCATCCAAGTTTATAATGGAAAAGTATTGACAGGAAATTTGACTTCTATAGGAAACAACAATAAAGCAGTCACTTTGCAAACTTAAATTTTAAAAATACAACAGAGAATATGAGGGGTTTAGGTTTGAAAGCTTAAAAAGAAAACTTAATTTAAAACAGTGTTCAGGGGGCAGCTGGGTGGCTCAGTCAGTTAAGTGTCTAACTCTTGATTTCAGCTCGGGTTATGATCTTAGGGTTGTGAGATTGAGCCCGGGGTTGGGTGTGCTCAGTCATTCTGCTTGAGATTCTCTCTCTCCCTCTCCTTCTGTCCCAACCCCCTGCTTGTATATGATTTCTCCTCTTTCATTAAATAAATAAATAAATAAATAAATAAATAAATAAAATCTTAAAAAATAAAAACATAAAACAGTATTCAGGGGCACTTGGCTGGCTCCATTCCTAGAGCATGTGACTCTTGATCTCGGGGCCGTGAGTTTGAACCCCACATTGGGCATAGAGAGTACCTAAAAAATAAAAAAATAAAACAGTGTTCATTTCAGACCCGCAACATGAAGGGACCATGATGTTGCTTCAGCTGTCCTAGGGATTCCCATGTGGGCCACAGTGTGGCAGTTTTGTTGTTGGGGGCTCTGTATCCATACTCCAGGTCCACCACTTACTAGTTGTAGTTGTTTAGTAAAGTTACTTAAGCTATATAAGCCTTAGCTTCCTCCTTTTTAAAATGGAAATGTGGGTAACCCATCTCAAAAGATAGTGGTAAGTCTTCAACAATATAAAGCGTGTAAAGCAAGCACCTAATACCTCGCAGTTCATATTCAGTAAATGCTAGCTCCCTTATCTCTCCATTCTCTTTTCAAAAATCCTCCATATAAAAGTGGATTTAGGGGCGCCTGGGTGGCTCAGTGGGTTAAAGCCTCTGCCTTCGGCTCAGGTCATGATCCCAGGGTCCTGGGATTGAGCCCCGCATCGGGCTCTCCGCTCCGCGGGGAGCCTGCTTCCTCCTCTCTCTCTCTGCCTGCCTCTCTGCCTACTTGTGATCTCTCTCTCTCTCTCTCTCTGTCAAATAAAATAAAATCTTTAAAAAAAAAAAAGTGGATTTACCTGTGACTGAGTTATCATCAGGTTATTAATAACACCATTTGCCACTTATTAACTGCCTAATAGGAGGCTCATTACCTGGCACACAGTAGGCTTTCAGTAAATATATGCTTAATAAATGGCTGGCTGGCGAGCTGGCTGATTGATGGAGGGCTTAGTCTCTGTCTTTAGATCCCTAGAGGAAGACACACTGGGTTTGTTCTATATATTTCTAAAGAATACAGCTGGGACCAGAAGGTATAGCGGTAACCTCTATTTTCTGAGGAGTGGGTTTGACTAAGCAAAGACCAGGCTATTGGAGACCTAGGGAAGAACAGAGTGAAAAGGGGATTTTCTGACTCCCCAGGTCTTTGGACTCTGCTGGAGTCACCCTCTCCATCTCTGGGTCTGAGAGGACAGCACCCTTCCAGAGGTGCTCTCTTGCTCACTTGCCTCCTTCCCTGATGCTCTGAGGTTGGACCTTTGTGGAAGACCTGCCTCGGCTATAACAGGCCTTCCACATGCCCAGGCCCAGGTGCAACACATGGGCTGTTGCCATTTAATCTCCTTGGACAGTAGGTAGAAGCTACCAGGAGGCAGAGTTTCACATAAAACCAATAAGCCAGCATTCCAATAAAGCTGTCCAAACATGGAAGAGGCTTCTTCATCACCGACCCCTGGGCTGAGAGGAATGTTGCTACAGTGTTGTTACGTTGGAGAGGGAATTCTAGCTTTAGCTTGATGGTTAGAGAGAGAAAAACTCCTTATAGCCTGAGATTTTTATTTCATTCTACTTTCACACTCTTAAAACTTGGCTTTCTACTGACACCTATAGACTTACTTGTAAATGTTTCTACAAATTCAAGCCTGAGGAAATCTCCATATTTAGTTCAAATTTTCAACTCCTCTTGGGCCTATGGGTGTTCCACTTCTGCAGATACTCCCAGTGGAGTCTCACAAAAGACTAAATATTAATGATATCACAATCACTGTGTCTTTTTTAAGATTTTAAGTAATCTCTTCACCAAACTCACAACCCCAAAATCCAGAGTTGCATGCTCTACCGACTGAGTCAGCCAGGCACCCTGCAATCACTGTATCTTGACACAGCTACAGGACCAGCGCAGAAACACAGGTAGATCCCACTCCGGCTCAGCCTCATGGAGAAGGAAACAGGTCATACACATGACACAATAAATTTAAATTACCATGTGAGGTAGACCCTGCCAAATAGCTAATGTGGGTGATTAGCGTATCGGGAAAGTTAAATCAATAAAAATAACTCTGTGGCCTGGGGTGGAAGAGCTTTTGCAGAGGGAGTGAAACTAGAGCTGGTTCTTGATGGACAAATTACCCAGGAAGATAAGGTGGGGTGGGAACAGGTGGCAGTGAGTGTAGTGAAAGAGATCTGTTGGCATCCAGTAGACCTTTATCAAATCCTGGCTTCTCTTCACTAGTCACAACTTCAACTAGTTTCTTCAAGTCTCTGAACGTCAGCCTCCTCCTCTTCCAATGAGGACACTCATGCCTTCCTTGAAAGCTTGCTATATGGATTAGAGATAACATATAATTTGGCTTGCTCGGTGTTTGGCACATAATAAGCAGTCCAATGGCAGCTTGTACTGCTGTGGATTTAACACAGGGGTGGACCTGGTGTGTTCAGGGAATATGACATGAGACAATTTGCAGTAGTGTTCGTCTGGAAGCACAGGAAGTGAGTCTGAGGTGGTGTTATGTGCTAGAGAGAACCCAAGTTGAAGTCTGGAGAACTTGATTGGAGTTCTTCATCTCATTTTACCAGATAAGTCACTTCCTTCCTCAGGGCCTCTCTTTCCCATCTGTACAGTGACGATGTTGGTCTAGGTAAGTATTTCTTTACCCTGGCTGCATATTGGAATCATTTAGAGAGTTTTTTAAACTTCTAATGACCATGCCTCACTCCAGACCACCTAAATCAGAATTTCTGGGATTGAGGCTCGAGAGAGCAGAAAAAAAATTTTTTTTATTGAGATGTAATTACATATTTAGTGCATACAATTTGATGAGTTTGGACATAAGTATACAATGAAGACATTATCACCACAATCAAGGTAATAAACATATCCATCACCTCTAAAAGTTGGTGTCCCATTTCTGTGTGTTAACATGAGATCTATCCTCTACATTTTTAAATGCACAATACTGTGCTATTAACTATATGCACTATGTTGTACAAAAGATCTCTAGAATTTATTCATTTAGCATAATTGAAATTTGACACCCACTGAACAGCAATTCCTTATTTCCCTCTCCCCCAGCCCCTAGCAACCGACATTCTGTTCTCTGCTTCCAATCATTTGACTAGTTTAGATACCTCATAAAAGGGGAATCAGAGTATTTGTCCTTCTGAGACTGGCTTATTTCACTTATAATGCCCTCCAAGTTCATCCATGTTGTCACAAATAATAGGATTTCCTTTTTTTTTTTTAAAGATTTTTTAAAAATTTATTTGACAGACAGAGATCACAGGTAGGCAGACAGGCAGGCAGAGAGAGAGAGAAGAGGAAGCAGGCTCCCTGCAGAGCAGAGAGCCCAGATGTTGGGCTCGATCCCAGGACCTTGGGATCATGACCTGAGCCCAAGGCAGAGGCTTTAACCCACTGAGCCACCCAGGCGCCCCGATTTCCTTCTTTTTTAAGGCTGAATACTATTCCATCGTATGTATATGCCACATTTTCTTTATCCATTCATCTGCTAATGGACATTTGGCTATTGTGAAGAATTCTGCAATGAGCATGGGAGTGCAAATATCTTTTTGAGATCTTGATTTCAATTCCTTTGGATATATACCAAAAGTGGAATTGCTGGATCATATGGTAGTTCAATTTTTAATTTTTTGAGGAAACTCCATACTGTTTTCCAATTACATTCCCACCAACAGTGTACAAGGCTTCCAATTTTTCATCATCCTCATCAATACTTACCTTTTGTTTGTTTTTGTAACAGCCATCTTAACAGGTGTTGAGATTTTAACTCATTATGGTTTTGATTTGCATTTTCCTGAAATGTAATGATTAGTGATGTTAAGTACTTTTTCATATACCTGGTGGTCGTATGTATGTCTTCTTTGAAGAACTGTCTTTTCAAGTCCTTTGACCACTTTTTAATTGTGCTATTTGTTTTTCTTGGTATAAAGTTGGAGGAGTTTCTTATGTATTTTAGACATTAACCCCTTATAAGATGAATGGTTTGCAAATATTTTCTCCTGTTCCATTCTGTGCCTTTCACTTTCGATTGCTTCCTTTACTGTGCACAAGCCCCCTTTAATTTGATGTGAACTCACTCATCTATGTTCGCCTTTGTTGCCTCTGTTTTTGGTGTCATATCCCAGAAATCATTGTCAAGGTCAATGTCAAGGTAATTGGGTGACTCAGTCAGTTAAACAACCCACTTGCAGGGTCCTGAGATTGAGCCCCACATCCAGTTCTGCGTTCGGGAAGAAATCTACTCGAGATTCTCTCTCCCTCACCCTCCTCCAGTGATCCCTTCCATTCATGCTCTCTCTTCCTCTGCCTCTTTCTCTAAACTAAATAAAATCTTGGGGCACCTGGGTGGCTCAGTGGGTTAAACCTCTGCCTTCGGCTCATGTCATGATCTCAGGGTCCTAGGATCAAGCCCTGGATCAGGCTCTCTGCTCAGCTCTGTCAAACAGAGCTTATCTCTGTCAAATAAATAAATAAAATCTTTTTAAAATAAATAAATAAATAAAATCTTTTTTTTTTTTTTAAGATCTTATTTATTTATTTATTTATTTATTTATTTGATATCTATAGAAAGAGAGCCCAAGCAGTGGGGAGTGGGGGGTAGGGTACAGAGGGAGAAGCAGGCTCTCTGCTGAGCACAGAGCCCGATAGGGGGCTGGATCCCAGGACCCTAGGATCATGGCCTGAGCTGAAGGCAGAATGCTTAACCAACTGAGCCACCCAGGTACCCCTAAATAAAATCTTTTTTTTAAAAAATCAATGTCAAGAAGCTTTTCCCCCATGTTTTCTTCTAGGAGCTTCACAGTTTCAGATCTTAACAGTTTAAGTCTTTAATCCATTTTGAGTTGGTTGTTGTGTATGGTACAAGATAAGGATTTAGTTTCATTCTTTTCATGTGGATATCCAGTTTTCCAGTAACATTTGTTAAAGAGACTAGACTGGATATCCAGTTTTCCAGTAACATTTGCTAAAGACTAGACTGTCCTTTCCACATTGTATATTCTCAGCACCCTTGCTGACAGTAAAGAAAGGCAAGGCAAGGCAGGATATCTTGGTCATATACCAGCACCCATTTTCCTCTCTAGAGTGTGATGGGAAAGTGGGTGGGGGGACACTAGCATCCCTCCTACAGGGCCTTTACAGCGGGTGGTAATCATAGAGATTTTGTTCAAGGAACGTCTCCAGTTGCTTTGATACCAGGAACCTCTGACATATCCTGCAAGGGTCACCACCCAGGAGTTGGAGAGGAATTTTGGTAATGGACCTTCTCTACTTCTCTAGGAACGTGGCATCTTCTTCTTCAGTCCCCAAGGACTATCCCTTGTGATGCCTTTTAACCCACTGAAATTAATTCAGACCACAAGATCTAAGAAAGAAAAAATGTACCTTTGTAAAACTTCCTGGCCTCAGTACTCCATAGGAGATGAGGAAAAATGGCCCACTGATGGTTAACTAAGCTTTAATACAATCTACAGTTAGTTCTCTGCAAGGAACAGGGCAAATGGACAGAGGTACCCTATGTCCAGGCCTTCAGGATCCAGACCTGAGGATCTCTTGCAGAAGGTATCTTACCACCAGTCAAGCTAATAAACTCCCTCTGGATACACTGAATGATGATTGTCTAAATAGGTCCATTCATCCTAACAAACCTGAACCACCAGAGGAATCACTGGCTGATCCAAACAAAAAGGACACTGGCTCTGTTACTATCCTTCCTCCTCATAAGCCCAAAGACCGCTCCACTCTTAGCTCAGCTGGATTTACCAGGAGTGGAACTCCCTATCTCTTAGAACCTCCACCTAAATTTAGACTGCATCCTTTTAGGGAGGTTGCTAATAGAGAAATGGGCACAATTAGGGTCCATATCCTGTTCTCCATGGCAGACCTGGTGGTTCAGATAAAATGACAATTAGGACAATATTCCAAAAACCTTTCTCAATTTATTGAGGCCTTTCAAAAATTATCTCTTATGTTCGACTTGGCCTGGCAAGATATATGCATCATATTAACTCATTGTTGCACCTCTGAGGAAAAGAGTCATACCTGGGCAGGGGCTCAAGAGTTTGCTCACAAACTGGCAATGAGAGATTTGGAACGTTATCTTATAGGAAGACTGGTGTCAAAAACACCAAGCCACATGGCGTTACAAGACGGTAGACAGGGAAGGGAAAGACAACACCATATGATAACTTGTTTAATAGATGGAATGAAAAATGGATTCTCTACACCTGTAAACTTTGATAAAATTCAGGAAGTTACTCAAGAAGCTGATGAGAATCCAACTTCAGATTCTGAGAATCCATTTCAGGGTCGTTTAACAGAAGCCATCCGTAAATATACAAATCTGAACCCAATCTTACCTGAGAGAACAACTATACCAAACATGCATTTTCTTTTTTTTTCCTTTTTTTAAAAAAATCAACATATAATGTATTATTTGTTTCAGGGGAACAGGTCTGTGATTCATCAGTCTTACACAATTCACTGAACACGCATTTTATTAAGTCAGTAGGCACTGGACATCTGCCAAAAACTGACTAAAATGGCCTTAGGTCCTCAAGCTCCCAGCCAGTGCCTACTAGAGGTAGAAGCTCCTGGAGTCTTTAATACTAGAGATGTGGGCTTAGAGCAAGAAAAGGACTAGAGAGCTAAACTGCAGGATAGGATATAGGCTTAAATACTAGCTGCCACTATTATAGATCCCCCAAAACACCAGGTTAACCAGGAGTCAAAGAAAAAAAAAATGGAATCAGACAAAGAATCAGGTAAGTCCTCATGCTACAGTACGGCCAAACCAGACATTGGAGCAAAGAATGTCCGAATAAAGGTTCTCCCCCAGGGCCATGTCCTGTCTGTAGGGAAAAAAAAAAAAAGGTGAGGGGGACATTGATAGAGAGACTGTTCTCATCTCCAAAGAAAGAAGAAGGCAGGAACTCACTCCCCCCACCCCCACCCCCACCCCACCTGAGAGTAGAAACCAAAGGATCTGGCATGACAGGGCCCTGAGGCTGATCTGGCTCCATTTGACATCAAGATGACTGTACCCCACCCAGATGTCTATTGACAGATGAATGGATAAAGATGTGAGATATATATACACACACACACACACACACACACACACACACACACACACACAATGGAATACTATTCAGCCAGCAAAATGAAGTCTTGCCATTCAGAATGATGTGAACGGAACCAGAGGGTATTATGCTAAGCGAAATAAGTCAGAGAAAGACAATTATCATATGATCTCATTCATATGATAACTTAAGAGTATAAGAAACAAAACTGAGGATCATAGGGGAGGGAAGGGAAAAATAAAACAAGACGAAATCAGAGAGGGAGACAAACCATAAGAGACTCCTTTTTTTTTTTTTAAGATTTTATTTATTTATTTGACAGAAAGAGATGACAAGTAGGCAGAGAGGCAGGTGGAGGTGGGGGCAGTCTCCCTGCTGAGCAGACAGCCTGATATGGGACTCGATCCCAGGACCCTGAGATCATGACCTGAGCCAAAGGCAGAGGTTTAACCCACTGAGCCATCCAGGCTCCCCTTAAGAGACTCTTAATCATAGGAAATAAACTGAGGGTTGCTAGAGGGGAGGTGGGCAGGGGGATGGACATTAAGGAGGGCACGTGATGTAATGAGCACTGGGTATTATATAAGACTGATGAATCCCTAAACTCTACCTCTGAAACTAATAATATACTATACGTTAATTAACTGAATTTAAATTAAAAAAAAAAAAAAGATGGCTGCACCCTGGGTTACCCTGGATGTGGAAGGTAAGTTTATTAATTTTCTTACTGATACTGGAGACATTTACTCTGTTCTTAGTCAGCATGCCAGTCCTACTTGTCTTTCTAGCATACAATTGTTGGCATAGAAGAAGAAACAAAATGTGCCATCAGACAACACCTTTAACTTGTAAATATAAAAGTAAATTGGTTACTCAAGTTTTCTAGTCCTTCCATCCTGTCCTACTCCATTGCCTGGATGAGACTTAATGTATAAACTAGGAAGCATGTTTGTTCTTACTAAAGAGGACAGCTTGTTCTCTTTAACATCTTAGGAATTAAAACCTTACCCTCATATCTTCTAATATCTGGAAGAAAGTAAATTCACAGGTCTAGGATTGTGATGTCCCAGGTCAGGTTCTTAAAGCCCAGCCAGTTAAAGTAACCTTAAAGAACATGGGAACATGGACACTATACCTCATAAAAGACAATACTTAAAACCTGAGGCAGGGGTGCCTGGGTGGCTCAGTGGGTTAAGCATCTGCCTTCAGCTCAGGTCATGATCCCAGGGTCCTGGGATCAAGCCCCACATCAGAGAGCCTGCTTCTCCCTCTTCCTCTGCCTGCCACTCCCTCTGTTTGTGCTCTCTGTCAAATAAATAAATAAAATTAAAAAACAAAACAAAACAAAACAAAAAAAAAACAACCTGAGGCAAAGGCTGGGTCACAAACACTTACTGACAACTTTCTCAAACACGGTATTTTATTTTATTTGTTTTTTTTTAAGATTTTATTTATTGATTTGAGACAACATGAGCAGGAGGGAATAGTAGAGGGAGCCTGACACAGGGCTCGATCCCAGGACCCTGAGAACATGACCTGAGCTAAAGGCAGACCTTTAACCAACTGAGCCACCCAGACACCCCAACATGGTATTTTAAAGCCTTGTCAATAACCTTATAATACTCCAATTTTACCACTAAAAAAGCCAAATGGAGAATATCAGATGGTACAAGATTTAAGAGCTACAAATGAGGCAGTGGTGCTTACTCATCCCATAGTGCCAAATCCATACACTATTCTCACTCAGGCCCCTGGTGATGCCACCTGGTTTACAGTACTTGATTTCAAGGATGCCTTCTTCTGCTTCCCTCCAAGTGAGGAAACACAGCCACTATTTGCTTTTGAATGGGTCTCACCTTCAAGCCCACAGGCTCCTCCAATAACCTGGACAGTCTTGTCGCAGGGACTTAGAGACTGTCCTTACTTGTTTGGGGCTTAACTTAGCAAAGACCTCTGTGATATATCTTTGCCTCAAGGGACTATAATTTGATATGCGGATGACATTTTAATCTGCAGTCCCACAAAAGAAATGTCTGATAGTAATTCTACAACTTTACTTAATTTCTTGGCAGACAGAAGGTATCCTATGTCTCCTAAAAAAGCACAAGTATCTAGACAACAACTACAATATTTGGGATAGGAGCTAACACCAGGACACCATAGGCTATCTACTGACAGGAAAAAGGTATATTAGATCTTGGGCCTCCAGCTACAAAGAAACAACTTCATACTTCCCTAAGTATGGCAGGCTTTTGCCGCCTATGGATTCCTGGATTTGGGCTCTCAGCCACGTCATTATATGTCTCAATCAAAAGCCCTTATGAAGAACCTTTGCTCTGGACTAAAGCCCAGCAGACAGGCTTTCAAACATTAAAAACTAAACTTTCAATCAGCCGTGGCTTTGGCTTTACCAAATTTAGAAAAAACCTTTCACTTTATATGTAGTAGAAAAACAGGGACAAGCTTTGGGAATTCTTACCCAAAAGTTAGGAAATGAAACAAGGCCAGTGGGCTGTTTTTCAAAGTCACTTGATAATGTAACTCAAGGATGGCTGGCTTGTCTTCAAGCAGTGGCTGCCATAGCCTTCCTGGTAGAAGAGGCTTCAAAACTTACTATGGGGCAATCCTTAACAGTAATGACTCCACATCAAGTTCAAACTGCCTTAGAGACTAAAGACCACCAATGGATGATGGGAGGCTGACTTACTAGATACCAGGCTATACTTTTAGATACACTTGAAATAATACTTAAACCTGTCAAACTTCAAACCCAGCTACCCTTATGCCTGGACTTGACTATGATACAACTATGTTAAAACATAACTGCACTACTGGGTATTTACCCAAAAGATACAGATGTAGTGAAAAGAAGGGCCATCTGTACCCTAATGTTTATAGCAGCAATGGCCACGGTCACCAAACTGTGGAAAGAACCAAGATGCCCTTCAACGGACGAATGGATAAGGAAGATGTAGTCCATATACACTATGGAGTATTATGCCTCCATCAGAAAGGATGAATACCCAACTTTTGTATCAACATGGTCGGGACTGGAAGAGATTATGCTGAGTGAAGTAAGTCAAGCAGAGAGAGTCAATTATCATATGGATTTGTGGAGCATAACGAATAACATGGAAGACATAGGGAGATAGAGAGGAGAAGGGAGTTGAGGGAAATTGGAAGGGGAGATGAACCATGACAGACTATGGACTCTGAAAAACAATCTGAGGGTTTTGAAGGGGCGGGGGAATGGGAGGTTGGGGGAGCCAGGTGGTGGGTATTATGGAGGGCACGTATTGCGTGGAGCACTGGGTGTGGTGCATAAACAATGAATTCTGTTACGCTGAAAAGAAATAAAAAAAAAAAACCATAACTGTTCAGAAATTATTGACCTTGTTTATTCTAGCAGACCAGATTTAAAAGATTCCCCTATTAGGGCACCTGGGTGGCTCTGTCACTTAAGTGTCTAACTCTTGATTTTGGCTCAGGTCATGATCTCAGGGCTGTGAGATCAAGCCCCAAGTTGGGCTGGGTATGGAGACTGCTTAAGATTTTCCCTCTCCCTTTACCCTCCACCTTCTCTCCCCTTCTCTAAATAAATAAATAAATAAATAAATAAAATAAAATATTCCCCTATTGAAAACACAAATGACAACTGGTTTACTGATGGCAGCAGCTTCATGGATAAGGGAAAAAGAAAAGCCAGATATGCTATAGTTAATTTCCTTAAGACCACTGAGGCAAAAGCCCTTCCAATAAATACTTCTGCTCAAAAGGCTGAATTAATAGCATTGACCTGTGCTCTTCAATTGGTAAAAGTCTCAAAAATTAATATCTATACTGACTCCAAATATGCTTTCCTGGTACTATATGCCCACAGGGCAATTTGGAAAGAAAAGGGATTATAATCAAGCCACAATTCCCTAATCAAATATTGTCCTGAAATAATTACTCTCCTTGAGTACACCTACCTAAGGAGGTGGCTATAATCCATCTCAGAGGACATCAAAAGGACATGACTTTAGAATCTAAAGGAAATAATCTGGCAGACTGTGCAGCCAAGCAGGAAGCACAGAATAAACAAATATTAAGTCTTACAGCAGTCTTAATTCCAATAAAGTCCATAACTCCACTCTATTCAGACCAAGAAATTCATACAGCCTAGGAATGAGGATATTTTAAAAATAAACAGGACTAGCTTGTTAATGACAAGAGAAAAATCTTTATACTCCAAATTAACCAATGGACGGTAATACAGGGTTTACGCCAGGCTACTCATTTGGGCAAAAATGCTTTAGAACATTTAATTAAAATATTTACTTATATATATTTAATTTAATACACTTGATGGAGTAAATTCAACAGCTACAAAAAAATAGATCTGCCGATCCTGTAGTTTGTGCATAAGTAAATCCGGAAGGTGCAGTCTGCCCTCCTCCACTTCTAAAACGAGTCCTAAGGTGTGGAACATATACAGAAGAGGACTGGCAGCTTGATTTCACACAGATGCCTCCTTGCAAAGTCTATAAATTCCTACTAGTGTTGGTTGATACTTTCACTGGATGAATCGAGGCCTTTCCTTGTAAAATGGAAAAAGCCATGGAAGTAACCGAAGTTCTGTCATGAGAAATTATTCCTAGGTTTGACCTTCCACAATCCCTTCAAAGTGACAATGGCTCTTCTTTAACTGTACAAATAATTCAACAAATAGCATAGGTTTAAAATTAAATATTTTCTATGTTCAGCCTGGCATTCACAATCCTCTGGAAAGGCATAGAAAGCTGATCATATCTTAAAATGATACCTTATTAAACTTAGTCTAGAGACCCAGGTAATTGGGTTACTTTCTCACCAAAAGGACTTCTCAGAATGAGAACTGCTCCAAAACAACCTCTAAGATCCAGCCCTTTTCCGTTATTAGACAGAAAGCCATTTCTTACACTGGATCTATTATTAGATGAAGATATAATGCTCTATTAAATTATTCACTTGAGGCTGATTTAATTCATAAGTAACTTAATAAATACACTGACCACATGCTCCCCAAACCTGACTCAACTATAACTGAGAGTCTACCCCATGTAAGTCCTGGAAACATGGTTTATTTAAAAAAAAAAATGGAAATCAAATACAGTGGGGAACTTAAATCCAAAATGGAAAGGTCCATATCAGGTAGTATTATGTATTCCCACTGCAGTAAAACTAGAAGGGCATTCTTCCTGGACTCATATATCTAGAATAAAACCTGTACCTCCTTCACAGGAAACCCATGACCAAACCAAAGTGCCTTCTTACTCCTATGAACCTGTAGAAGATCTAAACTCCTCTTCAAATGACAATGAAGGCTGTATATTTTCTTTTTGTTCTTTGTTCACCTATCTTAACTGACAATTCCTTCTTACAATGGGCACATTAAGCTGATCTTCAAAATCAAACAGCTTGCTTGATATGTGGAATTTTGCCCATATTAAGTACATCTGGGTTACCCTGGTGGGTTTCCCCTTTACAAGGTACTGATTGGTGCTCTATATACTTATATTTCAGAAATAATATATATTACATCCTGTTTTTGTGCTAAATCTATCACTAACCAGAATGTTTCTCCTTGGCCCATGAGCAATATGACATGGATTTACCAGGACATAATCAGACTTTTTCATATCCTCAAACTATTAAACTATTAATTGACTTTATAAACCCATAAATTGATGCCCAATAATGAGTGCCTAAGTTCTGAAACGCTACTTACCATTATAATGAGGAGGGTATATATCACATTTGGGATATACATTTATGGCTCACACCCACCCCTGGATAGATCAGTCAAAAGGCACTTTTACGCTGGGAACAAAGAAATCATACACATGATACCCAGGCAAATAGCACACGACCTCTAGGATGGCTATCAGGAGAAACAGGTTCTCAAACCCCTATACTCAAGGCTACTAACTGGTTTGCTACTGATTGCATAGGGCAACCTAAAATCAGATGGCTACCTCCAACAGAACCACTGATTATATGGAACTAACCTATGGCCCTGGCTTCTTCCAGGGTGGACAGGTCATTGAGACTTAGGTTTTGCCTAGATTCATGGGTGCACTACTATCACTACCCCAGCTAATCTTCCTAATTTAAAACAAAGATGGGCACCATCTCTCTTTCATTGGTATGATCATTTAGCATCCATTTTTGTTCTGTCTGTAGGGTTAGAAAGCGTCATTTGGCATGTGGAAGCCCTTAATAAATACACCATAAAGGCACTCAATGATTCACAAACCAGCATCTCTTTACTCAATACTGAAGTCACACAAATGCACAAAGCAGTTCTATAAAAGAGAATGGTTTCAGATGTTCTAACAGCAGTACAAGGAGGTACATGTGCCATTATCAAAACAGAATGCTGGGTCTACATCCCAGGTTATCATAAAAATGTCACAGGGCTACTAAAAGACATGAATACTCAAATTAGGTTTTTATAATGATATGGCTGGTTAGATTCCTGGCTTGGGAGAGGACTATGGTCAACTATTAAGGGTCTCTTTCATTCTTGCAGCCGTTTTAATTCCAATATGCTGTGCTCTTCAATGATTTTTTTGCTTGGTGCCAAGACTCCACCACTACAATAACTGCACATTGACAGATGATCCTTTCTACTCAAGGAGATTCACAGATGTTGTCTACCTTAGATTTGCCTACCTCTGCCTTTTGTAACTCTTACATCTCTAACTGACCAATGTTGACTCATAGGTAGGGACAACTCTATTTAGGAGGAAGAAGTTACAGAAGATAAAACTTTCCATCCTCAGCAACCTTAAAAATTTAAGGATCAAATGTTTCAGCAGGGGGAAATGATGAGGAGAACAAAGGCAAGAAAAATGTAGTTTAAAAAATCTCCTTACAGCATGCAGCCCACTGATACCTGAGACATGAAGAATGTGACATTTCTCAAGGAGTTCATGGCTGCCTTAATGCCTTAATGTTTATATTTCATTAAAGCCTAAAAGTAACCTTACCTTGACAATAGCTACAATTTTCAAGGTCCTGTAAGACCCTGCTTTCGGCTTACAAAAATTCCTTAGAAACCTATATCATCTCCACCTCTCCTCTCTCCACAAAACTTAAAATATAGGGGCACCTGGATGGCTCAATGGGTTAAAGTCTCTTCCTTTAGCTCAGGTTGTGATCTCAGGGTCTTGGGACCAAGACCAGCATAGGGCTCTTTGCTCAGCGGGGAGCCTGCTTTCTCCTCTCTGTCTGCCTCTCTGCCTACTTGTGATCTCTGTCTGTCAAATAAATAAATAAAATCTTTAAACAAACAAAAAAAAACTTAAAATATATAATCAGGGGCGCCTGGGTGGTTCAGTGGGTTAAGCCTCTGCCTTCAGCTCGGGTCATGATCTCAGGGTCCTGGGATCAAGTCCCGCATCGGGCTCTCTGCTTGGCAGGGAGCCTGCTTCCTCCTCTCTCTCTCTCTGCCTGCCTCTCTGCCTACTTGTGATCTCTGTCAAATAAATGAATAAAATCTTAAAAAAAAAAACCAACCTTAAAATATATAATCAGTCACCCCTCACACTTACACTTACAGCTCTTTCTGCCCACAGGTCCTATCCCTGTGCTATAATAAAACCACCTTTTTGCACCAAAAATGTCTCAAGAATTCTTTCTTAGCCATTTGCTCAAGAGCCCAACTTCAAGTCACATCAATTTCATCAATGGATACTATGTATTAAGTGGTAAATGTCAAGCATTCACCAAGAGCTTTTTGTGAGCTATTTAATATTTACAATAAACCTAAGGGGTAGAAATTTTACAGATGAAGAAATAAGTTCAGGAGCACCTGGGTGGCTCAGTGGGTTAAAGCCTCTGCCTTCGGCTCAGGTCATGATCCCAGGGTCCTGGGATTGAGCCCCGAGTCAGGCTCTCTGCTCAGTGGGGAGCCTGCTTCCTCCTCTCTCTGTCTACCTCTCCACCTATTTGAGATCTCTGTCTGTCAAATAAATAAAACCTTTAAAAAAGAAAGAAAGAAAGTTCAGAAAGATTTTTATTTGCCCAATACCATGTAGCTAAGTCAAAGCTAGAATTTTAACACATCTCTCTGATGTCCCAAATGGAAACTTGGCCACTACATTCTACTATTGCCCATAACTCCCACACAGCATTGGAAATCATTTCTTTTATCCAGGCTTACCTAGAGGCAAATGTAAGATCCTAATGCTTATGAAGAGATGTATTTCCGTGAACTTAGGGGCTTTTACTCTATTTCTTGACAAGTATTTCTGGGCAAGATGGGTCAGTTTCTTAATATGGGTTATAACTGATATATTACATTTTATTCAATATTTTTATACTGAAACAGTTGTCTATGGAACATAAGTGGTCCCCAAACCAACAAGATGCTGCCATCTTGTGGCATTTTTCTGTAAGGCCAGGTTTGTAATCCAAGAGTGAAGAGAACTCGATAAACAAAATTCTAACCCTGCCTGCCACTTTGCACTTCTGTTGTCTTCCTAACTGTAACATCAATTTGTTTCTCCAAATATAATATTAGGAGTTAATCAATACAGCAACATAAGAAAATAGGTAAAACTGAAGATAGAATAATAAAGTTGCCCCTCTTACTATTTACTAGCAGTATAACACCTTGTCAACTAAATTTCTGGGCCTGAAATTTTCTTATCTATAAGATGGGAACAATGACATCCATCTCATATTGTTGCTCTAAAACCAAGTTAAAATATGTATGTAAAGACCCTGGCAAATTGTGGGCATTTGATAAGTATTGGCTCCGTATTCCCTTCCCTTCTTTCCTGATCCTTTTCCTCTATTTCTGGCCTCTTCTCACTAAAGATATCCTAGCCTTCTGTTTTCCACCCACTTCCCTGCGTATTTTCCCCATTGTTCTTTCTGGTTCCCGACTTCACCCTCTCCCCACCCCCTCACACACACAGAAAGGGGGTGTCCACATTTACACACCCAGACACTTACCTTGGTAAGGAAAGCCCTGGTAAGCCTCTCTACATTATCCTATATGGCTAACTACTCCTTTATTTCGGCATTTATGCTGTTGTGGGTATAGCAGTGCAAAACATCTCCTATTGGGTTTCACTGAGCAGTTTTCCCATTACTAACAGCATTCATTCTATGATCCGGTCAGAGTCTGGTCCCCTCACATTCTGCTTATCCCTCATGCCTGATCCTTTTACACCTACCCTGAGGACCTGACACACATAGTGCAACTCTGTCTCTGACCCCATTCCCTCCCTTCCCCCTCCATTCTCCGGCCTTACTCACTCTGCCCTGCCCTCTGGTCTTCTTCCTTTTGCTGCTCCTTTTGTCTGAAAGGCTCTCCCAGAGAGAGTTTGCTCCCCTACTTCTACAAGTTTCTCAAGTATCACTTTTTAGAAAAGGCTTCCTTGACATTCTTTATAACATTCTTTATAACTATATAAAATAGCACAAACACACAAAACCCCAGGGATGAACCCCTGTTCATCCCCTTTACCCTGCTTAGTTTTAATTTGTAAAGCCTCTTCCCACCCATCATGTTGTACTAGAGCAAAGGTGAAGGAGTTGGTAGTCTCTCAAAGTGTTCTTGTGTAGAAGGGCAAGGTTCACTTGGTTGGGCACTGGGTCCTCCACAGTGGACTGTTCCAGGAAACATTAAGTATGTTAGCTAGAGATAACACATTAACATAAAGCTGTGGAAACTTATTTTTCATTCTTGCTGCTCTTACTCCTCAGCACTTAGTCTATCTTCACCTTCATATACCTTAGGATTTCTGCTTCTTCTGGTTTCATCTAATTTTGGTGTTTATCATTTAGGATAGGAATTCTAAACCCAGAGTTCATGGAAAGTCTTCAAATGGCCCAGGAATAACTTGAAATTATTGGCAAGATTTGGGGGGTATGTTTGTTTTCTGGGGCAAGGGTCTATGATATCGATCAAATGCAAGGAGTCTATGACTTCCCCACCTAAAAGATTAAAAACCACAGTTTTGGGGATGACAGCTCATATTCCCCTATCTTAATATGCATAATGTTTAAACATTTTTTATATCATCCTGTCTTTCTCAACAGCTTAAGCACCAAGAGTAAATGGATAATATTTATTCATTGCTATGTTACAGTGCCTAGTGTACCAGCTGGCACTTAACTAATTCTCAATGAATACTTGTTGAAGGAATGGAGACTCCATGGTGATAAAAGCCTATTAGTCATTCTGTCTATAATCTTCATTGAATAAGTCTTGTTCTGGGGTTAAGGTCTGTCTTGATTGATTCAGTTGGGTTTTGTTCATATCCAGAAATAAAGGATGAATTATCTTACTAAAAAAATGCAAATCTCACTTTTTTTTTAAACATATAAGAGCCAGTCATAATACACACTGCAAGAGAAGCTGAGTAAAGATGAAAGAGCCAGTTGAGCCCCAAAAGGGGAACAGTAAATAGGAAGTTAGGTGGAGTAAAATTCAGAAAGGGGTACTACATAACTAGAACTCAAAGAGTTGATAATCCTGATAATAATCAGTTTTGTCCAGTTAAATTCAAAAGCAGAAATTTAGGCATATGTTCAAACCACCAGTCCCATCATTAAAGACAAAAGGAAGCTGAAAAACCAGTTGGTTGAGGTTTATATTTCTAACAGATTAGGTATAATGAAAGGGATTTCTGGCACCAGTGTACTAACTCAGTTTTAACCTTTATATTTAAAAAAATACACTCTTTGACTCAGGTCATTAAATTACACTTGGGGTGATTATGTGTGTGCATATTTTATGTATTTTTATATTTTACATTTTATATTTAACAGATTTTAAAGAGGTTCATAGATACCTTAGCAATAAATCCTCTTGCGCTGTAGACCTCCTGATTTTTAGGCAACAGCATCCTTCATACTAAAAGACTGCAATAATATGCAAAAACTAATTTTTTGGCTCTGCTTCCATTCATTCTGCAGGAAAGCCAAACTTCCTTATTTTTTCTCAAATGGTTTTGTGAACCCCCAAGTATACTTGCAAAATAGTTGTCTTCACCACCATTTTCTTCCTGCCTGCTCCAGCTCTACCTCTCAGTAGAAACCCCTCTGTTCTGTTGGGGCTTAAAGGGCAGATAAGCTTCTTCTTTTTTAATTATGTTCCATTAGCCAACATACAGTACATCATAAGTTTTTGATGTAGTGTTCAACGATTCATTAGTTGCATATAACACCCACTGCTCATCACAACACATGCCCTCCTTAATACCCATCACCCTGTTACTCCATCCTCCCACCTCTCTCCCTTCTGTAACCCTGTTTGTTTCCCCAGAGTCCAGAATCTCTCATGGTTTGTCTCCCTCTCTGATTTCTTCCCATTCAGTTTTCTCTCCCTTCCCCTATGGTTCTCTGCACTATTCCTTATATTCCACATAGAAAGGCTTCTGATAGCTGCCCAAAGCACTCAGCAGTTGCTGGTGCCCACAGGTGCCTACCCCACTGCTACAGAGGTCCTGTGCTGATGGTTTTCTTCCTAAATGGTTGTGATTTTCACCAGTTCCTGTTGATGTGGGAAACAAAGGCAGAAGAAAAATTATTAAATTTCCTTACTACCTACAGCCCATTGACAAGTCCTTGAAACAGGCAGAGTGACATTCCTCTAGGGAGTCAAATGCCTCAATGTTAATAGTTTGTTAAGGGCAAAAGATAATCCTAGCCTAACCCTCCCCCACCACCCCCCGCCCAGGATCCTGTAAATCTACTTTAACATATAAAAATTCCTTTAGAAATTTCCTTTCTCTCTAACTCACCCCCACAAAGATAAGTGTTGGTAATCGTCCCGCAAGCATACGGCCCACTGATATACATCTGAAGGGTCTCATGACTAATGTTTTATTAGACGGTCATAAATGACCTTTTCCCAACAATAGCTAGCCCCTCAAGGTTCTGGAAACCTTGCTTCCAAAATTCCTTAGAGACTTACACTATCCTTAACCCCCTTCCAACTTGAAAGTATATATATAATGGGCTACTCCTCATGACCCCGGTGCTACTCTTTCTGTCCATGGGTCCTGTCCCCATGCTTTAATAAAATCACCGTTTTGCACCAAAGACGTCTCAAGAATTCTTTCTTAGCCCTTGGCTTCGAACCCTAACGTCTTTCCTACATCATCGTCATTGCTAGAATCACCAGTGCCAACTCAGGCTTTACTGAAATCTGGTGTTTACTGTGTTTCAATTTAAGTAAAAAAAAAAAAATTAAATTAAAAAATAACAGCAACTCCTATCCTATGTATGTGATATTATTTTTAGTAAACTTTTTGTTTTACTTATAGATTAATATCCAAATATAGGAGGATCTGGCAGGCTCAGTCAATTAAGCGTCTGCCTTTGGCTCAGGTCATGATCCCAGGGTCCTGGGATGGAGCCCTGCACTGGGCTTTCTGCTCAGTAGGAAGTCTGCTTCTTCCTCTGCCTCTGTCCCTCCCCACTACTCTCATGCTCTCTCTCTCTCAAACAAACAAATAAAATCTTTTTTTTAAAGTTATAGATTTACTGAAAAGTTGCAAACATAGTTCAGAGAGTTCCTACATGACCCACAGTTTTCCCTATTAACAATTTACATTACTATGAAACATGTCATAATTAATGAACCAATATTAGTATGTTACTATTTTATTCAGATTTCCCTAATTTTTATCTATGGTCCTCTAGCTGTCCAAAGATCCCATCCAAGACACTACATTTATTATTTTTTAAGTGCACTTATTTAAGTAATCTCTTAACTTACAACCCCTAGATCAAGAGTCACATGCTTCTCCAACTGAGCCAACTGTACCACAAGACATTACATTACATTTAGTCATCATATCTCCTTAGGCTCCTCTTGGCTATAAGTGTCTCAGACTTCTCTTTTATGACTTTGGCAATTTTGAGGAGTATCAGTAACAACATTTTGTAGAATGTCCTTAAGTTGAGATTTCTCTGATGTTTTTCTCATGATTATATTGGGGCTGTGTGTTTTGGAAAGGAAAAACCACAGAAGTGCCATTAACATTACATCCTATTGAGGGTATACAACCTGTCAACATGACATCACTGTTGTTATTAACTTTGATCATCTAGCTAAGGTAGTGTTTGTCAGGATTCTCCACCGCAAAATTTCTCTTTCTCATCTTCCCACTACCACACTCTTTCTTTGAAAGAGATCAATATGCATAGTCCACACGTAACAAAGAGCTGTGCTCAGCCTCCTTATTCGATTATTTATGTATAGAAGTATGGCTTCGAGGATATTTACTTTATATTTTGAGTTATAATCCAATGCTACTCTATTTTGTTGTTCAAATTGTCTGGTTTTGGCCAGCTTTCAGTTGTCTCCTGTGTCCCTTTGACATACCTCCATCTTTTATTATTCTCATTTTTTAAATTTTAGGACTTTACTTCCTGGCATTGCAAGATGTTCCAGGCTCATTCTCTGTTTCCTGCCCTAGTCCTTGAATCAGCCTTTTCTCCAAGGAGCCCTGGTTCCCTTTATTAAAGAATGTAATTAGAAACCAAGATATTAAAGGTGCTAGGAAAATTGGACAGCTTTGTATAGAAGAATGAAACTTGACCATTCTCTTACACCATACACAAAGATAAACTCAAAATGGATAAAAGACCTCCATGTGAGGCAGGAATCTATCAAAATCCTAGAGAGAACATAGGCAGTAACCTCTTCGACATCAGCCACAGCAACTTCTTTCAAGACATGTCTCCAAAGGCAAAGGAAACAAAAGTAAAAATGAACTTTTGGGACTTCATCAAGATAAAAAGCTTCTGCACAGCAAAGGTAACAGTCAACAAAACAAAGAGGTAACCCACAGAATGGGAGAAGATATTCGCAAATGACACTACAAAGGGTTGATATCCAAGATCTATAAAGAACTCCTCAAATTCAATACCCAAAAAACAGATAATCATTTCAAAAAAATGGGCAGAAGACATGAGCAGACACTTGTCCAAAGAAGACACACAAATGGCTAACAGACACATGAAAAAATGTTCATCATCATTAGCCATCAGGGAAATGCAAATCAAAACCACATTGAGATACCACCTTACACCAGTTAGAATGGCCAAAATCAACAAGACAGTAAACAACATGTGTTGGAGAGAATGTGGAGAAAGGGGAACCCTCTTATACTTTTGGTGGGAATGCAATTTGGTGCAGCCACTTTGGAAAACAGTGTGGAGATTCCTTAAGAAATTAAAAACAGAGCTACCCTATGAACCTGCAATTGTACTACTGGGTATTTACCCCAAAGACACAGATGTAGTGAAAAGAAGGGCCATCTGTACCCCGATGTTCATAGCAGCAATGGCCACAATCACCAAACTGTGGAAAGAGCCAAGATGCCCTTCAACAGATGAATGGATAAAGAAGATATGGTCCATATATACAATGGAGTATTATGCCTCCATTAGAAAGGATGAATACCCAACTTTCATATCAACATGGACGGGACTGGAGGAGCATATGCTGAGTGAAATAAATCAAGCAGAGAAAGTCAATTGTCATACGGTTTCACTTACTTCTGGAGCATAAGGAATAACATGGAGGACATTAGAAGGAAAGGAAAAGTGAATTGGGGGAAATCGGAGGGGGAGACGAAGCATGAGAGGCTATGGACTCTGAAAAACAAACTAAGGGTTTTGGAAGGGAGAGGAGTGGGGGTTTGGTGAGCCTGGTGGTAGATATTAAGCAGGGCAACTATTGCATGGAGTACTGGGTGTGGTGCATAAACAATGAATCTTGGAACACTGAAAAAATTGAATTAAATTAAAAACAAACAAAAAAGAAGCCAAGATCTGGACATTAGGTTTGCTCATTGCTACTGAGTGTCCTACATTCTAGGCCCTCCTAGCTGACAGAGTCATTGATTTGTAGGGAAAGCCAAGTCATTTGTTCTGTAGAATGTCCCACATTCTGAATTTGGCTGGTTGCTTTTATATGGTGTCATTTAACTTGTTCCTCTATTCCCTGCATTTCCTATAAACTAATAGTTACATTTAAATGTTTGATTAGAGGGGTACTTGGGTGGCTTATTTGCTTTAGCATCTGCCTTTGGCACAGGTCATGATCCCAGATTCCTGGGATCCAACCCCATGTATGACTCCCTGCTCAGTGGGGCGTCTGATTCTCCCTCTGCCCCTCCCCCACTCGTGCTCTCTCTCAAATAAAATCTTTTTTTAAAAAAATAAATGATTAGATTTAGCTTCTTTTTTTTCCTTAGGCAAAATACTGCGTGAGTGTTGCTCTGTACTTGAGGCATATAATGTACAGCTGCTCCACTCTGGGTGATGTTAAAATTGGTCGATCAGTAGGCTTATAAATTTCCCATTGGTCTTCCACATTTTTATATCCATTAATTATTTATTAAAATTTATTAGGGGTTGCAAATTAGTGATTTTCTAAATCCATCATTCTTCTGCCTTTATCAACTGAATTTCCTCTGTAAAGAAGAATTTTCCCTTAGTAATTATTTGGTCACTCTAAAATAAGTTTGTTTTTTTTCCTGGCCAGAATACCTCTGTAATGCCTAGAAGCAAAGTGGTTAAAATTGGACCAAAGTTGCAGGGGAAGCCAGACTCTTATCTTCTCAACCTGTGTAAGAGTCTTTCTTTCTCATGAAGACACTGGTCTTGAGAACTGGAATTTTGAGATCTGGGTTTGCAAAATGCAGCTCTGTCACCCATATCAACAAACATTTTTGCTGAAGGAATTAGGAGATTAATTAGTGATTTCTTGTTTCTGAAAATAGAGATTGATTTATGTGATGTGATGTATTAATTAAAAATAATTAACTGGATATATTCTGCTCTTGTTCCCTAATGGGAAAAATGTCCAAAGTCTTTTTAATGACAATATATATTAAAATCTCTAATCATACTCTAAAAAAAGTAAAATAAAATAAAATTTCTAATCAAAGTCCAAAAGACTGTTTTCTATATAGCTCTTGTTAGTTAAGGTGAATTATCAGCAGAGCAGTAAATGAAATATATTCACATTAATTCTCAAGTGACTTTTAGCAAAGGGGAAAAATTTAAGGGTTACACTCACAGGATTAACTTAAAGCAACCTCTTTAGACAGCAGTGACTAAAATGTAGTTTTAATTTACTCTAAATTTCTGGTCAGGCACTAATACAGGAAAGAGGAAAGGGCTTCATTTTACATAGTTTGTGAGTTTTGTACAAGTATTTATTTTTTAATTCAGAGAATGTCTATTGGCACCACAAAAAATGTGGAGTTATAAAGAGAACTTTCATTAGTTATAAAAGGACAATTAAGATTGGGGAGGAAAGCTGAAGAGACTCAACAAGAACACCTGCCAAATGCTCTATCGCTTGAAGCTTGGGCTAATGATTCCCCTCATTTTTGTTCTCTCTCCCTTCTCGCCAGCCCTAAGAAATGTGAACTCTTGGTCAACACAGTCTGGTGGAGGCAAAACAGAGGTGGAAGAGGACTGAGGCATTTGAGCCCTCCCCACACCCCAACACTAAACCCCGACATCTTTGGCATTAGCACAAAAGCAGGCTGGCTTGGCTGCAAGGTCTGAGGAATCCCTGACATTCTCTCCCAGCCCCTCCACAGTGGGCAGTCCGATAGGCGAGCTGCTGGCAAAAGCCTTGGACTCTGGCATCATCATCACTTACTGAACGGTTTTTACAAGAGTGGCTCTCTGTGCTAGTGTTTTCATGCTTTTTAAAACAAATCGATGAGGTGGGGCGTACGACCCACAAGTGTATGAGGCAGGTGAAGAAAACTAAGCACAAGGAAACTCAGTTGCATGCCCTTGTTCACACAAGTCAAACCCTGGTTCGTTCAACTCCAAAGTCTACCCACGGCTTCGTCTGACTCCAAAGTCTACTCCCTTTCACCACCCCTGGCCTCTGCGACCCACCTCCCTCACCTCCCATCTTCTCAGTCTCCCCATTAAGAAAAACGAGGCGGTTGCACGAGATTATCTCTAGGAGTGTTTCCAGCCGGACAGTTTTACCGTTTAAGGAGCAGGGAAGAAAAACCTCAAGGTCTTCCCTTCAAAGCAAGTATCAGGTTGCAGCGTACGCGAAGCCTACGCGAACCTTTCCGTTAGGCGCCGGGGCCGGTGTCCTGGGAGCCCTGGTCGAGCCGCTCGCAAGGGCTCACGGATCCCCGCGCGCATGCGCAATGGCCTCGGCGCGCGGCGTCCCTCGGCGCCCTCTCAGACCGACGCCGGCTTCCAGTCCCTCAGGAAGGTGGCGGGGGCGTGTGCGTGTCGGACTGACGGCTGGCCCTTTAGCCGGTGCCCTAACAGAGCTTCCTTTGCCGCCCTTTCCCTCCTCTCTTCCCCGGCTCCCAACACCCTAGCTTCGAGCCGGGGAGGGGAGGAGGGCGGGGAGGCGTCCTCCCGCGTGATGCCCAGGGGCTTCCAGCTCGACCTGAGTCGGTCCGCCCCCGGGGCGTGAGGAGGGGGCGGGGCTGCAGACTTAGGACTTGGGACTCCTGCCCCGACGCTGCCTCTGCTAGAGCCAAGCAGGCAGTCTAGTCTGATCAGGAGCGAGCCATGACGGCGCTGCGGGACCTCTGGCCGGAGGTGCAGGACACCTGCACCTCACTGGGGCTGATGCTGTTGCTCGTGCTGTTCATGGGGCTGGCCCGCGTGGTCACCCGACTGCAGCTGCACAGGTTCATGATGGCCCACACCTTCGTCTTGGAGTTTCTGGCCACCTTCCAGCTCTGCTGCTGCACCCATGAGCTGCAACTGCTGAGCGAGCAGGAACCCACGCACCCCACCTGGCCGCTGACGCTAATCTACTTCTTCTCGTTGGTGCATGGCCTGACTCTGGTGGGCACCTCCAGCAACCCGTGCGGCGTGATGATGCAGATGTTGCAGGGGGGAATGTCCCCTGAGACGGGTGCGATTAGGCTGTTGGCTCAGCTGATTGGTGCCCTGTGCAGCAGGTACTGCATAAGCGCCTTGTGGAGCCTGGGGCTGACCAAGTATCACCTCAACGAGAGGACCTTCATTTGCAGGAATCCTATTCAAGTCGACCTACCCAAAGCGGTCATCACAGAGGCCATCTGCTCCTTTATCTTCCACAGCGCTTTGCTGCACTTCCAGGAGATCAGAACCAAGCTTCGTATCCACTTGCTGGCAGCACTCATCACCTTTTTGGTCTACGCAGGTTTGTTATTCCCACAAAACACTTGGCACCTCCGGAGCCTCTATGACCTGAGGCGCGAAGTTCTTTACCAATATACATTTGAAATCCCTACACCTCTGCGATGCCAATATTGGTATCCCCATTATTCTAAACATTTTGCAGCCTGTTCTTTACCAGTAGTGCAGACATATAGATCCTCCATTCAGTGCTTTTTTGATCCCCCAGCAACAGGAGCCATTTCTGTGCTGAAACTGAGATCTTGTGAAATACTGCCAAGAGTTCAAATATCCTACAAAGGGATTGTTTTAATGGTAGAAAGGAAAGCTAACTTATCAACTACCTCTTTCTTCATGCCAACCTGACACTCAGACTGAAAAATGATCATGGGTTTAAAAGGTGCCTTTCAATTTAAAGCACAGGCAACATGATTGGTTAACAATAAGAGTGAGGAGTAGAAATCCTATAGTTCTGTTTCTTAGTTCTTTTTCTACAAAATTAAAACTTGCTTGAAATTAAAGATAATTAAAAAAATACTTGAGAAATCTGATGATTTCTTGCAAACCATTGGTTTACTTTGACAGATCTCAGATGCAGTGGATACCTTGGATATCCTAAAGGGGACAAGGAAACCCAAAAAAACCACAAAAGTTTAATGATGAAATGTGTCATTTTAAATGATTGCAATGAAGTAGCTTCATTGGGACTATATAAAATGTTTTAGAGGCAGGAATCTAATAAAAGGAAATTAATAGTAAAGGTCTATCTTCTGCCCACTGAAAGTGAAACTACAAGTAGAAGCAAACCTCAAAAGAAAGGCTTCTAAAGGGGTGCCTGGGTGGCTCAGTGGGTTAAAGCCTCTGCATTGGGCTCAGATCATGGTCTCAGGGTCCTGGGATCGAGGCCCGTGTCGGGCTCTCTGCTCATCGGGGAGCCTGCTTCTCCCTCTCTCTTTCTTTCTGTTAAATAAATAAATAAAATCTTTATTTAAAAAAAGCACAGCATAGGCAAATTCATAGAGTCAGAAAGTATAATAGAGGTTACCAGGGACTAGGGGGCAGAGAGGAGCAGGGACTTATTCTTTAATGGGTAGAGAGTACAGAGTTTCTGTTTGGGGTGATGGTAAAGTTTTAGAAATTGTGGTGATAGTTGAACATAGCGAATATAATTAATGACACTGAATATACCCTTAAAAATGGTTAAAATGGCATGTTTTATGTCATATACCTTACCGTAATTTAAAAAATTTTAAGTTGCAGGGTGCCTGGGTGGCTCAGCGGCTTCAGCCTCTGCCTTCCGCTCAGGTCATGATCTCAGAGTCCTGGGATCGAGCCCCACATCGGGATCTCTGCTCAGCGGGGAGCCTGCTTCCCCCCTCTCTCTCTCTGCTTGCCTCTCTGCCTACTTGTGATCTCTGTCTGTCAAATAAATAAATAAAATCTTAAAAAAAAATTTAAGTTGCTAAAGGATTCTTTTGCCGAGTAAATGTGGCAAACACTGGATTAAACAGATTTTTTTTTAAAGATTTTATTTACTTTTATGACAGAGAGAGAGATCACAAGTAGGCAGAGCAGCAGGCAGAGAGAGAGGGGGAAGCAGGCTCCCTGCTGAGCAGAGAGCCCAATGTGGGGCTCGATCCCAAGACCCTAAGGTCATGACCTGAGCCAAAGGCAGAGGCTTAACCCCCTGAGCCACCCAGGCACCCCTAAACAGATTTTCTAATGTTAAGACTTTAACAGAGGCTTTTCTATGCTGTTATATATTGTGAAACCCCAAAAGGAGGATATGGAACAGTTTTTCAAACTTATGGAATCCTTTTGTCTAGGACTATGTAGCAGAAGAGAACACACTTTGGGTAATGCTACACTAAGCCATAACTCCAAGTTACCTTCTGTGGATACATCATAACTTTAGACCAGAATTGATCCAGACAGAATGAACTGTCTCGGGACTGGTCAAGTTTCTGTCATATCAGAGACAGGTAAAGCTTTTGTAGGTAGGATTTAAGAATGGATAGGGGAGGAAAGACAGGAGAAGGGTCAGCTAAGTCAAGTCTCATTACAAATTACTTTGATATGTCTTCTTTTTAACTTCTAAGGTACTGCTGGTGGTGGTTTGACATGGTTGTGTGCTAGGATGTGATATATTAACATGTTAGAGCTATAAAACTATTAATGCAGATTTTAAGTAAATCTCCTTAATTTTGATTTTGGAGAATTTGGTTCAATGCACAAAGTGAAAGAGAACAGCATTCATTTTTTCTAAGATTAATTTATTTATTTTAGAGAGAGTTGGGAGGGGCAGAGGGAGAGAGAGAAAATCTTTAGCAAATTCTGCTCTGAGCATGGAGCCAATGAGGGGCTCGATCTCAGGACCCTGAGTTCACAACCTGAACAGAAACCAAGAGTCAGATGATCAACCAACTGCACCACCCAGGGGCCCCTGCATTCATTTTTAATTAGAGCTGACCCTTGAACAATGCAGGGGTTAGGGGCACTAAGCCCTTGCACAGTCAAAAATCCATATATAACTTTTGATTCCCCCAAAACTTAACTAATAGCCTATTGTTGACTGGAAGTCTTACCGTTAACAGTTGATTAACACATATTTTGTATGTTGTATATATTATATACTGTATTCTTCCAATAAAGTAAGTTAGGGGGAAAATGTTAAGAAAATCATGAGAAAATACATTTACAGTACTGTATGATATTTATCAAAAAAATCTGCATATAAGTGAACCCATGCATCTCAAACCCATGTTGTTAAAGGGTTAATAGTAAGCATTGAAAAAAATGTTATTTTATACATCTAAGTAAGTTGTCTTTATTACTGCACCTGTTCATTACCGTTATAGAATTTTAAATTATACATTGTTTTCTGATGTCTTCTTCCAACAGACAGTAAGCTTTATCAATACAGAAACTAAATTATTTTATTCATTATAACATATAACCAGGTCTTAGCATTGTGTCACCTGTTACAAATCAAATACTCCTATTCACTTTAAAAAATCATGTAGAAAAAAATAATAAATATCTGGATGTTTTATATTTCAAGTCTAAGGGCTTTCAAAATAAGCCTAATACATTGTCTGAAGAAATTGTAGTATTTTTACTTCATTTCACTATTCCATTCAGGAATTTTTGGTATCTTTCTGAATCATGAAGAATATAGGTAAGATTTTTTGTCAAAGAAGGGATTTAAGTCCTTTAAATGTTTGCTTTTAATATAAGAACTATATGAAGTAGATACTCATTTGCAAATGAAAAATCGCTTCAAAGGTCCAGAACGTTTATTTATTAATGTAGTTGCTAAGTGCACAGGTTTGGAGTTCTGCTGTACCCTTAGAAGAGATACTTAATTTAGGCCTCATTTCCTCATCTTTAAAATGGAGAATAATAACTATCTCTTAAGACTATTATGACGAATAGAATAACATATTTCAAGTTCTTATCCTAGTACCTGGCACAAATATTCTAGTTACTGGAAAGGGCTAGCCTCCACTCTAAATTAGTTAATTAACATTCTGGCTTATACATGAGTCTTATGGTTTTAACTAGTGTCATTCTGTCCCAGTGAATTTGATTCCCTTTAGGAGTCTTGAGTAACATCAGCATCTAGAATTGCCAGATTTGAAACCTGGACTTTGACACAGTCTAACTGTGGTAACTTCACCAAGTTCCTGCTATCCTGTAAGACTCTTGACAATCAGCCAGCTCGGTCTTCCCATTGATATCTCCTCTTGGACATATATTATTATGTCTTCTCCCCTTCAGATGTCAATAAACAATATTTTTCAAAGACAGTTTGTTAGTCCTGTACCTGACTGATGATTCTTATTAAATATTTCACTTTTAATTACACAATGCATGAACATATTTTGTTAAAAATTAAAAGAGTAACAATGAGACCAAAAGTGCCTTTTGACTGCCATCCTCTATGCCTGTCCTCTCTCCTTCTCTGCCTAATCTTCCCACCAGGGTAGTCCTCTGCACATGCATGTGTGTTGATGTGTTTGTGTGTGTCCTTCCAAACTCTTTATGTGATTTATTATATAGATAAGACCCTATAGAAACTGTTATTTAGGTATGTTCACATTAACATAAAAGGTATCATACCTTACTTTTGCAGTTTGTTTTTCTTGATAAGTAGTAGTTGTTCAGTGGTATCTTGGAGACCTACCAATATTAATCAGTAAAGAGATTTCTCTCATTATTTCAAAATACTGCACGTTATTCCAAATTCATGAGCTTGTTTATTTAGTTATCTTCTTATGGACAGTCAGGTTTTTCCCAGTTCTTTGCTACTATAAACAACTTTGATATGTCTACTTGTATACAAGTATCAACAGTTCTGTACAACAGTGGGTTTTTTTTTTTAAGATTTTATTTATTTATTTGACACAGAGAGATGACAAGTAGGCAGAGGGAGGCAGAGAGGGGGAGGGGAAGCAGGCTCCCCGCTGAGCAGACAGCCGGATGTAGGGCTTGATCCCAGGACCCTGAGATCATGACCTGAGCCGAAGGCAGAGGCTTAACCCACTGAGCCACCAAAATGCCCCAACAGTGGTTTTCAATAAGAACCCCACCCCTACCTCATTGCAGGGAACATTCAGAAATGTGTGGAGACATTTGTGGTTGTTAGAGTGTTGGGGAAGATGGATGTGCTGGAATCTAGTGGGTAAGGACCAAGGAAGCTACTAAATATCCACAATGCACAGGCCAGCCCCCAACAAAGAGCTATCTATATAATCTAAAATGTCAAAGCAAAAGCCACATGTTTGGGGCTTTTTTTTTTTTCTAAGATTTATTTATTTGAGAGAGAGAGAGAGAGCACGCACATGAACAGGAGGGGTAGGAGAGGGAGACAGAATCCCAAGCAGGCTCCACACTGAGTGCAGAGCCTGACATGGGGCTTGATCTCAAGACCCTGAGATCAAGATCTGAGCCAAAACCAAGAGTCTGATGCTTAACCGACTATGCCACTCAGGAACCCCTTGGACTTTTGTTGACACAGAACCCACTCCTGATATAAACTTCTGTATCAGCTATTTTTTTTCCAAAGACTTTATTTGAGCAAAAGAGAAAGCACGAGCAGGAAGAGGGGTAGAGGGAGAAGTAGACTCCCTGTTGAGCCGGAAGCCCAACACAGGGCCTGATCCCAGGACCTTGGCTGGGATCATGACCTGAGCTGAAGGCAGACACTTAACCAATTGAGCCACCCACATGCCCCGTATACCAGCTATAGCTTAAAATCATAGTTTTTCATGATTCTGTGGGTCAGATTGGAAATTCCTCTGAGACCATCTAGCTGGACAGTTGGTGAGACTGGAAAAGCTTCACTTATGTGTCCAGCAGTCAGTGGCAACTGTCAGTTCTCCTCTGTGTTGCCTCTTATCTTCCATCAGCCTAGACCAGCTTACTTATGTGGTCAGGGCACTGTTCCAAGAGAGCAAAAAGTGGAAGCTGATGGTTTTTTTTGAGACCTGAACCTAGAATTCAGTCACTTGTCATGTTCAGAATTGGCATAGCATCACTTCTGCTGCGTTCTCTTTGTCGATGCAAGTTGCAAAGCCAGTCCATATTCAAGAGGCGAAGGTGGGGGGAGCAGCTTCCACAACATCACACTCAGCAGAATTGGTGATGCGAGGACTAGAAGATAGGGCAAGTGAAGTAGTTTGAATTTTAGGATGGTCTAAGACTGTAGTGTTCTTAGACCTAATGGAAATAGCAAAGGCCTAATGGGAACACCAAAATAAACTAATTATGAGAGCAGTGGGTCAGTCTATTTTTACTTATGCATGTCTCAAAAAAGCACAGGTCACTTGTATTATCATAGCACATATTACACTATAACGTAAAGACCTGTATAAGTCCTTATCTTTTGCCCATGATGTCTACCATATAGGAACTCAACAATTTTTTTATTGAACTGAAATGACCACCTACCAACCAAACAATTCTGTTGATCCTTGGCAGTTGCAGGTTTAACATTCTAGGATTGACTATTCAAGAGTGATTCTGAACATGGTATCTTTTATAACTGCTGGGACATGAGTATGAATCATGCTGTGAGGCCTGTGTTCTAGAAAAAACTCTTAGCCATGGAGTGAACTTAGTTCACTGCTCAACACCTTCATTTTGACACAGCTTCAATATTTGCAGCCTATCAAGTATAATATCTCATTAGTGAAATCTTATGAAAGGGTTGCTTAATTTCCAATTTTACTGCATTTTATGAAGACAGTATGCTATAGTGGCCTATGTCAAGGTAAAATTTATGAAGATATCAGGATATATCTCTGTGGCTGAATCTGAGGCCAATGGGTATGCCCAAGCTTCTACAAAGAAGTAAGAGAAATGTTACTATCTCAGGAATATTCTTAGGGTATGTTCTGAAAAGCTGAGCCACAGATCTCGTCCATTCAAAGGAAGTCTAGCCTCCTCGGCTTTTCCTTACTTGCTTGTGTGGCCAGAACTAAACTGCTAGGCTCCATGTCAGAGAGAGAACCTGGGTACAGAGCTGGACCATGAATCCTGAAAAGTAATCAACAGAATTTGTGCTTACCTTTCACAACTATACACGATCACTTTTTTTATTTAAAAAATTTTGTAGCCACTTTATTGACATAATTCACATGCCATTCACAGTCCCTTCTTCAGGGCTCTCTCTGTTGACAAGTAAAAATGGAGCCAATGATAATACTTTGGTCCATTTTTTGTTTTCGACACAAAGGTATACTTATGCCCAAGAGGATCCTAAGGTATTGTATCCATTTTAAATGTATTTTCATTATTTATTATTTTTTCACTTACATTGAGGAATGTTAAAAGATTGGCAGCCAAATCTCCTATTTCATAAACTTGTAGGAGCAATAATAGAACAGATTAACTTTCAATATGCATTCTGTAATATATAGGAAAAGCACTGGATTAAAACGCAATGTCCTAGCACATCATAATGTATAATCTATTTTTATTTTCTATAATATGTCAGGTGATTCTGCAAAAGATAAGAACACTTAAACACCTAAAATAAAGTAGTTACAAGAAAATGCAAAATATATGGTTTGGTATCACTCTGCTTAAAATGTATTACAGGAGGAAGTCTAACAGGAGCTGTATTTAATCCAGCTTTGGCACTTTCACTGCATTTCAAGTGTTTTGATGAAGCATTCCTTCGGTTTTTTATAGTATATTGGCTCGCTCCTTCTTTAGGTAAGCATATTTTTATTAATATGATTACAAAATTAGGGTATCTTAAAATGATATGCAATGTCACTTTAACATGTCAATTTCCAAACCCAGAATAGGGACAAAAAGGAAAATGAAAAAGATAGTTAACATACCTGAAATAATACTTTATTTGTGCAGTATCCTTTAAAACTTTTCTTCAAAGAAATAAAGTTATCTAGTTAAGGGTAGTCATTTTCAGGTATGATACCACTTTAAGAAACTCTCAGATATATAGACCAAAAAACTGAGGAGTTATTCCTTCCATTAAAAAAAATATTTCTTACTAAAGGGAATTTCTTTTTTCAAATTTGTGAGTTCCAGATAAAATACTGTTTAGCTTATTTGACTCATTTTGCAAAAGAGCATCTCATGAAACAATGGATAACTATAATAAGTACAGTTTAAAAATTATCCGCAATTGCATTGTTATTTCTATTGGATCAGATACATAAAACTTCTCTTACTTATAATATGCATTTCTTTTTATAAGTTATCAGCATTTCTTGATTTTGTTTAGTCACCTCTTAGAAGCCTGATTATAAATCATAACTATAAAAATTTTTTTTAAAAATTAGGGTACATGTAGAAGGGAACACTGGCACAATATGTTTGAACACCCAGCACATTTAACTCCTCACATTCACCTTCCATGCCTTTATTTCACACTTAAGACCTATTTTGCTCAGTAATAATATATGTGGACCTAAACATGAAAAATATCAGAAAAAGTTTATATTTTAAAATGCTAACAATTTATATAGATAAAAGACAATGGCAGCTATTTTTCAGTTCTAAAGATTGCTATTGTTTTCTAATAACTGTTTAAAATTTTCTCTTGATTTTTAAAAAATATTTATTTGTTTGTTTGTCAGAGAGAGTGAGAGAGAGCACACAAGCCAGGGGGAGCAGCAGGCAGAGGGAGAAGCAGGCTCCCCGCTGAGCAAGGAGCCCAATGTGGGTCAGAGGAGTGAGCAACTCTTGATATGGGGGTTCATGAGTCTGAGCCCCATGTTGGGTATAGAGATTACTTAAAAAAAAAAAACCTTTAAAAAAAGAATTATATCATCCATTACTTAAAATAACACTAAAACGTAGTTTTAGTGTTTGTTTTAGAGAGAGAGCACGTTAGCAAGTGGGGTAAGGGGGCAGAGGGAGAGAGAATCCTAAGCAGGCTCCATGCCCAGTGGAGAGCCTGATACAGGGCTTAATCTCATGACCCCAAGATCACGACCTGAGCTGAAATCAAGAGTCTGATGCTTAACTGACTGAGCCACCCAGGAGCGCTTCCAAAAGAATTATTAAAAGGAAAAAAAATCAGACTGACACTTCCTTTTTTTTAAAGTAATCTCTATACCCAACATGGGGCTCAAACTCACAACCCTAAGATTAAGAGTCACATGCTGTATGGACCAAGCCAGCCAGGCACCCCCAGGAAACACAGCTTAAAGCAAAAAGTCATGCAGGTGTCTGGCTGTCTCAGTGGAACATGTGACTCTTGATTTCAGGGTTTTAAGTTCGAACCCCATGGTGGGTGGAGAGATTATTATTATTATTTTTAAAGATTTTATTTATTTATTTGACAGAGAGAGAGATCACAAGGCAGAAAAGCAGGCAGAGGGGGGGTGGGGAAGCAGGCTCCCTGCTGAACAGAGAGCCCGATGCAGGGCTTGATCTCAGGACCCTGAGATCATGACCTGAGCCAAAGGAGAGGTTTAACCCACTGAGCTACCCAGGCGCCCCTTGTAGAGATTACTTTTTTAAAATCTTTAAAAAAATGTTTTCTAGCCCAAATCATTTAATAAATTCTTCCTGGAAGAACATACTGGAAAAAAGTCTCATGATAGAAAAAAGAGGAGAAATCACTTCTGCTCCTTTTAAAAGTGTACAGACCAGAGAGTAGTAGGGTGGGGAAAGAGACTACATTCTGTTCATGTTAGTATAGTCCAGATAGGAAGGTAACATTACTTGTAGCTATTACTGAAACATTTTATGGAACCACTTACCCCCCAAAAATCCAAACACCCAAGAAAAAAGTATATATTTATTTTGTTTCTTCATATTCAAGGAATCTTTTAACCAATGGCATTGGGTTAAACTTTTTAGCAATTATCTCTGGCCCTAATTGACTTGTTGAAAATATATAAAAATTCTTTCTTGGCCTAAGGATTTCCCAGCTTTTTCCAAATAGACTTAACTAAAACTTCTTATAGCTTTTGGTTTAAAGAGGTTTGTTCCTACACTTGTTTAAGAGGTTTAGGAATGAAAAGCAATACAAGAACCCTTAAATAGATATAGATAAAAGACATATGTGAATAAATAGCACTTTTTAGAATACTGAATTCCAGTTTGACATTAGATTTTGTCATTCATTGAAGTTACGTTTCCATTGGCCAAAAAAAAAAAAAAGGCATCAAATGAAGTTAACGCTAAACTATAGGAAGGATGGGAAAAATAAGAAATTATAGTTTTAGGGGCACCTGGCTGGCTCAGTAGTGCATTCAACTCTTGATTGATCTTACGGTTGAGTTCAAGCCCCATGCTGGGTGTAGAGATTACTTAGAAATAAAATCTTATGGAGCACCTGGGTGGCTCAGTCAGTTAAGTGTCCAACTCTTGATCTCAGCTCAGGTCTTGATCTTAGGGTCCTGAGTTCAGGTCCTACATTGTACTCCACACTGGGCATGGAGCCTACTTAATAAAGAAAATAAAATCTTAAAGAAATTGTATTTTTACAAGAGTCCTTCAAACAGCCAAATAAAAGAGCGTCAAATAAACAAAACCCTGTTGAAGCTACATTAGGTGATGCCACTGAGTGAGACAGAGTCATCATCCCAAGATATCTTTCCCTTCTTGACCAAGCAGGGAGCAAACTACTCTTAGAAGCCATATTTTCTTGTTTCTCTTCATAGCAGAGATAATTATAATTTTTCTAATGGCTCTTGCCATCTCTCCAAAATTAACTTAAAATAGTAGAAATGTGACTATAATAATGCATATAGAATTAAGTCTGTAGGGGTGCCTTAGTGGCTTAGTAAGTTAAGCACCTGCCTTTGACTCAGGTCATGATCCTGGGGTCCTGGGACTGAGCCCTGCATTGGGCTCCCTGCTCAGTGGGGAGTCTGCTGCTCCCCCTGCTTGCGCTCTATCTCAAATAAAAAATTTTTAAAAATTAATTCTCTCATTTACATATTTCATATAATGAAAAATTTTTTGGAAAACATTTTCAATGTATTATCTTATGCTCTAGCTCTGACTTTATAAAGAAAATGTCAAATTTTGTGGGTCAGTTAACATATAGGTTGTTTCTTTTTTTTTTTTTTTTTTTTTCATTTAAAGCCTTTGGTTGCAAAACAGACTCATCTTTAAGTGTTAAGCTATCCAAATCCTAGTCAAATGAGGAGTAAAAAAATATCACATCTGCATGTAACAAAAACTCATTCTTAATCTGAGTTTAAACTAATTTAGAGCTTTAAGCCTAAATATGTTAAGATAAAAATATTAATTATTGCAGACATCCTTTTTTTTAAACATTTTATTTATTTATTTGACAGAGATCACAAGTAGTCAGAGAGGCAGGCAGAGAGAGAGAGAGAGAGAGAGAAAGGAGGAAGCAGGCTCTCCATCAAGCAGAGAGCCCAATGTGGGACTCGATCCCAAGACCCTGAGATCATGATCTGAGCCAAAGGCAGAGGCTTAACCCACTGAGCCACCCAGGTGCCCCCAGATATCCCTTTCAAGGCAGTGATTTGAACCCTACAGCTATCTCCTCCAGCCCTATTTCCCCACCAAAAAATTAACCAATAGCCACATGCTAGATTTATCTGGTGTGACCTCAAAAATGAATATTTACTAATATATGACACTTTACTTTTTACATATTTTCTTTTTTTTAGAAAAAAAGATTTTATGTATTCATTTGAGAGAAAGAAAGAGGGACAGAGTGGGGGAAGGGGCAAAGGGAGAAGGGGAGAGAGGCTCTCAAGCAGACCCCGTGCCAAGCATGGAGCCCAACATGGGGCTCGATCCCACGACCATGTGATTTTGACCTGAACTGAAATCAAGAGTCAGATGCTCAACTGACTGAGACAGTTAGGTGCCCCACATATTTTCTATTTAAGATATAAAAGTTCAGCAATGAAATTTTGTTTTAGACATTTTGCTTGGAATAGCTCTAAAAGCTATTAATACTGTGACTGATGAGGAAAAAAAGAGAAGGAAGAAAGAAGTGTTTGAGCATTCCAAATGAAAACTCAAAAGTGCTTTCATTTGCCTTATTTTCCCAGTATATACATCTCTGAGGCATGGAAGGACACAGTGTTGCTATTTTAGAGAAGAGCAAATGGACCTAAATCCAGGGTTTCTCACTCGGGAAGTCAGTAATGGAGCCAGAACTAGAACTCCAGATCTATTTATCCTTTCAATTCACTGTTTAGGTCCTTCTGGTTATACCAGGTACACACTGTTTTTAAGGACTCATGGTTGAGGAAAAATGTGAGAATGTTACATTAAAAAATACCCATGTGTTTCATGTAGAATTGATGCAGCTAATTCTTTTAAACATAGACTTCCAAATCTCTAGGTATATAGTCTTAAATTATAGACACTGAGTGATTATGAACTTCCTTAGATTGTTTTTATTTTACTCTATTTTGTCTTTCAGGTATATTGTTGATGATTTTGATGTTCAGCTTTTTCCTCCCATGGCTGTATAACAACCATACAATTAATAAAAAGGAATAACTATTCCAAAAGACTCAAACTAAGTTACAGGACAGCCAAGCTGGATGTGATAAAGATTTTATCACTTCATATTCAACATACTGGCTGCATTGGACTCATCAATGTTTAGCTTCCTCTGAGGAAGTGCCTTGTAGTTGTCATCACTGGATCTTAAAAAACCCAATTACTGTAAAAAGGAGATACCCTGTGTTTCTCAGTTAAGACTTGTTCTTTTGACTGTGTATTAAATGCTGCTAGAAAAAACATTAGTGTACCTGGGTGCCTCAGTTGGTTGAGTGTCCGACTCTTGGTTTTGGCTCAGGTCATGATCTCAGGGTCATGAGATCAAGCCCTGTGTTGGGCTCCACGCTCAGCGACGAGTCTGCTTGGGATTCTCTCTCTCCCTCTCCCTGTACCCTCCCCCAGCTCTCTGTCTCTCTCTAAGTAAAAAAATAAATCCTTTTTTTAAAAATGACTCATTACGTTAAATATACATCTCAAGTGATAATTATTAATTTTGACAAAAAAAGGAGCACAGGATGAGAAGGGAAGGGAGGTGATAATAGGACCAAAGAAAGAGTGTGTATCAAATCTGACCTGAATGAACAGGATTATTAGCCAAAGTAGGACCAGTCATGCTTACAGACCTAGAGAGGGTAGATTTCAGCCACTATGTCACACAATGATACCATCAGCAGTGTCATCTATCAATAGGAAAGTTCCTTTTGGAAATAGATTATATATCCACTCATACTCGAGTGGTTTCTTAAATTTTAAATATACTCTAAAATATTTTTTCTAAATAGACAATCTCACTAGCTTTAGGCAAGTTGTTATCCCTTAACAGAATAAAACAAAGTGCCCTTACAAAGTCAAGAGGTAAGCTTTTCACATTCTCATTTGATCCTAACAGCTGCCTTATGTAGCAGGTAGGGCATGTATTTTTAATCTCCATTTTACAGATAAGGAAACTAAGTCCAGAGGGTTTTGCTGCCCCGAGGTCAAAAAGAGCCAAATACCATCCTTAGACTTCTATTTCAATACAAAAAAACTTCTCAGTTATCATTATGATTAAAGTAAAATTGAAGGTTTTTAAGCAACATTAAAGATTTTATAATGTTAAAATTTATTTAGGAATTAACTAGTTTTTTGTTTTGTTTTGTTGGGCTTAAAGAGCCTCTAAGTTTTCTTTTATTAGAAGCTTCCTTTTATCATATGAGGTCTACTTTTCATTAAAAATTCTGGCTATAAAGTTAAGTGTGTTTCTCTTCCAAGGAAATTCCATTATGAGGGTTAGAATTGAAAGTAAAAAAAATATGGGGTGAAATCAGATATGTTTGAGTAATAATCAAACAACTGACAAACTGTCAGGTAATTTAAGTGCTGTTTGGTGATCAGCTGGTCAAAGTCACTCCCTTTACACCTGCAGATTGGACTGAACAGTAGCAGGTGACCCAGCAAGGCAGCCAGGTTGAGGATCATGGACTTTGACTCATGAACTTACAAATACTAGTCTTTATTTTAAAAAGCACAGTTCATAAAATTGTGATGACTAAATACAGTTTATTTGGCCTACACAATATTTTAAAATAAGTAAATAAAAAGCTAGTGTTGTAGTCTTTTTCACACAAAAATCCAGTTCTGGATTCTCAAAAAAAATCCCAAAGATCTGGCAATACTAGGCCTGAATCCTGTCACGGCAACATAAAAGGTTGTTCCCCTTAAAATGATCCCGCTGCCACTCCCTATGTCTTCCAAACATGGAGCTGTGTTTCAACTACTATTTCATGAGACTCTGTGGTTTAAGAAAAATGAGTATTAAATTGTGAAAACACCCAGCCCTCTATACATGTCAGAATTTGAGACTATAGATGACAGTGCTTCCCCAGCAGCCCTCTGAAATGGTAGCTCTTTTCTCCACACCACCTCTGATACCACTGGGCCTGGAGGTGGCACAGGTTCCTCTCTCCTCATGGCTGCTTGCCTCTGTTCCCTCCATTAAAAACCTGTCATCAGACCATGCCCATCACCACCTGGATACTTCTTACTGCCATTTTCTACCCTCTTTTGCCCTCAGTTCCCCCAGGTCCTGTAAGAACTTCGTTCCTATTTCACTCTCAGCCTCTACACCACCATTCCAGTTACAGTTCTTGAGGATTCCAATACCCACAAAGATGATTCTTCCAGTGTTTTGGCTTCCCAATTCATTGGCTGAACTTGAAAGGCTTTTCAATATTTTTCTTCTGTTCTGCCTCAGCTACAACTTTTGGTCATAACCTTAAGCTTGTTATTACAGTAACTCAGACTCTTCTATAATCTCAAACCTCTAACCACTAACCTCTCCTAGCTCACTCACTCTAGTACCTCATCTCCAATAATACTTCAACTTCCACGGAGAACTTCTGTCTACCGATGATATATCACCACCTCTCATATCTCTCACCCTCTCAAGTACGTCCTTCTCTGTAAGCAGCTTAAATTACATACTTGCAGAGAATCTTAAATCCCTTGTTCTTTTTATCTCATATTCACATGGCTTAACCACAGTTTGATTAAACCCAACTGTGTGCTTATTCCTTGTCTGCACCTGAACATGAAGTAGAAAAAGAACGAGACATAGCAGTAGAACAGTTCTTTCAGAGTTTGGCTTGTAAAGGGATGAAAATGTGACCTGTTGCTGAAGGTGGAAATTCGGCCAAGAAAATCTTTTTTTTCAGATGGGAAAAGATCCTGTCACGTTAATACATTGAGGGGAATGATATAGCAGAGAGAAAACAGGTGATGATGCAGGAGAGGGTGGGGAGATTTCCCAGGTCTGCATTTTATACTAGGTTAATGAAGACAGAATCAAGTGCACAGGGGTTGGCCTAAGCTAGAGGCAAAGCTAGATCGTTCATAGAAAAGGTAAGAACTTATGGGCACAAGAAGAGTTAGGCAGATGTGCTGGGAGTTTGAAGTTATATTTTCCTTTTCCTGTTTCTTCTTTTTTTAAAGTATTATTTCTTTAGAGAGAGAGGAGAGGGAGAAAAAGAGAGAGAGAGAGAGAGTCTTAAGCAGGCTCTACACCCAGCATGGAGTCTGACATGGGGCTTGATATCGCAACACTAAGATCATGATCTGAGCCAAAATCAAGAGTCTGACACTTAACCAACTGAGCCCACCAGGCACCTCTTCCTGTTCCTTCTTGAGGCATTCTAATCAGGGCTTCCACTCCACCACTCCACTCAAAATTCTTGCCAAGGCCATCAATGACTTTGATGTTGTTAAAGCAAGTTCTCATCCTTATCATCTATCAGCAGCATTTGATACAACTGATTGTATTCTCCTCCTGGAAATACTTAATTTCCACAAAATCCCTACGTTCTCAGTTTCTTTTGTTAGCTCTTCCTCCTTTCCCCAAACTAAATAATAGTTTCCCAGGACTTTGTCCTCTGAGCTCTTTTCTATTTATACTCTGTTGGTAATTTTATCCAGTCTTGTAGCTTTATAGCAACTATATCCTAATGACTGCCAAATTTGTATCTTCAGCTTGTACAACTATCCTGAACTCCATATCCATCTGTATATTTGACATCTACTTGGTTGTCTGATAACTCAAATTGATACATGCAGCTTTAGTTAATTCAAACTACACAGTTTAGTCTATTGATAGGTAGTTTTAGTTATTCACTATTAAAGCAATGCTTCTTGTGTACATGTGTTTCTCTAGGGTAAGTAGGCTTTCATACTTTGCATTATAGCCTACTAGCACAGTTTAGTCCAAGCCTCCATTTATTTACTTTTGCCCAGATTACTGCAGTAACTTCCTGTTTCTAATGCTTGAGTGATCCTATTAAAACAATCCTACCACAGCTTCCTATTTTATTTTTTTTAAGGTTTTATTTATTTATTTGACAGAGATCACAAGTAGGCAGAGAGGCAGGCAGAGAGAGAGAGAAGCAGGCCCCCTGGCAAGCAGAGAGCCGGATGTGGTGCTCCATCACAGGACTCTGGGATCATGACCCAAGCTAAAGGCAGAGGCCCAACCCACTGAGCCCACCCAAGCGCCCCTACAGCTTCCTGTTTTAGATCTTAAGGCATGTCACCCTCTATTACAAAATTATAGGTAACTGGGGATGCAAAATATTAATGTTTTAGGAAAAATTACATATGAACCAATGTGACTTCTAAGCTATACTAACATCACTGCCCCATTTAGCAATTATCTGTGAACTAGTTCATGTTATTGAAAAATACATTTTAGCAAAAATGTACTAGAATGCTAGAACTGGAATGTATTTCTTACTGTAGGCATCATGAAAAGAAAGGTACTGTGACAGAGGCATGCACAGATGTGCATAAAACATGCATAAGAATATCTGCTGCAGCATGCCTTACTAATGAGTAACTGGAAACTTAAATACCCATCAAGAGAATGGATGAACTATGCTATAAAGCTGCCTGTATCAACTTGGATAAAACTTTTAAAGTGCTAAGTAGGAAAAGCAACTGAAGAATTCACATAATGAATGTGTTTTGCTTTGTTTTCAAATAATCAATGTTTAAAAACGTGCAACCTTGGGGCTCCTGGCTGGCTAGGTCAGCAGAGCATGAGATACCTGATCTCAGGATCATGAGTTCAAGTCCCACACTGAGTGTAGAGCTTACATTAAAAAAATAAAATTTAAAATCAAGTAAAAAAAAAAACCCCAAATATACAGCCCAATACCACAGAGTATTTAGAAAATACATATGGAGCAAAAATACAAACAGGAAATGGACACCTCAGTCTCCCTCCTATCCTAATCCCCCATTTATTCCAGAAGCAGCTACTACCATTTTCTTATGATATTCCAAGGATATTTTATGTATACATAAGTACATGATACATATAATCCCCACAGTAACCTCCAGCCCTTCTTCTTCTATATTACCTTAATTTTTTTCATTTAATGTATCTTGGAGCTTATTCAGCATTGGTACATAAGTATCTACCTAATTCTTTTTGAGGAACAGTTTTCTGTTATACAAATATGCTACAAACAATTGACCCAGCCCTAATTATAGACACTGAGGTTGTTCTCAGTCTTTTGCTTTTACAAGGAAAGTTGCAATTAATATCCTTACATATATGACTCTTCCTAATGTGCAAATTTATTTATAGAATAAATTCCTTTAAGTGGAGTTTGTATGTTACACAATATTTGTATTTTTAGTTTTGACAAATAATGTGTCCTTCAGTTTTTATTAAAAATCTTAACTTTTATGATATCCAATTTCAATTTATTATTATTATTTTTTTAAGATTTGGGGTTGTAGTAGACAGCATGAATTTTTTGCAAGGCAGCAGCCAAAGCATCCTTTCTATTTGGGGTAATCTGCTGCTGTAAGGATCTGGGTAAAGGAAGTGTCCTCCCACTATAGAAGCTGAAGGGGCCAAATACTCTTGTTTTTTGTCCCTGGCAACATACAGAATGCCAACCAGGACTTTGTGGTGACTCAAAGACATGGGGTCAACTAAGAAATCGATCTAAAAGCAACAGAAGAATCATAGCTTCTTATGTAGACCACCCCTATCCTTTTTATGAACCTGGTTTATTTCTGCTTTCCTGACCATTTTTTTAGCTGCCAGTTAGCATTCTAACAAATTTTTCTGCTTAAACTAGCCAGAATTTTATTTACTTACAACCAGAGTTTGGACTAATAATTTTAGTCACACTTTTGTGAAGATAAATTGCTGCACCATCCTCATATTTGCACTACGCACTATAAAGGCTCAGACTGCTATATTTTTGGGTAACCAATATTTGCTTTTCTTCATAATCCTGTCAACTATTTGCTGCTGCTATTGATATGCCCGATGCAACCACCCCTTTCTCCTTTTCTAACCTGTTGCATGCCTAAAAACTAGATATTCAAGTATACTGGACCTGTCTGTAAAGTAGGAATAGACTTGAAGGGAAGGCCAAAAGGTCCTATGAGGAAAATGCATAAATTTCATCACATCTATTTTAATTGCTCAGCAGATTTTTAAATTTCAGATTTCTCAGATATATTCTAAGTGTCAGTTAACACTTATCTGCAGCTTCTTCTTTCTGTTAAGAATTATTGCTGTAGGGGCACCTGGGTGGCTCAGTGGGTTGAAGCCTCTGCCTTCGGCTCAGGTCACGATCCCAGGGTCCTGGGATCGAGCCCCGCGTCGGGCTCTCTGGTCAGCAGGGAGCCTGCTTCCCCCTCTCCCTGCCTGCCCCTCTGCCTACTTGTGATCTGTCTGTCAAATAAAATCTAAAAAAAAAAAAAGAATTATTGCTGTAATAATTATTGTGTAATAACATGTTTTTTAAAGATTTTATTTATTTATTTGACAGACAGATCACAAGTAGGCAGAGAGGCAGGCAGAGAGAGAAGGGAGGAAGCAGGCTCCCTGCTGAGCAGAGAGCCCGATGCGGGGCTCGATCCCAGGACGCTGGGATCATGACCTGAGCCGAAGGCAGCGGCTTTAACCCACTGAGCCACCCAGGCGCCCCTGTGTAATAACATTTTTGAGCCATTTTCTAGGCACTGTTGTTCTAACTATATTCATGATTCATATAATCTTCAAAGTAGTAATTTACGTCTTAAGAATTAGCCTCCAGACACTTCTATTTAGCCTTCTCTTCCCTGGGTTATATATTTCTATTTTCTTTATCTCTTTTTTAAGATTTTATTTTTAACTAATCTCTATACCCAACATGGGGCTCAAACTCACCACCCTAAGATCAAGAATTGCACACTCCACTGACTGAGCCAGCCAGGTGCCATATTCCCTTTATCTTCTTAAGATTATGTTAATAACAAAAATTCTGACTAGGTTCACTGCTCTCCCAAGTTTTTCTGACTTCTCATCTGAAATTATGAAGTTCTCCAAATTACATACTGGTTTTACTTATGTATATATAAGCAGAATGAGATGCTAGGGAAAATGTTTGTTTCAGCTCCTTTGTCAAAGAATGGCAATAATTCTATTAGAATCCTCATAAGGGATTTGCTTGGAATTATTTCATATTAGCCACAGAAGATGGGTACTGGATACAGAGTCATCCATTCTAGAATTTCTTTTCAAACAGGATTTCCACAAGAATTAGCTACATAGTAAGGATACTATCTGAAATCCTGCAGGTAAATAAAATTCTATCTAAAGTATCTAGTATCAGGGTGCCTGGGCAGCTCAGGCAGTTGAGGGTCCAGCTCATGACTTCAGTTCAGATCATGATCTCATGAGTCATGAAATCAAGCGCCCCCCTCCCCTCCCCGCCAAAGGCTCCACGCTCAGTGGTGAGTCTGCTTGAGATTCTCTCTTCCTCTGCCCCTCTCCCTCCTCATGCTCTTGCACTCTTTCTCTCTCTAATAAATAAATCTTAAGGAGCACCTGGGTGGCTCTGTTGGGTAAGCTGAAACTCTTTACTGGGATCATGGGATTGAGTCCGAAGAACGGCTCCATGCTCAGCTTGGAGCCTGCTGGAGATACTCTTTCCCCACTCTACTCTGCCCCACCCACTCGCCAATGATCTCACCCTTTCTCTCTGGAAATAAATAAATAATAACTTTAAAAATCTAGTATCTCTCTGAAGAATGAGCAATCACACTTGTCTTCCTCTAAAAGAGGCTATATACCATGACCATCTATGCATCCTCTCATCTTTACCAGTACTGACAAAGATCTTAACAAGATTTCAAAATACACAAATGTACAAAGATTTAAACAAGCTTATTTGAAAAGTATTAATATCTGACAAACTGATCTGAGGGAGGAGAAAACTCACTGAGATCATTTTAATGAATATATTTCTTATTTTCTTGTATTTTTAAGATTTTATGTAATCTTTTTATGTAAAGATTTTATGCTCTACCGACTAAGCCAGCCAGGTGCTCCTATGAACACATTTTTTAAACAACAGAATTTAAACAGATGACTACTAACACTAGCTTTTATGGATAGTTTAGATGGCTCACATTATGGGGGAAAATCTCCATGGCTTTTCTTTAAATTTCCTCTACATCAAGAAATAGGAAGAAAATCATTACAGTAACATTAAAATTAAGCTCAGATAGAATCAAGAAATGTTGGCTTGGCTGAGCATTATGAATTTCATTTTTATGAAGTCTGACCTGATCTTTCTTTTTCACCTATTTTCTCAGTTATAGGTACAACTAATATTATAGAATGTTACAGCTGAATCTCTGAAAGTCATTTGTCTAGTTGCCTCATTTTACAGATGGGGAAACAGGTCCAGAGAGGTTTAAATACCTTGTCTGACAAGCCAGAACTAGATGCTTGGTCTCCTGCATCTTAGATGACTGCATTACCCATAATACCAAGCTGACCACAGCAGTGCCTGTAGGAAACAGTGCACAGAATCTCTTCAACATTTTTTCAATATTATCAGAGCACTTTATTACTTCACCAAAAGTCATGATGACAAGTTTCTATGACTTTAAAAAAGGACCTTAATGGAATTTCTAATGTTAGCCAATGAGAATACCCTGACTGCTTACTGAAGAAGAGGTAAATGTCTAGGATAGAATATGAATGCTGCTGAGACTGAGAGCAGATAAATTTGGGAACTTCCTGTGCTGTTCACTGAAATTTTAACATTTAAAATCCTGCAGTTAAGAGAGAATTTGCTTCCTTGCTACTGCTGATAGATGGTAAGGCTATATGGTATTTTGGAGCACAGGCTTAAAAATCACAGCTCACTATGCATATGACCTTAAGTGTTATTTTAGCTCTCTCCATAGTTTCCTCATCTTTAAAACAGGGTAATAAAAGCACCTATAGGGGCGCCTGGGTGGCTCAGTTGTTAAGCATCTGCCTTCGGCTCAGGTCATGGTCCCAGGGTCCTGGGATCGAGCCCCAGCTTTGGGCTCCCTGCTCAGCAAGAAGCCCCTACTGCGTGTGTTCCCTCTGTCTCTGTCTCTGTTAAATAAATAAATAAAATCTTTTAATAAATAAATAAATAAATAAAAGCACCTATGCCTCATAAGACAATTAAGAATGTTATATGTAGGGGCACCTGGGTGGCTCAGTGGGTTAAAGCCTCTGCCTTCGGCTCAGGTCATGATCCCAGGGTCCTGGGATTGAGCCCCACGTCGGGCTCTCTGCTCAGTAGGGAGCCTGCTTCCTCCTCTCTCTGCCTGCCTCTCTGCCTACTTGTGATCTCTACCAAATAAATAAATAAATAAAATCTTAAAAAAATAAAAAATAAAAAAGAATGTTATATGTATATGTATATAAAGAATCCAACACAACAGATGATGCAGAGAAGGCCTCAGTCAACTTCAGTTTCCAAGTGGCCCTTTTCTTGCCTATTGTAACAAATTCAGTATTTCTGAGAGTCTGGTCAGAAAAAGGACAATTAGCTTTTTTTCAGTCTACCATGAAGGATGACAGGAACCAAGTTAAAGTGCAGAAAAGAACACTGGACATGTGTTCTTTTAGTCGTCATGAACTGAAATTTAGTCACTAATTAGCCAAGTGATTCTGAATAGCTTTTCTAACCATATTTTTAAAGTCATATAATGATGTAGAAAGTCCAAGTATAAATTTGTAATTATAAATCAACCTTACAAATACCCTGGTCTCTGTGAAAATTAAAAATTGGGAGTTGTAAGAAATTATTTCTGATCAAAGTGAAAGAAGCAGAAATCCCTTGAAATGTATTAAATCCTTGCCCTACTAAAAATTTGCCAGAAACTCTAACTATACATTTTCTTACTCAATTCTTGTTCATATTCTAAAAAGTCAAATAAAAATAAACCAACAAGACTCTCACTTTTTGACAGTCTTACTTAAAAAAATTTTTTTTTCTCATTAGTGGTTTCAGTCAAGAATGAGAGCACAATAATATAGAAAACCTAGATTTATTTGTTAAACTATTACAAAGACAAAACAGTTATCATTGAAGCACTCTGATGACTTCATCCCAATTTCACTTGTTATGGAAACTGACCTAAGAGATTAGAAATAAAAGGATATAACCTAAGAGGTTATAACAAAACAGACTGGTGAAACATGGTGAAAGGAGTAAAAAGCTAGTCAGAAGCATCCATGTTATGGTATTTCATGTGGCTACGATATTTCCCAAGAAACTCCCTAAAGATGCCTGAACGAATTAATCTGGGTCCCAAATTAGTAAAGAGACCCTCACTGTGAAGAACGAGCAGAAGCCAAGATTTCTTTGAGATCTCTTTGTCTTTCTTTTTAAAGGGTAATGGGATCCTTAGGCTCTAAAAGGGTTTATCTTAGATTCGGCCTCCCTCCTTCCCATCCAGTCTACCTACATCTTCAAGCGCCTGCACATTCTTACCAGGTAGGCCTACCAGGTTACAGAAGATGCATATAGTGAAGGCTGGAACCAAAGGCCTACTCTGAGGGTACCTATACACAGGAATTTTGGGGTAGATGATAAACTACAAATACCCTCTTGGTTAAGTTAATTCACCTTTGTTAATAAAGGTCATAGTTTCTCCTGCTGGTGACAACTTTTTGTCTCGTATAGTCTGTCTCAAAAAAGAACTGGTTCAGATAAATTTTGGAGAAGGAAAAAGACTTCCATCAACACCCACTCCACAGTAGAAGAGGCACCAAGTTCTTTCCTAGTTATGAGCAGAATCTGAAAAACAAAAGATTTACAGTGTTTTTAATAATAGCTATTATTTATTGGATGCCCAGTCAAGAGTACCAGAGAACACAGATATATATATCTTAGTCTTTGCAACAATCCTGCCAGGTAGTTTATCAACCCCATTTTCAAAGGAGGAAACTGAGGATTGTCCAAAGGCACAGAAGACGGTATGTGGTAGAGCTGTGATTCTACCACTCCTGTGCCTTGACTCCACCCCATCTCATGCACTGAGAGGTCCTAGTTCCACTATCTTGAAATCATTAATGGTTGTATAAACAGTCTAATTATTCCATTCCTTAAAGGCAAAAACAATTTTAAATAATTAAAAATTTAAAGACACTGTTTGGAATTCAGGTCAATTATTCAGATGAAGAACTTGTATAAACTTTATGAATAAAATAGCTCTCTGCTCCAACAATAGCATAAAATAAATGGAAAACAAATCATCAGCTCATTAGAAAGTTTGTGGTTATTTTATGATTATTTCACTATAAAATTACATTACAAAGAATCCTAGGAATTCTCACCAGTGAATTGCAGTAACATCTCATCTGTATAACCATTACTGACACAACAAATGAGTTTCTCAGAATCCTTATTAATACAGTGGTGCGTATTCTCTGAATAATCTATTTTTTAAGAAGAAATATGTGAAAGGCAGAAGATCAAAAAATCTTTTTCCAGTTTCAATAAAAGTTACTACATATTACCGAACTGAAAAAGTCAACATGCTATAAAGAACATATAAGCAGGAAAGTGAGAAGGGAAGAAGACTTAAGTTGGCGTCAAAAGATTTCCCATACAGTGTAATAGTGAAGTACTGATATCTGGAACTGTGAGATCTGAAAATAAAAGCTAACAGAGCTGCAGCAGTATGAACACATAATTTTAGCTAACTGCAGAGGAGACAATGCTGGTTTTAGACTAAATGGCTACATTGACAGAAATAAATGCTGTGGAAATAAAAATTAAGTATTTAAAGAAGAAATATAAATCACAGAACTCTAAGAGATATTTTCTGATAGTTCCACTGGCAGCACCTGTGAGGAAAACAGAGATTCATTATCATTTTTCATGGTTAGAGTAAGAAGAAATGTTACGTTCACAATGGCAACAATTTGGAAGATAAAATGGAACTTGGAAAAAGGAGGGATCTCACAACCCAACTGGATGACTCACAATAGTGTTAAGAGTCAAGCCAAAATATATAAATCTTGCCACACTACTACTATATGCTTTAAATGAAAGGATCTGGGCATAAGTAACATTTCAAAGACTGGAAGACAGTACTCAAGAAAACGCTACCAGGTCAGAAGCAGGAGAACACTAAAGAGGGGAAAGATGGACAACAATTTTAACAAAGTAAAAATCTTATAGCTCATGAAGGCCAACTAGGATTACTAGTCCTAGAGCTCTAGATGACATGGACATGACCTTCAGTTATTATCAAACATACAGTTGATACTCAAGCTAGCAAAGGACAATTTATTTTTCAGGGTAACATGCAGCAAAGTCAGGGATAAACTTTAGGCAAAGCTCACAAGAACGTGTCAGGGAAAACTGGCTGTGAGCTTTTATGTCAATCAAGAAAGCAGAAATGAGGGGCGCTTGGGTGGCTCAGTCGGTTAAGCCACTGCCTTCAGCTTGGGTCATGATCTCAGGGTCTCGAGATGGAGTCCCACATCGGGATCCTTGCTCATCAGGGAGCCTACTTCTCCCTCTGCTTCTGCCTGCCACTCTGCCTGCTTGTACTCTCTCTCTCTCTCTGACAAATAAATTTTTTAAAAAAATCTAAAAAAAAAAGCTAAATAAATAAAAGTAAAATAAGAAAGTAGAAATGAAGCAACTTCGGAAAATGATAGCTTTTGGACAAATGTTCATGGACTTACGGTTTGGCAAACTGGTCTTGAACACTAAGGTGCCCAGGACCTTGGTCCTCCATTATTTTCCAAAGGCAGGAAGCCAATACAAGATTATAATGAAATTAGGGATGCTTGGGTGGCTCAGTTGGTTAAGCGATTGCCTTCAGCTCAGGTCATGATCCTAGGGCCCTAGAACTGAGCCCCACATCAGGCTCCCTGCTCAGCAGGAAGTCTGCTTCTCCCTCTTCCTTTATCCTCCTCTCCTGTTCTTGCTCTTTTTCTCTCTCAAATAAATAAATAATAATAAAATAAAAGATTATGATTAAATTAAAGGCTTAGATACAGTTTGGAATTATTATTACTTCCTCTCTAAATTGAATAGCAGTGAGTTGCAGCAAATAGCTGCTTTGTGTTTTCTGATGAATGTGTTAAGGTTTCAAATACCACAAGTGGGAAAAGGTGACTCAAGAGCAGAGCAGGAGGTGATTTCAGGCTCCGCTGCTCCCACCTGAGCCAACTAGGGAGCCCATTTCTGAATAACAGGCTAATGTCCTCCTCCTGAGTTCACTGAGGATGGGTGTGTCTTGTTCTTTCATGCCTTAATGCCTCTCACTGCCCAATGTCTAGCACAGCACTTAACGTGGCAAGTGTAAATGTTAACCTGAACATCGCTGTTTGCAGACCTTGATTCCTTAGGAGAAAAAAAAACACATAATTTCAGAAACGGATAACTAACATTTTCCTAAACTGCTAATTATACAGAGTTCTCCTGAAAATAAAAATTAATTATTTCACATGATTTTCAAGTTCAATGAGAAGAAGAAAATATAAACTACTCACCCCACAGCAGCATAAATCATTTTCAGTGATCAACATCTGCATCCTCAAACTGTCCAGCAACCGTTGGTGTAGTGTCAACCTCCATCCCATCTAAAAAAAACAACAAAAAAGAAAAACCACAAAAAAAATCAACTGCTGAGCAAGTCTACTGAGCTCTTCAGATAGGTAAAGCGGCAACCTATTCATCAACCAGAAGGAAGCTAGTGCCCTCTGTTGGTCACAGTTGATATTTCTTTCTCTTCCGAAAAAGTAACAAGGAATAAACCAAAAAAGAAAAATGCCACCTGTACATTTAACACTTACTTTATAAATTCTCACCCTCAACATTAAAAAGACATTAGATAAGAAGTTTTGAATGTAGTACGCATCAAGTGTTCACTCTTCACAGAACTATGCTGGGTATTTACTGTGTGACATTATCACATTATTATTATTATTGAGATTTTATTTGAGAGCAAAGAAGAAAGAGGGTGGAGGGGAGGGGTAGAGGGAGAGAGAGAAGCAGACTTCCTGCTGAGCGGGGAGCCCGATGTAGGGCTCGATCCCATGACCCAGAGATCACACCCTGAGCCAAAGGTAGATGCTATACCAACTGAGCCACCCAGGTGCCCCATTATTTTTATTTTTAAAGGTATAAAAGTCCTATCCTCCCAAAACTGATGACCTAATTCTGAGAAAAGACTAAGTAGAGTGAGGTTCTTGCTTATCTGTTTTGCTCATTTCATGAGGAAAAAAAGTGTGTGTGTGTGTGTGTGTATAGGGAGAGACAAGGGAAAAAAGCCCTCTGGAAAGAGCTGTTTAGAACTGCTTTCTCCACTTTGGCACCTCCCATTCACCTTCAACTCTTTAGCCCACAACAGGCTTCTGCCTGAGCCCCAACCCATACTCCACCTGGACATGCAGCAGAGCATGCAAATGTAACACATATCTAAAACTAAGTTATCATCTTTCCACATAGAAATGCTTCTCGGGGGCCTGGGTGGCTCAGAGGTTAAGCCTCTGCCTTCGGCTTGGGTCATGATCTCAAGGCCCTGGGATTGAGCCTCGCATCGGGCTCTCTGCTTGTTGGGGAGCCTGCTTCCTCGCCCCTCTGTCTGACCCTCTGCCTACTTGAGATCTCTCTCTGTGTGTCAAATAAATAAATAAAATGTTTTTAAAAAAAGAAAAGAAAAGAAATGCTTCTCTTGGGGCACCTGACTGGGTCAGTTGGTAGAGCATGGGACTCAGGGTTGAGAGTTCAAGCCCGACTCTAGGAGCAGAGCCTACTTTAAAAAAAAAAAAAAAAAAAAAAAGGTTTCTCTTCCCAAACATTCTTACAAAAGGGTAACTCTCACCTGTCCAATTCAGAAACCCCTACCCACATCTCTAACTTACATTGCTTCGCTCTCTTAAACATCTCTCAAATCTGTTAAGTCTTTGACATTCACTGCCAGTACCAAATGCAGGCCATAATCTCTCATCTAATTTAAATCATAACTTACTTAACCCTTTCTTTTTGGGACGCCTGGGTGGCTCAGTCAGTTAAGTGTCTGCCTTTGGCTCAGGTCATGATCCCAGGGTCCTGGGATCGAGCCCCACAACAGGCTCCCCGCTCAGCAGGGAGTCTGTTTCTCTGCCCCTCCCCTGACTCATGTGCATTCTCTCTCTCTCAAATAAATAAAATCTTAAAAAAACAAAACAAAACAAAAAACAGAGTTTCTCTTCTATCCTCCAGTATTTCCCTCTGCAATCAATGTTCCATATCACAGCCAGGGTCATCTTCTGAAACAACAATCAAACTAAAAGTTCTTCACTTCACATTCTCATTGACCTAAGCAGAACACTAAAATTCTTTAAAAAAGCTTTCAAGTTCCATTAATGTATAACCCAGTTCACTACTCCACCTTTATTTGTTGCTGTAATAACCACCCTTCATACACAGAGTCCCAGTCATAATGAACTACTTACAGTCCCCCAAAGTTGAATGGTCTCTTGAACTTCTGCACATGGCTGATCCTGTTACCTGCATCTCTCTCCAACCTGTACGCAATCCCCCTTCACCCAGGTCACTTTACTCCACTTTCTGATCTTGGCTTAGAAGTCACTTACTCCATGAAGCTTGAATCTCTCTCTTGACTATCCAGGCTGGGTGAAGAGTCCAACCTCTTGATTCCATAGCTTCTCAAGCTTCCCCTATAACTCAATGCTGTATCACAATGTACTATAACTGCCTAATGAGTTAAATTATTTTTGTCTACACACGAATGCCATTGACATGAAGACAGTAATCTCATCTTACTTGGGCACTGCTATATTCTCTGTACCTGGCATAGTAGCTCAATAAACACTTCTTACGAAAATAAGCACACGAAGTACTGAAATACCACAAAGAGAGAGGGTGTTTGTTTTTCAGTGTGAAAAAGATGGTTTTATTAAAGCACAGGGAGCAGGACTCAGGCAGAGAGAACTGCGATAGGCTGTATTTAAACAGCAAAAAGTTTGAAATTTACCAAGACAGCAGATCTTAGGTGTTTTCACCACAAAAAATGGGTAACTATGTGAAGCAATGGATGTTAATTAACTTGACTGTTGTAATTATTTCACTATGTATACGAAAACATCATCTGGCATACCTTAAACATATATAATTTTTAGCCATTTAAAAATTTTTAAAAATAAATCAAATTTTAAAAATTGCAAAGGTCAAACAAAATAAGTAAATCAATGGCAAAAAGAGTGACATGGGTACTTAGGACTTCAGGAGATGGGGAATGATACAGGCTGAGAAAGTTTCATATATAGGCAACTCTCAATATCCTAATAAGGCTTAGGAATAAAAGTCCAAAATCTCACTTAGCAAAAAGTGTTTGTGATCTTAAAATCATTTACTAAAAAGGATTAAACAAGGAATTTTACAATTTAAAAAAAAAAAAAAGCCTTCAGTGAAGAAAAGCTTTTCAATGTCCAAGGACACTCCCCTGTTAATCACTGTAATAAAAAGAAGGTACCATCTTGAATTCTTTCAGCTAAGAGTTTGGTAGTACACTAGAAATCATCTGAACCATCTCAGCCCATAGGCTGTGTTAGAGGCTCACCAAACTAGGACTTAAAATGGAGAGAATACACAAGGAATAACAGTGTGACCCAAAGCCTAAACTTTTCCAAATTAAAATATCCCAGGACTGTGACATCTGGGTGGCTCAGTTGGTTAAGCCTCTGCCTTCGGCTCAGGTCATGATCTCAGGGTCCTGGAACTGAGTCCTGCATTAGGCTCTCTGCTCAGCAGGGCATCTGCTTGAAATCTCTCCCTCTACCTGTCCCTCCTCCTACTTGTGCACGCGTGCATGCACGCACATGCTCTCACTCAAATAAATAAATAAAATCTTAAAAAAAAAAACAAAACCCAGGACTTCAGAACCCCCAGGTCAACATGCTATATGTGCATGAGGATACTGATTATAGCATTAAGACAGAAACTTGTTTGCCCAATAAAAGAAAAACTAGGGGTTCCTGGGTGGCTCAGTCAGTTAAGGGTTCAACTCTTGGTTTTGGCTCAGGTCATGATTTCAGTGTCCTGAGATTGAGCCCCACACTGGGCTCCACATTCTGCAGAATCTGCTTGAGATTCTCTCCGTCTCTCCTTCTGTCCTTCCCCATGCTTGCATGCTCTTTCAAATAAATTAATCAATTAAATCTTTATTAAAAAAAAAACTACAGTAACCCTCTTTAAGAACATTCTGCATCTCTAAAAATTAAAAGTGGTAAGACTCTTTAACAACATTAAAATACTAGTACATATTAAATACATGTAAGATGCAAGAAGTGCTTATAACAGGTCCTAATGTATTCTTTTTGCATATTAGCTCATTTAATCCTCTCACCACTTATTAGCTATTTGACCTCAAGCAAGTTATGTGATCTTTCTGTGCTTCAGTTTCTTCATCTGTAAAGTAGGAATCACGGTAACATTTACCACAGAACATTCTTTGAAGGATTAAATGAGTATGTGCAATGTGCTTAAATCAGGGTCTGGCACATAAGAGCAGTATCTGAATGTTCTACTGAGAGTAGCAGGAACAAAATCAGAGATATGTGGGGCAAAGGTGAGGTTGTCTCTTCAGAGTTAGAACTTTATATGGTGATTATCAGGCAATCACTGAGGGAACATCCCTATATAGGGGTGACCACAGAGTGTTCTCAGATTAAGATGGCACAGTGAGCTGGAGGCAGGAATGATCGAGGCAAAAAATTTTACTATTGTAAATCCAGTCTGAGAAGACAAGGGCCTAGGGATGAAGGATAGCAGCAGTAATAGCAAGGAAATGTGAAAGTCATTTAAATGAAAAAATCCATGGGCCCAGGTATTGCACTGGAGCAAGAAATAAGAAGTAAAGGCTGAGTCAGAAGAATATTTCAACATTCTGACTGAAATAGGATACTCAGAAAAGCAAACCAGTCTTATAGGGGAAATATTTACCAAAAAATCTACAAAGTGGAGACAACGGAAGCAAATTTGAAAGCCATTTGTTTAAGGTCCAGAAGTTTGTCACAGATTAAGAACCCAAGTTTCTTGACTGCTGTCTAGAAATGCTAGAATGCTGTCTAGCCCTTTTAATAGATTATCCTAGTTTTGCATATAATCATGTAGGAATTAGTTTTAAAAATAAAAACAGCAACATAGATACACATACACATAAGCAAACAAACAAAAAGACTGGAAAGATATGCAAAAGAAAAATTAATAAAGGTCTTTCAGTCATAATTACACTTGATTTTTCACTTCTTCTTTGCCTGTGTCCATTTAAGATTTTTGACTGTCAAAAGACTATTTTTGTAGTTCAGGAAAAAGTAAAAAAAAAAAAAAAACCAACAAAGTTTCTTGAGAATTCCCATTCTGTATAATTCTACATTTGCTTCCTACATGGGAAGATTAATTCTGCAATTTCTCTCTCTTAAGAGTTTCTAGGGGTGCCTAGGTGGCTCAGTGGGTTAAAGCCTTTGCCTTCAGCTCAGGTCACGATCCCAGGGTCCTGGGATCGAGCCCCACATCAGGCTCTCTGCTCAGCGGGGAGCCCGCTTCCCTCTCTCTGCCTGCCTCTCTGCCTACTTGTGATCTCTGTCTGTCAAATAAATAAATAAAATCTTAAAAAAAAAAAAAGAGTTTCTAAAAGAACATATATATCTCTCCGTACCTTCCCCTGCTGCCCAAGGACCATCTAACTGCTCACAGTGAAAGAAAGGATACTCACCTTCATAATCTCTTATTGAGTCTTCTGTCCGGACTCCAGCCATGTTATATTGGCTGCTCACAGACTGAGAAAGCATTCCTTCTAATCTCTCCAATGTGGCTTGGCCTTCTGCTGTTAAATGGGATAATCCTTCTTCATAGGTATAAAATGTAGGGATGTCTCCCTGGCCTTGTTCTAAATAAATAAAATGCTTTTAAGCTATTATAAAGCAATTAGAAAAACATGGATAATCAATAATGCATTTACTGAAGATAAGGTACAGTTTAAAAAGGCTTCCAGGGAAATACTTTTCAGTATTTATTTAACACACAGATGTAGGTCATCTATTAAAAATAAAGACACAAAGAAAATGTCTCTACCCTCTAGAAGGAGAAGGGATTCCAAAAGATAATGAGCCAGTAAAAAGCAATTCTCAAAAAATCAAATGTCCAGGAACTAGAGGGAATTTTATAGGTGAGTGCAAATTAATATGATACTAATTTGTACTGATAGGTTTTTTGGATTAAAACACATGCTCCTTTTAAAAACTGAGAAATTCTGGAAAATATAAAAAGGATAAAAAATAAAATCATTCAAAAATCTCATTGGAAATGAGAATGTGTTTAGATACATTCTCTAATTGTACCTCCTCCTGTATTCTCTAAATGTATCTCCTTCTCATAGAAGGAGAACTCTAGAACCGAATTTGTCTCGGGCCAGGAAGCAGGTACATATGGAGGAAAGGACTTTGGACAGCCAGATCAGTGGACATGAAAGCAGTGGGAAAAAGAAAAGAGAACAGCAGGCACCTCACATTATAAGACTACCAGACTATGATGGTATTCTGGTCTGGGGGAAGAAAAGAGAAATAACCTTAGATAAATGACGTATGGTTCTCGGGGGAGAAAATGATTTTGGTAATGAGCTGTTTGAAGGATTATGTTAAGTAAAGCTGTAGGTGATAAAGTTTTCAAGTGGTGGAGGGAGAAGGCTTGTTCTCTGGGAGCAGGTCCATCAACTTAAAAGATTCTCCCAACCACCTGCTTTCTCATCTATTGTTTTCTTCCCCTCCATTTATCTCTATTCATTTTCTGCTCCCAATCATACCTACTTTTTACCCTCAAGCTTGGAAAATCCATCCATTTTTCTAGTTTGGCTTAGTCATGAACTGCACCATTCACTTTTATTAATAACCACACTATATGAGTATTTAATAGAAATATAAAAAACTACAGTCCCATACCCTTAGTACAAATGACTGGTTAAAATGAAATAAATACACATTTAAGAAAATCCGTTTCACTAACCATGTGCTTCCACATCATATTCTTCTCCATCATAATCATCTGAGTCTTCATCCTCAGGATCAGGATGCAAAGCCTGGCATTCACACATTGCAGTGAACATTGCCTCCACTGAACAAGGAAATTGTAATGAACATTCTTTTCTGTCCAGTGTAGAGTAAAAATTTAATAATATAACCAACAGTGTAAATTAGTTCAATGGGTAGACAAGAAACATACCAGAGTCTCGCTATTTATAAAACCTGCTAAATTCCAAGGAGAGTCAATCTTGAAAAGTACTTGATGGAAATGGACAAGTCACAAAATAATAGTTCATTTTAAGATAATGTTGAGACTTCTTCATGCCTGGCTGGATTTTCTGAGAAAAAGAGGCAGTGTCTTGATCAGACTGCTGGTATCAGCGTGAAGCCCCTTTCAGTTCATAGGGCTCTTTTCCAGCTATCCTGGCATCTTCCACTTTGGAACTGCCAAGACCCTTGCCCTCTATCTAGCAAGATTCAAAGTCAACAGCATCAAGTCAATAAAAATAACCAGATCTCTCCATTCACAAAACACACCAAATAACATGGTGTCTCCTATGCCCTCACCACACTGACAATCTTTGATATTAATAGGTATCTGGTCCTCAATGATACGTTAGATGTTAGGATGAAGAAAAAGCAACGGAACAGAGGTAAAGAGGGTAAAGGTAAAAGTGTATGTGTATGAGGGGTGGGATGCTTGGTATGTAAAGGGAAAAGAATCAATTCTATAGAACACTCACATGCTGATTTATCACTAGGCACAAATCTGAATTCAGCAATAGGTTCAGCATCATCATCACTGTCTTCTTCTTCTTCAGTAACAGATTCCTTTGATTCTTCTAGGAAGGGAATAAAAATAACTTTTTAAATGATGTTTTTTGTTTTGGAAAAAAAGAACCCTAAAATAATTTCATAAAGGATGCTTACTGATGTATCTAAACACTGCAATACAGTTTTTACTTCATAACATGGTTATTTTAGAGCTAAAAAAGACTGTGGGCAGCCTCTCTGGTCTAGTCACACTGTGCCTTACTGAACTCTAAGGATCCTAAGCCCCCTTTGAAGTCATGGTAGGGGCGAGGAAACTCAAACAGTTAGGCCTCTAACAAGTACAGTTCCACTGTCATCTGCCTCTCTTACCTTTCACCATGAAACAAAGGATTCAGTAGCAGTTTATAAACCACTGATATGATTTATCATCAATAATTTACAGATGAGAAAACTAAGGCCCATAAAAGTTAGCAAACCAAACAGATAAATTACCGAAGTCTGTAGGCAAGGAAAAAATACAAATGTTCAATGAAGAGAACTAGCAATGTTCAATGAAGAGACTCAGGCTGCTGATGGAAGCAGGAACTGCTACAACTATTCTGGAGGTATGTATAGCCTATTACCCAGCAATTCCTCATCTATGTATACATTATGTACAGAAGGAGTTTATACATAAATGTTTACTGAAGTACTGTATGCACTTGTGAAAATTTTTAAAATAAATGCTACTTAAAAAAACAAACATGTATTGTAACCCAGTCATGTTATGTTTTATAGACAGCAGTTAAAAAGGAACGAATATTTATATGTACCAAAACTCCTAGATTAAAAAATGTAACCGAGTGAAAAAACCAACTGCAGAATATATATAAATAATACCATTTACATATTAAAAGTTTAAACACAAAACAAAACCATTATATTGCTTATGGATTTTATACATATTCAGTAAAAAATCTAAAAGCTTAGATGGGAAGGACACATACCACCTTTAGGACAATGTTTAATTTGGGAGACAGAGTATGGAACAAAATGGAAAAGGTATGAAAAGGATTTCAATGGTACCAATACAGTTTTAGCTCTTTATATTTTTTTAAAGATTTATTCATTTTATTTTATTTTATTTTTTAAAGGATTTTTTTATTATTTATTTTACACACACAGAAAGCTTAACTTAGTTAAAAGCTTAACACAGATGCTTAACTGACTAAGCCATGAAGACCTGCCTAAGATTTGTTCATTTTAGAAAGAGAGAGAGCGAGCACAAGTGGGGAAGAGGGATAGGGACAGAAAAAATTTCAAGCAGACTCCCCTCTAAGCATAAAGCCAGACACTCAGCTCCATCTTAGGACCTGAGCAGAAATCAAGACTCAGACACTTAACTGACTGAGCCTCCCAGACACTCCCAGTTTTCTTTTTTTTTTTTTAAACAACTTTTTAAATTTATTTGACAGACAGAAAGCACAAGTAGGCAGAGAGAGGGGGAAGCAGGCTCTCCGCCGAGCAGAGAGCCTGATGTGGGACTCGATCCCAGGTCCCTGGGATCATGACCTGAGCTGAAGGCAGAGGCTTTAACCCACTGAGCCACCCAGGCGCCCCCCAGTTTTATTTCTTTAAAAGACTAATATGAGGGACGAGTGGGTGGCTTAGTCAGTTAAGCCACTGCCTTTGGCTCAGGTCATGATCCCAGGGTCCTGGGATCAAGTCCCACGTTGGGCTCCTTGCTCAGCGGGGGAGCCTGCTTCTCTCTCTCTGCCTTTGCCTGCCATTCTGCCTGCCACTCGCTCACTCTCTCTGACAAATAAATAAATAATAAATAAAATCTTAATAAAATAAAATCTTTAAAAAAAAGACTAATATAAAAAAAAGGTCAGAATTTATGTTAGATAAAGAATAATGAAAACTTTTTATTAGTCTCTGTACTTTTCCATGTTTGAACTGTTTCATAATTTTAAAAAACCAGGCCGGGGCATTGAACAGTTTTTATTATAAAACTAAACTCTGAAGGTATCTACAGAGTTGGCTTTTTTCTGGCTGACTCAGTTGGTAGAGCACAATGACTCTTGATCTCAGGATTTTAAGTTCAAGCCCCACACTGGATGCAGAGATTACTTAAAAATAAAATCTTCAGGGGTGCCTGGCTGGCTCAGTCTGTAGAGAATGAGACTCTTGCTATATGAGTTCTAAGTACAAGTCCCTGGGTATACTGACTGCTTAAAAATAAAATCTTAAAGAAAAAAAAACTTTAAAAAATAAATAATATAAAAAATTTACAAAACCAGGTCAGCAAAATACTTACATAGACTCTCAAAACATGCTCAAACTAATACAAATTAAAGGTGTTACATGCAACTGATGAATCACTAAATTCCACCCCTGAAACTAATAATATACTACAGGTTAACTAAACTGAATTTAAATAAAAAAATAACACATAAAAATGTAAATTAAATGCTGTTTAGCATATTAAAGTTACCATTTAAAAAATATTTTAATTCTCTATGCAGATGAAAATAAAGTAGAAAGATTCTTATATTACCATCAAAAGTGTAAACTGATACACAATTTTTGGAAAGCAATCTGACAATATATGTTAAGAGCTTTAAAAATAGTACCTTCAAAGCAGCAATTCTACTCCTAGGAATCAACTATAGGGGGTATCTAAATGTGTTTTTTTTTTTAAATTTTTATTTTTTCACTTTTATTTTTCCAAGCCATGCAAGCTGAATATAGAATGAAAAAATCTTTATTTATATATATATATGTATGTATGTATTTATAAGCAAAAGATATATACATATATATTATATATGTATATATACATATATTTTGCTTCTATAAGCACAAAAGGAAAAAATTTTAAATGCCCACTATTAACAATTTTTTTTTTTAAATCTTATTTATTTGATGGAGAGAAAGATCACAAGTAGGCAGAGAGAGGGGAAAGCAGGCCCCCTGCTGAGCAGACAGCCTGATGCGGGGCTTGATCCCAGGACCCTGAGACCATGATCTGAGCCGAAGGCAGAGGCTAAACCCAGAGCCACCCAGGTGCCCCCGCTATTAACAATTTTAAATAACAGATTTCATAGGACATTTTTCTGTCCTGTTGCTGTTATATAGTTATATTGTTATACTGTCCTCTGTAAACAAGTGAAATAATAAAAAAAAAATTGGAGAATTCTAAACAACTCTAAACAGTTGAATTTAATACATTATGGTAGTACCAAACTTTTTCAATGTTTTAATAAAAATGAAATGTATTTATTATAACTGTATTTATTATAATTTATTATAAATAAATTATAATTTATTATTCTATAACTGAATGAACATCACTTTTATATTATAAAAGTAATACATGCTCATATAAAAATAACTGAAAGAGTGTGATGTAGTCCAAGGAAAAAGTAAGTCCCTACCACCCTAGCTCCTCTCCCTAGAAGTAACATTTATAACAATTTTTTTTATATCCTCAGGAATCTACCTTGAGGCAAGAAATATAAATGCAATACAGTATCTTTGCAATTAAGAAAAAAAGCACAACTATGACCAACACTCATCATCTCATGCCAGATCATAGTATCTGCCATATTTCCGGTCTCTAAACTTTTCTAAATTTTTAACAGTGCAAGTAAGTTTTTAGTTATTTTAAAAATAATCTAGTATCCTCAATTATAAGCTGAAAGTCTACTTTAATAAGGTTTATGGAGGTAATCCAAAGAGAAAAAAACATCTGGAGCTTGGAGAATCAGGAGAGGAACAAAGGCTGGGAAAACAGGATCCAAGCACGTGAACTTATGAGAAGAGTTGAATCCCACATAAATGGAACTGGAGGGGTTCAGTGGGTTAAGCCTCTGCCTTCGGCTCAGGTCATGAATCTCAGGGTTCTGGGATGGAGCCCCACATTGGGCTCTCTGCTCAATGGGGAGCCTGCTTCCACCCCTCTCTCTCTGCCTAATTGTGATCTCTGTCAAATAAATAAACAAAATCTAAAATAAAAAAAAAACAAAAAACAAAAAACAAAACCGGAACTGGAAAACTACTACGTAAATGTGACCCAGGAGGATTCTACTTTTTAGTACGATAGTGAAATCCAACTTAGTTTGGTAAGAAAGATTAATCATAGTCCCATCAATTTCAAGAATATAATCATATAGAGCAAACATTTAAAATACCTATCCCAGGGCGCCTGGGTGGCTCAGTGGGTTACGCCGCTGCCTTGGCTCAGGTCATGATCTCAGGGTCCCGCATCGGGCTCTCTGCTCAGCAGGGAGCCTGCTTCCCTCTCTCTCTGTTTGCCTCTCTGTCTACTGTGATCTCTCTCTCTGTCAAATAAATAAATAAATAAACTTTAAAATACCTATCCCAAACCTACCGAATCCTTACTGCCTAGTTTGGTATTTGATTTTTAACGCTCCCCAGGTGTCTCTAATGTGCAGCCAGGTTTAAGAACTAAAAACTAAAAACCCCTCATTTTTCTGGATGAAACTTAGGCTCAGAGAGATGAAAATAACTTGCTTACCAAGTTAATGACAGTCTTATTCAGTGTTTTTTTCTCTTTAGCTACCTCTCTAACCTTGAACTCTACCTCTCTAACCTAATTTTCTAACATACATCTTTGCCCAAAGCTAATACTCTCCACTATTTATGGGCATTTCACACCACGATCTGGAAATGACTAGCAAGTCACCTCTAAGTTTTGCAATTCTATGAATGAATGGCTTACACTAAGTATGAAATAATCTTGTTTATAAAATCATAGTTGTACTTATTTGGAAAGTGAACTTTGTGCCCCAAACCTCCTCATTTGGAAGTTTTACTACAACCCAAGGTGAACAACTTTTTCTTTTCCTTACCCTCTTTCAAACTTCACTAGATTTTTATCTATCTTTTCACTTTTTCCAATGGCAAGTGTTCAAAATCTTTTAGCAAAAATATTTTCAGATAGCTGAATCAGGCAGGACTGACGAGACAGGCTTGCCAAAAGCCCTAAAAGTTACTAGATAATTTAATGTCACACTAATTATCTGAAATGATACTAAATGATACTAAATTGATACTAAATGATACTAAAATCCTAAATTGAAGGAGGAATAGCTTAACAGGCAAACGCATGGGACTGTCTCTTATACACTAATTCAAAAGAAAGGCAACATTTTATTAGTTTTATTATTTTATTTTATTTTATTTATTTTTTAAGGTTTTATTTATTTATTCAACACAGAGAAAGAGAGAGCATAGGCAAGGGCGGGGGCATGGAGGGAGAGGAAGAAGCTGAAAAAGTGGGGCTTGATCCCAGGACACTGGGCATGACCTGAGCTTAAGGCAGATGCTTAACCAAATGAGCCACCCAGGCGCCCCACACCCCATTATTTGAAAAGCACAAGTTCAGTAAAAGTGTAACAAATTGTCCTTTCAGTCACAAAGCTTTGCATTTCTACAAAAGTTGGGCATATTAAACTGACACAACATAAGAATAACTTCTCACTTAGTTACACTTACAAAAATTAAACACAAGTTTTAATTTTGTGCCTAACTTGTTTCTCATTTGGAATTCTTACAACCCATTGTCAACAATCCCCCAAATGGATTTTTTTCTCTTTCTTACCCCTTCTTTCATCACTTTCACTAGATTTTTATAAATCTAATTATTTCAATAGCAAAAATTGGGAATCTTGTACTATAGGGTTTCTCAACTTGGGCACTACTGACATTTGGACTGGGTTAATTCCTGATTGTGGGAGGCTATCCTGTGCCTTGTGGGGTGCTAAGTAGCATCTCTGGTCTCTAACTACTAGATGTCAGTAGCACTCTACTCCCCTTCCAATCATGACAATCCAAATGTCATTGCCTAAAGGAGGGGGGAGGGGCACAACACTGTCCCCTCACTGAGAACCACTTCTCTAATAAAATGAAACAAAAAATCAGGTTCTACACTAAACTCTTGGAAGCATAAAGTATACTGATCTATGCTTCTAAGGTTGCTAAATATAAATGCCTTTACAAAGAGAAAGAACAAACAATTCAATTTAAGAGGAAAAAGTAGAACTATAAATACACAATAAATGAAAAATTCTAAGTGCAAATATATAGAAAATAAAAAGCACTGTCCAAATTATTTTACTGAGTTAAAATTTTGCTTTAATCTATTATCCAAAATGGGTCAATGACTTGAATATTAATGATCAAGATTGCTTTCTTAATATATGATATTTAATATTCCACCAAAGGAAGCTCAAGATTAGATTACACCATACATACCTCCAAATTTGGCATTCACCATAACATACAAATGCTCTCGTGGATAGGCATTTAGGTCCCTGGACACCGCATGCAAGCTAATGGTAGGATATTCCAGTGAGAATCCTAATCCAGAGCCATCTAACCAAGACAGGCGGCTGAAAAACAGGTGTAAAGTAGATTATTTTAAGAAATTAAATACTAATTTAACCCTAAAGTTTATAAACGTTCAGCTTGGACAGTTTTATGCATGTGAATAAATTCAAGCTTAGTGTTTAGAAATACTCCTTTTTTTCGCCCTGAAGATTTTTTTTTTAAATTTATTTAATTTATTTAACAGAGAGACACAGCAAGAGAGGGAACACAAGCAGAGGAAGTGGAAAAGGGGGAAGCAGGCTATCTGCTGAGCGTGGAGCCTGATGCAGGGCAGACGCCCAACAACTGAGCCACACAGGCGCCCCTAGAAATATTCCTAAAATAATGAAATTCAGCAGCAGGAATTGACTTTCTTTAAAACCAATTCTGTTGGGGCGCTTGGGTGGCTCAGTGGGTTAAAGCCTCTGTCTTCAGCTCAGGTCGTGATCCCAGGGTCTTGGGATAGAGCCCTGCATCACGCTTTCTGCTCAACGGGGAGCCTGCTTCCTCCTCTCTCTCTGCCTGCCTCTCTGCCTACTTGTGATCTTTGTCAAATAAATAAATAAAATCTTTAAAAAAAAAACCCAATTCTGTTAAGTTCTCTTCTCCTCTAGCTAAAAATTTTTTAAAAACTTGAAATGCAATTTCTTAAGTCACATGTGTTTCTATGCCTTTCATCCTCGTTCGTATCTGGAATGTCTTCAGGTGCCTTGCTTTTGCAATTCCTCCTCTACTGGTTAAGTCCCAGCTCCTCCTTGAGTCCTCCCTCCAATTACTCCAGTACATAATAATCTCTTCTTTTTCTGAATTGCACTTACGTGCAGTAATAAGCCATTTAGCACTTAACTCTGTGGTAATGAATCTCAGATGTACCCTGACAGAATATGAGCTACTTGACGGAATCTGTCGTATTCCTTTATTACACGTTCTTCAAAACCACTAGCATTAGTGCTCAGCATATAAGTATGCAATAAACTCTTGGAAGTCACTTAATTTCTCCACAAGTATGACATTAAATGACATATACATGAAATGGCTGTAATCATACTTACAAGTTAGATAATACTTATCCCATTGAAAGACTTGAAGCCTTTCAGTTATTCTGCAGCTTTAAAAGAAAGCCACAAATAAGCAAAGTCTAGTTTTCTCTCAAAAGTGGCCAAATGCAAATATTTTATTGGTATAATAAAGGAAATATATCACCAAAATCAGTATGTTGAGTTTTGAGTAAAGGCTGGCTAATTTTTTGGCAATACTTCCCATATTTTTCCTTAGCAGGGAAAAAAGTAGCAAAAAGATCCTTAAGAGACCACACAACAAAAATGTTAATGGGGTAAAAGTTAATGAAATATAGTGGCTGCACAGGGCTGGAAAGAAATAGAGATTGACTGCTAATGAGTGCCAGTTTCTTTTGGGGTGATGAAAATATTCTAAAGTCAATTGTGATGGTTGCACAACTCTGTGAGTAGACTAACAACCACTGAATTGTATACTATGTGAATTATCTCAATAAAGCTTTTATTAAAAAAAGAAATTAATGCAATAACACCCTCATATCATTCTACTTTTTATACAATTTTAACAAGCCTGGTTGTCTAATTTCTAATCAAGCAAAAACAAATACAGTGATGAACCTAGGACTCCCTTGGGCAAGAACAATGACAGCCCAGCAGTCTGAGATCATTCACATTCCAAGTAAGGGGAGGATGAACTTGACACCTTAGTCCCCCTAAAGAAAATCCATGTCTGAGAACACAATTAAGTGTATATAATACATGACCCTCACTTATCAAAAACAGAATTAGATGGTGTGAAAATGTGTACAACTCTGTAAGTAGACGAAAATGCAATGACCTATACACTAAAAAAAGCAAAAGTAGGAAAAGATGCACTGTCATTTGCAAGGATTTCCATTCAACATATTTATTAAAAAAAGAAAAAGAAAACCTGGGAGGCTTAAAGTGATAAATCTTAAGAAGCTTAAAGAGGTAAGCTCAAGAAATGATTTTCCAGAATGATTCATTCCATTAGTTTCAAAGAAATAGACTTCATTATTGCAATTAGATTGTGTGTGGTCCACTGCTTTCTTCTTAATGGGGAAATGAAATAGTGCTCACATATCAAGGAAGTAATGCTAGTCCTTTACTAGAACTCTATTATTTTAAGCAAAGAAACTGCCTTTTCTCACCTCAAAAATGTCCCAGTATGATCACAACTCAAAAGTGATAGTCCAAATTTGGGTATCCAAAATCATTTCAAATATCCAGAGCCATAAAACTTTAATAACTCAATTAGAAGATGGAAAAACAAATATAAAGTGGACTCACTGCCTATCAAATTATGGTCTTCATTTTTTTAAAAGATTTATTTATTTGAGAGAGCTAGAGGAGAGGGAGTGGGCAGAAAGAGAATTCCAAGCAGACTCTCCGCTAAGCCCCATCAGGCTTGCTCTTACAACCCCAAGATCGTGACCTAAGCCAAAGTCAAACCAAGAGTCGGGCACTTAACCAACCGAGCCACCAAGGCGCCCCTATGGTCTTTACTTTAAAAAGCACATATTGCTTTGTAGTTCCTTATACATGGACATGGATATGCACTCTACAGAAGAGAAGCAAATTCCACTCAAAAGCAACATTTACTCTGACCTCCATGTTCTTCTTCATTTTCCACATATTCTAGAAGAAAACTCCTCCCAAACCAAAATATCTAATTAACTATATCCAACCCAAAGAAGCCATGAGTCACAAAAGGGAAAAACAATTAGATAGTAATACAGAGGAACATTTTGCTAATTTCTAATGCTTCTGAACAAGTATGATCATTATACCTTATTCCTGGCATGAGGTGAAAAACAGGAAACAGGTAAGAGGTTTTGATTTTGGGTTGGCTTAACTATTTGTTTTAAAATTACCTTGGCTTAAGATATATTTTTAACTACCTACTTTATCCATTTCAAATGATCTATTTTGAATAATTCATGCCTCTGATCCGTTCCCCACCTGGGTAAAAAAGTCAATTTCCTATGAAAACTCAACTTTGAAAATAAGCCCAAGAGTTCTGTATCTCTCAACACACATTTGAGAAACCACCTAAAATTAAATCAGACCCTATCCCTCTTTGCCAAAAATCCTAAAATAATTTTCTCAAAGCTTTTGGGCAATAAGCCAAACTCATAGAACATGCTCCTTCTTCAGCTTTATTATTTGTCCACTCTTTTCCCTTCATTCCCTCAGATGAAGATGGTGTGTGCATTATATATTCTGGCACACACTAAATATTGTTTCTCACCCTTGCCTCTGAGCACCCTGTCTCTTCTAAATAGAACGTTACCCCTTAGCCCCACCTCATTCACCTGGCTGTTAATCCTCATTTGTCATATCCTCTAGGAAACCTCTGTTTGTTGAGGCCTTGATTCTATCAAGACCTGGAAATGCCTGGGGGAAAGAAAAGTGGAAAGAGACCAAGAAGGTAATGCTAACAAAGAGTAAAGAGTGATGAATATAGTTGTCCATGGTACTCAGAATATTCAATTATTCTTTTATTTTTTTTAAAGATTTTATTTATTTATTTGACAAGCAGAGATCACAAGTAGGCAGAGAGGCAGGCAGAAAGAGAGAAGGGGAAGCAGGCTCCCCGCTAAGCTGGGAGAGCGCGATGCGGGGCTCAATCCCAGGACCCTGAGATCATGACCTGAGCCAAAGGCAGAGGCTCAACCCACTGAGCCACCCAGGTGCCCCCAGAATATTCTATTCTTAACCTAGATGGTGGACATACAGGAGTTGGGTTAATTATAATTCTTTAAATCACCCATATATAATGTATATTCCTTTTTGTATGTATATTTTACAAAAATATTTTCTTAAAGAAGGTAAGAGATTTCTCAGTGAAAAGCTGATATGAAAATTTTTTAAACATATGACCTTAAAAGAAGTTTGTATTTCTTCAGTGTGGTAACTATATTGTGATTATACAGGACAATGTCCTTGTTCTTAGGAGATTTTTGCTGAAGTATTTACAGACGAACAGACAACATGCCTGCAACTCTCAAACAGCTCAGAAAAAAAGATAAGTGTGGTAAAATGTTATCAACTTATGAATCTTTGTCTATGTGTATTAATAAACAACACTCGAGATTTTTCTTTAGGTTTGAAGTTTTTCAAAATGAAAATACAAGCATAGGGCCTTGTCTTCCTTCCCCAAACAGTAGTTATATTATAGAAAGAGTCAATATACAGAGAAGCCATGGAGAAAAAGGGATGGTGTAGGGACTAACAATCTATCTGTGCTGCACTCTCCACCATTTAGAATTGCTCTCCCAGGATTATTAAAGATCTCCTTGTCATCACCCAACAGATGCTTTTCAGATTTTGACTTCTTCTCCCTATTTTCTGTTCTCAAGTCTCTTCTTCCATACCTATCTTACTACAGATATGCCTTGGCCCTCTTCTCTTCTGGGGTATCTAACCTATCCCCCATGAGTATACACTAACCCTTACAGTAATGATTCCCTAATCTCTATTGTTAATACTCTCCCAACATACACACTCTTGTGTCCAACTAATCACACATGTCCAGACCAAACTCATTATTTGCACCTCACCCCCAACTTGCTTTTCCTCCCATCTGTATTTCCTCTCTCAGTGATTGGTCAAAATTTCTAACCTGTCCTCAATGTTTTAGACTTCCCTCAAACCAACCGTTCTTTACATTTTCTTGTGTCCTCTGTGGTAGGCAAAAATTTGCTTCCCCCAGGACTTTCAACCCCCCAGTGTCAAGCCTGTGAATATATTGTCACATGGCAAGAGAAAACCTGTATATGCAATTAAGGTTACTAATCAGTTAACAACAGAATGGAGAGATCATCCTGGATATTCTGTGTGGGTCCAACGGAATCACATGAGCTCTTTTTTTTTTTTTCTTTAAAATTTTATTTATTTATTTGACAGCGATCACAAGCAGGCAGAGAGACTGGGGGAAAGCAGGCTCCCCGCTGAGCAGAGAGCCCGATGCGGGGCTCGATCCCAGGACCCTGAGATCATAACCTGAGCCAAAGGCAGAGGCTTAACCCACTGAGCCACCCAGGCGCCCCAGAATCACATGAGCTCTTAAAAAGGAGAGACATTTCCCTGGCTGTAGACAAAAGTGATGCATCAGTATAAGTCAGACAAATTTCGAGGATGGGAAGGATTCAATGTGTCATTGCTGGCTTGAGGATGACTGAAACCACGTAACAAGGAAATAGGGACCTCAGTCCTACAACTACGATATTTGAGACAATCTGTCTTACGGCAAAAGTACAGTGCTCCAGGAGGCCAAATAAAAGGGCAATTCCTCCTAGGAATGGAAATGGGAGTCTCAGTCTCTCTTGGATCTGATCTCAGCTTGCGTGGGGTTGAGGATGTTCCTCTCCCCATCCACACCTACAGAAGAAAAGTCGTACTTCCTAACCAAACTTTTAAAATCCTCCACAATCTGCTCTAAACTTAGATATTTTGCCCAGGGCAACACCTTCCGCACCTTTTTACAGGAAAGACAGGCACAAGGATGATTCTCAACTCAGGGGCTGGAAACTCAAAACCTTAAAACGAAACCCTGAATAAAGAGGGACGCACTCAGCAGACGTCGCGAAAACAGAGAGGTAAAAAGCATAATCAATGAGAGAACTCCGTGTGAGAAAGAGGAAGACTCGGGAGGAAGGGACACCGGAACAATCGAGTCTTCGCGCCGGGAGAGGCCCCCCTGAGGCGACCCGGAGCTCGCGCGCTCCACCTCTCCGCAGCCCGCGAGGTCGCGGTCTCGCCCCCGCCCCGCCACTCAGCCCGCGCCAGCACGAGGAAGGCGGCGCGCAGGAAACCGGCACAGGGGAACAGGGACCCTGCCTACCTCTCAGCGATGTACAGTGTGCCGGTGCCGAGGCCCTTGCCGTTCAGCACAGCCTCAGTCTCTGGCTGCTGCTGCCGAAGCCCCTCAGCCGAGCCAGGCGGCGGGAAACTTCTGAGGAAGCTCATTGCAGCAGGGAGCGCGGAGACACGAACCGGGAGGGAGCCGAAGCACGTCGACTCGAGGGGCAAGCCTCGCCCCGCCCCGCCCCGGAAACGGTGGCAATCACCCCGGAAGAGCAACTTAGTCCGCCCCGGAATTTGAGCCCCATCCACCATAGAGACGAGTCGTTCGGGGGCGGGCTCCCGGAGGCTTGAGAGGACCGGGCCGCGTCGGTCACGTGACTCCCTTCTCCGGGCCTCTACCTCCTCGCCATTTCTAAGGCTCCGGGCGTGAAAAGCTGAACTTTCTCTCCGACATCCTAGTCCTGCGTCGTCACAGCAACCCTCTGGGAGAGGAAGCACAAGGAATGATAAACTCTTTTTTCTACAAAAGAGGAAACAGAGGCCTGAGCCTTGGACAGGAATCAAAGTCCGTGCTCATCTAGAGATGGGAGGTCTAATAAGGGTTCACGGCTCTTCTCGCCTGCGCGGGCCTCAGTCTGGCCCGTCCACATCTCAGCTTAACGGCCGTGCCTCCGCCATCAGTCTAGGTTGTGACGCTGCCCCAGTGCGGGAGCCGCGTATCCCCGCGTCTCAGGCGGGCAAACGAGCCCGAAGAGGTAATGAACTCTGGGTGAAGAGTTGGCTATGTCAGGGAGGACATGGCGCCCTGAAAGGGAAAGAATGAGTCCGTCAGATTCCGAACCCTTGCGTTATTTCTTCGTTGGGCACTGAGGAACGAAGTGATATGAGCAATGAAAACTTTCATCAGGAAATAATTGGTAATGGTAACCGAGTGTTCTGTGTCAGGCACTGTTCCAGGCCCTCATTTCCTCTTTATGCCAATTATATGAGAAAGCTATTATTGATCCAGTTTTACAGATGGAAAGCCTGAGGCATTAAACTGAAGAGCGAGGGTTTAGCCGGGAGAGACCTAGTGGAATTCAAGTCAGTCAGTTTCTAGGCCAAATTTTCTAGCCTGTGAAATCAGTATATTCTTGCCTATACCAGCATTGTTGAGGCTGATGACTGGACATGTGGAATAGCTGTATTTCTATCTACTGAAAGGAGGAGTGTTAGGTTGTTTTGTTTTGTTTTTTGTTTTTTTTTTTGTTGTTGTTGTTGCTTTTTTTTAACTAGGCTTCGTTTGTTGGTAGCGATACTGGAGGAGGGGCACGTTGAGCTGGGAGAGTATTAGAAAGTTGTTGCCACAGTATAGGTGAGAGAGTGGCAGTGAGAATGGAAACAGAAGAGTCTGGAACTATTACAAAAGTAAAATCCTCAAAATCTGGAAAGAGACTGAGAGAAAGAAGGTGGTGAAAATGCACATGAGGTTGGATGAAGAGAGAGAAGTCAAGGATGATTCCCAGGCAAAGTGATTGCGTGGATGCTGGCTCATTTCTCCAAGATGGAGAATTCAGGAGGAGGAGTAAGCTTTGAGAGGAGATAACAATCTAATATGGGAAATGGAGTTTCAGGGTTCCATGGGACAGCTACATGTGGTTGGCTATTTAGAAAAGCAGCCAATGCTTTGTTCAGAAATGGAATCCCCTAAGTCATGCAGAGAGAAAATTGGCTAAGACCTGTATGATAATTTCATATCAACTTGACATAGTTTTCATAGTGTCTTTGTAAAAAGTGCTAGTCTAATGGTGAAACATTTTATTCACGTTTATAACTGAAGAAAAGAGATCTTAGCTATGACAAAGAGCTCTTCACCTGTTACAGTGACAGGCTCAGAGGAGGCATTTAAGCAAATGTATGTCAGAGCAAACAGACATATCAGCAAGAATTTAAAGCAGGGCAGGATTTGTTCCTTTGCCTCCTATGTATGTCCCAATGAGTAACAGAAGCACTGGGCCTAACAGGTCTCACGTATGCATAGTGATTTACTTTTCAAAAGAATGCTTTTCTCATCCATTGTCTCCTTTGATCTTTGTAATAATTCTGTAAGGTAGGCATGGGGGCTGTTATTATGCCCACTGTACAGATAAGAAAACTGAAGATCAGAGAAAGTAGGTGATTTCCTGCAGGCTACATTACTAGTACTTTAGAAATTAAATTCCTTCCTTTTTATGTCAAGTTCAGTGTTTTCACTACAAACCACCCCCTTTACAACTAGTTAGCAGAGAGGTATAAGGATGTTCCTGCCTTTTGGTGATAGTAAGAATTAAGCTTCCTGTACATCCATTCTTACTAGGATCATACTTTTAATAGTCCTCTTAAGACTCTCGAAGATGAGTGATTAGAGTTGAAGACTGGTGAAAACTTTGTATCAGAACCAGATATACCCTGAGATTCCCAGTCTTCCTTACTGACATCTGACATGCTGTGGCTGACAACTAGGACCTCAGTGGGAGCTATTAGCTGGAATACCTTTCCGTGGCCTCTCCGTGTAGCCTGAGCTTCCACACAGCTTGGTAGCTGTGGTTTTTGTTTTGTTTGTGTGCGTGTGTGTATGTGTGTGTGTTTTTTAAGACTTTATTTGACAGACAGCAAGAGAGGAAGCACAAACAGGGGGAGTGGGAGAGGGGGAATCAGGTTTTCTACTGATCAGGGAACCTGTTTGTGGGGCTCAGTCCCACATCCCACATGACTCTGGGATCATGACCTGAGCCAAAAGCAGACGCTTAATGACTGAGCCACCCAGGCGCCCTGACAGCTGGGTTTTAAAGGTGAGCATCCCAAAAGAGAGACTGATAGAAGCTGCTCTCCTAACCTTGCCTTGGAAGTTACAGAGTGTGGCCACAAGTAGGATCTCCTGGATTTTTCTTTTTCTTTTTTAATGAGCCTTGTAGTATTATATGCAATGAAATGCCTGCAGCCCTGGCTGCCACCTTGACTCACTACAGCTTTGGGAGAGACTTTGAGACAGATGTACCCAGCTAAATGGCCCAGATTTGTGATCCACAAATATTTATTTTCAGTCACTAAGTTTTGGGGTAAACCTAGCAAAACCGATTAGCTAAAGAGAAGTGAGAGAGAACCTTGAATAGTGTTGAGTCATTGTGCTTGTCCTTATACGCTTGACTTGGCAAGCTTGTCCATGCCCATAGTTTCAATAATGCTGTGCAGGGACTCCCAGATTTGTATCTCCATCCCAGAACTCTCTCGTGAACTACGGACTTTTACATCCAGCAGCCTGCTAGACTTCTGTACTTGGCAGTTCCACAGACACTTCTCATTCAGCTTATCAAAAATCGAACTTGTAAACCGTGGACTTTGGGTGATGATGATGTGTCTCAAGGTAGGTTTATTGGTTGCAACAAATGTACAGCTCTGGTGGGAAATGTTGATAACGAGGGAGGCTGTGCATGACTGGGGGCAGGAGTATATGGGAGATCTGTGTATCATCCCCTTAATTTTGCTGTGAACTTAAAACTGCTCTGAGAAATAGTCTTAATAAAAATCTGAATTTGCCATCTTCTCACTCAATTCTGCTATTTCTTCAGTGTCCATTCTATGGAAAAATACCACCTCTGTTTAGTTGCTCAAGTTAGAAACCAGGAATTTATTATTTCCTTCTCCCTCACTCTTCATATTCGGTAATAATAATAATTAAAAACAGCAACTAACATTTATGGAGGGCTTATTATATGCTAAGTACTCACTGTTCTAAGCATTTTATGTGTATCAATCTTCATAGCAACCCTAGGAAATAAATGCTGTCATGATTCCTGTTTTACAGATTAAAAAAAAAAAAATCAGGACGAAGTAACTTACCCAAGGTCCATACCTACTCAGTGCCAGAGCTTGATGTAGAATCTGTGCTGCTGGGCAGCAAAACCTACACCCTTTAACCACTATATTCTACTGCCTCCGGTCAACCAAGTCCCGTTACTTCTTAACTACCATCTCATGAATCTGACCCCTCACTCCTCCACTGTTACCCACTCAGGTCCTCTGTCTATTAAACCACTCTAAGAGCCTCCAAACTGGTCTTGGTTCACTGAACTCAGAGACCTCCTTGTCTTTGGGGAAGAGGTACAAGTATTACAATCTTTGGTACGTGCTGTATTGAAGGCCGCACCAAGTGCTAAGGGATTGCTCTGTATGAGAACCTAGAGAACTAGGAGAACATGACATTTGAGCTGGGACTTGAGGATGAGGAGTTTAAAGATAAAAGTATGAGTGGAGGTAATTCCATTTTGTTGCACAGAGATAGGAAGGACCACGCAGTGTTTGAGGAATTGCAAGAATTTGTGGCATATGATGGCATGATGGAGCTGGAAAGTAGGCCAAGATGGTCTGGGAGGGGCCATGTATATAGCAAGCCCTTGGTGAATGACTTGCCACAAATTATCCCTCAAATCTGTAGCATTTTGCTAAAACAATGGTGCGATGATGAATAAGCCTGGCTGACTGCCCTGCCCTTGAACTCAACTTCGCAGCTTTTCTGCCTCTTACCATGACTTGAGGTACATTTCCACTGTCACAAAACCATAGTTCACGAGGGGCACCTTGGTGGTTCAGTTGGTTAAGTGTCTGACTCTTGATTTTGGCTCACGTCATGATCCCATGTTGGCCTCCATGCTGAATGTGGAACCTGCTTAAGATTCTCTCTCTCCATCTTCCTCCACTCCTCCCCACCAACTACCCCTCCCACTGCATGCAAGTGCTCACTCTTTCTCTCAAAAAAAAAGGGGGGGGGCACACAAAACTAGACTGTGTTGTTTCTTTTTTTGCGGGGAGGGGGTGGTTGGAGGAGCAGGTACCATATACGCTATGGTGATGTTCCTGAATTTAAGGATTTGAGGTCTCTGTTAACATACCTGGACAGTGTCACGTGTGAGCAAAAGTTAACTTTTGGGGCACCTGGGTGGCTCAGTGGGTTAAGCCTCTGCCTTCAGCTCAGGTCATGATCCCAGCGTCCTGGGATCAAGCCCCGCATCGGGCTATCTGCTCGGCAGGGAGCCTGCTTCCTCCTCTCTCTCTCTGCCTGCCTCACTGCCTGCTTGTGATCTCTATCTGTCAAATAAATAAATAAAATCTTAAAAAAAAAAAAGTTAACTTTTATAAGGTAATGCCTGATGCATATGAATAAACAGTGAAATAAAATCAGTGAAAAAGCACGAATCAGGAGGAAAGAATACAGAAAAAATAAAAATCATGAAGTGAGAAAATAAATTAGAATAATGATTTTGTATTCTGTCCTAGTCTAGGTCTTTATATTTGATGTGACACCTATCATTGGGTTTTAACTTTAAAAGGAATTGCTCCTAACCCGTTGATTTTTCAAGCATATGGATTTGAGAGGTTAATCCACTTAATGATGTTTCAGAGCTCTTACTGCTTTCACACCAGGTGCCAGGCAGCATAGTCCCCCACTGTGTACAAGGTTTTCAGGAGAAGGTTACTATTAAGGTTGTGAGGGTCATTTCAGGTTCCTCCTTCGTCCTTGAATTGCAGAGCAAGAATTATCAGGGAAGATGGTGAATCTTGAAACAGGCCCAGGAGGTGAGTTCAGACAGCAATACCCTTATTTTAACAAACCACTGAGGTCCCTCTTAAATGTATAACTAGTAGAAATCACAGAGGGCAGAACGTCACCACATCAGCAGACATTCATTCTTTCAGAGTCTGAATAAGCAAGTGACCTAAACTGAAGAAAGCAGCTTGTGTAACAACATACGGCAGCAGAGATCTCATGACCAGAGGTAGAAATTTAGGAAATAAGAAGTTTCAAAGCCTAACCTATTAGGGTCTAGGGCCAGGAAAATACTGACTCTCCTCCTGCTGCCTCCTCAGCTGCCACTGCCTTTCTCTGTTAAAACCTCCCAAGTCCCCTCAGGGCTGCTGTTGACCTAGGAGCAAAGAATACGCTCTTCGCTCTCAAAGCTTCCTGCAGCCTGGGTCATCGGCTTTTATAGAAAATGGAGTGTGTTGTTTGGTTATATAAACTGTCAATTTCATTATGAAGGATCTTTGTTCAGAAAGATCTAGTTTTTTAATCTGCAAATAAAAAGTACTAAAGGGAAATGCATTAACATATTGAGTGGTTATTTCTGAGTGGTGGGGATGTGACTAATTTTTCTTACTGTCTGTTTAATAACATATAAATTTATCAATAAAGAAAAACTCTATTTAAAAAGGCTAATAATGGGGCACCTGGGTGACAGTTGTTTAAGTGTCCCCCTTCAGCTCAGTTCATGATCCTGGGGTCCTGAGATCAAGCCCCACGGACTCTGTGCTCAGCCTGGAACCTGCTTCTCCCTCTGCCCTTCCCCCTGCTCATGCTCTCTCTCTCAAATAAATAAATCTTAAAAAAAAAAAAAAAGACTAATAATGGGAGAAACTCTAGGACTTAAGAGAATTGGCCTTCTCTGCTGTTACGGTGTTCAGATAGAAGCCTGAAATGGCTCATTGGAATGACCCACAAAACAGTGAGGCTGAGTGCTTACTTAGCATGTAAACTGAGTTTGGTTATTACCTCTACCTCTGAATTAAAAGAAGCGTAGTAGAAAGAATATTGACCTAGAGTCTTAGAAAAATACTTAATCTATGAGCCTCAGTTTTCTCTCTGTAAAATGGGAACAATAATGCTTACTTCCTGTGATTAGGTGAGTGACAAGTGAGATTTGTTATTATTTTTAAATGACTTAAATGTAAGGCATTTTGCTAGAGATTGAGGATTGAGAGCAGATAGCCCTTGCCTATCAAACAGTAGCTGGAAAAACAATTACGGTATAGTTCATTAAGGAGTATAATATAGAATATGCAGCATCATACAGGAGCACCTAATTCGATCTGAAGGGTGAGGACAGACTTCTTGGAAGAGGTGGTAACTGAGTGGCATCTTAAATAATTATCATTTAGAACTAGCCAGGTGAAAAGAAATAGGTGTATGTTGTGTATGATGAACTATGAAATGCTGTAACATAAATTTGTATAAGGATTCGTTTTTTTGAAGAATTTTCTGATGTCTGTGTTCTCAGTCAGTTAAGCCGTCCAACTCTTGATTTCAGCTCAGGTCTTGATCTCAGAGTTGAGAATTCAAGTCCCACAATGAAAAAAAATTGCTGATGAAGTTTATTTTATATGCTGAGATGCATGGTCCTTAAATGTATGGTTTTGACAAATACACATACAACCCTATTGATACATAAAACACATTTTCTTCCAGGCAATTATCCCTCCCAGAATCAACCACTAATCTGATTTTTATCACTGTAGATTAGTCTATTCTAGACCTTTATTTATTTATTTATTAAGATTTACTTATTTATTTGAGAGAGAGAGCATAAGCCAGGGAGAGAGGGGGAGGGAGAGGGAGAAGGAGACTCCCCAGTAAGCAGGAAGCTTGAGTCCCAGACTGTGAGATCACGACCTTAGCCGAAGGCAGACATTTAACCCACTGAACCACCCAGGCACCCTGAACTTTATTTATTTATTTTTAATTTTATTTTAAAATAAAATTACAATTCTTTTTTTATAGAAATTGACAAACTGAACCTGAAATTGATATGAAATTCAAGGTACCCAGAATTGTCAAAATAATGTTATAAAGAAAGAAAAAGAGATTGGAGGGCTCACTTCCTGATTTCAAAACTTACTACAGAGCTACAGTAATCAAGACGGTGTAGTACTGGCATAAGAATAGATACATAGATCAGTGGAATAAAATTAAGAGTCCAGAAGTAAACCCATACATTTCTGGTATACTGATTTTTGGCAAAGATGCCAAGATAATTCAGTGAGGGAAAGAACAGTTTTTCAAATAAATGGTGCTGGTATAACCAGATAACCACCCAGAAAAGAATGAATTTGGACCTCTCCCTGGCACCATACACAAAAATAGCTTAGAATGAATCAGTCACCTAAACTTAAGAGCTAAACCTATAAAACTCCTAGAAAAAACATAAAACATAAATCTTTGTGACATTGCATTAGGCAACAGTTTCTTAGGGATGACATTTAAAGTAACAGCAAACAAGAAAAAAACAAATTGGACTTCATCAAAATTAAAAATTTTTTTGTGTCAAAGGATATCATCAAGAAAGTGAAAAGAAAATCTGAAGAATTGGAGAAAGTATTTGCAAGTCAAGTTATATATTTGGTAAGGATTGGCATCCATAATAAATAAAGGACTTGTAACTCAACAATAAAAATACAGATAATCCAATTAAAAAGTGGGCAAAGGATTTGAACATGTGTTTCTGAAAATAAGTTAAACAATGGGCCAATAAGCCCATGAGAAGATGCTCAGTATCGTTAATCTCCAGGGACATGCAAGTCAAACCATAATGAGAAACCACTTCATATCCACTAGGATGGCTATAATAAAAAGAGACCAACGATAATAAGCATTACTGATGTGGAGAAATTGGAACCCTCGTGCATTGCCAGTTGGAATGTAAAAATAATGCAGATGCTGCGTAAACCAGTTTAGCAGTTCCTGAAAATGTGCAACAAGAGTTACCATGTGATCTAGCGATTCCATTCCTAGGTATGCACCTAAGAGAATTTAAAATATTTCCACGCAAAACCTGTACTCAAATGCTTATTCATAATAGCCCCACAGTGGAAATAATCCAAATATCCACCAACCGATGAATGAATAAACAACATAGTAGAATATTATTCATCCATAAAAAGGACTGCAGTACTGATTCATGCTAAAACATGGATGAAGTCATGAAAACATGCTAAACGAAAGAAGTCAGACACAAAAAGCCACATTTTGTATGATTCCATTTATATAAAATGTCCAGAATGGGCAAGTCCTTATAGACAGAAAGATTAATGGTTGCCAGGGTCTGAGGGGAAGGGGACAATGGTGAGTGCCAATAATATTGGGTTTCTTTTGGGGATGATGACAACCTTGTGAATATACTAAAGACCTTTAAATTGTACATCTTTAAATGGTGAGTTTTATGGTACCTGAATTATATCTCAATTTAAAAACCAAGAAGAAAGGTTTTTAAATGAAATTTATCAGAACTTTTGGTTTGGAAACCACTGTGCAAGCACATCTAGATTATTAGAAGTGGCTGTGTCTCAGAGAGGAAAAGCATCGCAAAGACTGCTTCCTAGCCCTCTTTTCCCCTCTCATATGCCTTTTCTGGTTGTGGGTTCTTGTCTCTTTGGCACAGTCCTGATTCTTCTTACAACATCTCTCAGTTAAAACTCCAGCCCTGCCTTCTGGATCAGTCTGAATCTGAAGCCAACTTTCCAGTTTTCCAAAATTGAGCCAGCTTGCTTCTCTTAAGCCCTAGTTAGTATCAAAATTCCTCCTTGTGTAGGGGCGCCTGAGTGGCTCACTTGTTAAGTGTCTGCCTTCACCTTGGATCATGGTCCCAGGGTCCTGGGATCGAGTCCCTCATTGGGCTCCCTATTCCATGGCGAGCCTGCCCCTCTCTCTCTCACTGTCTCTCATGAACAAATAAATAAAATCTTAAAAAAAAGAAATATGTGAGAGACTGAATGGAGGACAGGGTGACACTTTTGTTTTCCAGGATAGAGGTTTGTACAGAAAGGAGTAGAGTATAGAGGGGTAGAGAGCCAAATGAGATCACTGAGATGTGAAGACCTATAGGAGGCAAGGGGGAAGGGGCCAGATCAGGGACACAGAAGGGATGTGACAAACACAGGAGATCCCTCGTTCTTGGAGACAGGCTGGAGAGAAGGATGAGTGCTTCAGTGTGGATAAAGTAGCTCTGAAATGGACAAGCAGACTTTTAGGACCTTAAGTCATTGAAGTCATTGAAGGGTCAAAATGATACAATCATTCATTTCACCCAACATTTAATTTAATTTCAGTAGAATATTTTCGTTAGTTTTTTCAAAAGATTTTATTTTATTTGAGAGAGAGAGAGCAAGCAAATGAGCAGTGTGGGGGAGGAGCAGAGGAAGAGGGAGAAGCAGAATCCCTCCTGAGCAGAGGGCCTGACATGTGGCTTAATCCCAGGACCCTGAGATCATGACCTGAACCAAAGGCAGATGCTTAACTGACTGAGCCACTCGATTTTATAACTGTGCTCTTCTCATGGTCCCATACAGTACACCAATTCAGTTTTTAAAAGAATTCTTCTACATCCTCTAGTCTCATAATCTGAAAGAGATGTGGGCTGACAGCCATTCTCTGGACTCACTCAGCTCCAGAAAAGACTCTTTTAAACTCAAGGCTGCCACAGCACTGTCACCTCCACTTAACTCATTCTGTTTAAGATAAATAAACCACTGAGAAAATGTAGCTGGTCGTTTCTTACCAGCACAGATAAGCTTTCAGTCCATTAAGTGAAATTCTGCTTTAAGAAGTGCTTTGCCTAAATAGTTAATTAGTATTTTTATAAGTAATCTCTGTGCCCAATGTGGGTCTCAAATTCATGACCCCGAGATCATAGAGTTGCATGCTGCACCTGCTGAGCCAGCCAGATGCCCCAGTTAATCAGTATTTTCTTAAAATATTTTACTTAATTATTTACTTGAGAGAAAGAGAGGGAGGGATGGGGAGGAGCAAGGTAGGAGGAGAGAGGCAGATGCCCGACACGTGGGGCTCAACCTCACCTCGATCTCACAACCCTGAGATCATGCCCTGAGCTGAAATCAAGAGTCAGATGCTGGGCCACCCAGGAGCTCAAATTTATTTATTTTAGAGAGAAAGAGAGCACACGAGCATGAGCAGGGGGAGGGGCAGAATCTTACCACCCTGAAATCATTATCTGAGCCAAAAATCAAGAGTCAGTCACCCAACCAACTGAGCCACCCAGGCATTGCAGTTAATCAGTGTTTTAAATCAGAATTGCAAATAGTGATGAATTTCACTAATTTGTTCGTTAAGAAGAGAGAGAGAGAAAGTGAGTGTTCACTGCAATCTTACTATACCCCAGAATATATAAGCATTTGTAGATGAGAATCATACTCGGGATTTTTGCAAGTGCCCCTTAATGTCATCTGGTCCAACCACTTTTCGAATGTATTGATCTGTTACATTCCTGCCAAGTAGCGGTTCAGCCTAAACCTAAACAACCCCTATTGGTGAGAATTCGCTTCCAAAGTTGTTATTACAGAACTCTGTAAAAAAGTTTCCTATAGAATAAATAAAAGCTTTTGCCTTATGGCTTGTTTGCCCTCTGGTCTAGTTCTGTGCTCCCACAGGCCCACACCGAACAAACAAGTCCAAGGCCTCTTTAATGAGTCAGTTCTCTAGAAGCTTAAAAGAAATCTTTCAATAGATAGACTTCTAATACCTATAATTCACCTAGCTGGCATACAGCCTTAAAAGTAACTTTGGGCAAATCGATATACTTGCAAATTTACTTTATTCTTTTAAGACTTTATTTATTTGACAGAGAGAGAGATCACAAGTAGGCAGAGAGGCAGGCAGAGAGAGGGGGAAGCAGGTTCTCTGCTCATCAGGGAGCCTGATGCGGGGCTCGATCCCAGGACCCTGAGATCATGACCTGAGTTGAAGGCAGAGGCTTAACCCACTGAGCCACCCAGGCACCACCACAAATTTACTTTCTAGATAGTAAAGAACAATTCATTTTCCCCTTAGATGACAATATTTTCAGGCTTCATCAACTATTGCTGAAAATTCTTAGCCTTCTGTGTGCCATGAAGTTTGAAATAAACTAAGTTTGCAAACACATGATGCTAACTACATCAAATCATTTAAAATTTTTATTATGACAATTGACATATATTAAGTGAAAGAAATGACAGAAGTATTATAATAAAACATTTTGAAAGAAAAAAGTTACACAATTAGGCCAATAGCTATAAAATAGCTTTAGGCCTGGCTTATAACACCAAGAGTTCTGATCAGACTGTAGTGAAACATTGAACATTTCATTAACAAAAAATATTGGCACCAGCCACAACATATTTTGGTTGTCACTTACAAGGAATATTATATTTAAACAAGTATGCACTGCAATTCTAACACACTAGGTGTTCATACACTGCAGTTAACCCCTGAAGCTTTAAGCTACCAGGAATTCCCATATTTTCTATGCACAAAATTTACTTCGTGCATTATTGGAATCACATTTCCAGTTTTCAAATCTCCCCCCCCCCCGCCAACACACACACACATGCAGTACATTATATGTGGCAGAGAGCACTCCAGCTTCCCCTGTTTGACTAACAGAGCGCGTTCCTGATTACCTCCACAGTTTTATGCCAATCTTGGAGCTTCTGCTTTAGCTCTCATCTCCTAGAAATAAAATAAAGCATTCTGAGACCCTATTCCAGGAATAAATTTTTAAGCATAGGAAAATAAAGCATTTCATATAAGCATGTCTGAAAATCCAAGAGGCATTTTGACCAAATACTCCCTGAATCTCAGCTACTATTACTTTAAAATCAAAATGAAATTTAACATACACCATTCACAAATTCTTATCTGGAATTTGTCTTCTTCACCTGGAAATTCATGATTCCCAGGCTTCTCCTCTGAATGGATGAAGCTAGCAAAGAAACGGACAATCCCACATTAGCTGACAATAGATTAAGGTAGTTTAGATAGAAATTTTGACACACTTAGATGAATTTAATTCTTTATAAGGATACACTTGTGCTATATAGATGAGGAGTTAGAATGATAAAATTATCAGACAGCAAACATACTGGTGTCTTAATATAAGTCATGGTGAAATGTGCCATGTAAAAGACTGCTAGAATCAGCAACACTACAAGCTTTAAAGGTATTTTTCATCAAATGTGGAGAGAATTGGGATTTGAATCTGATATCCCTTCCAGCAGAAAAATATTCCTGTGGCATTAAGTCTACTGAATAACAAGAACCAAATCAAGTATTTCTAGTTTTCCCCTTCTTTTACAGACTGAAAAGAAGCCAAGCTCTGCCCCAACCCACCCCGCCTATCCCAGCATGGGACACTCCCTTTCAAGGTATATCCAAAACCTCCCTGGCAGGTTTGGGCAAGCTACAATTCAGATATTTATCAAGAAACTACTTCGCTAAGAGAACAAAATACCAGACCAACATTGAGAATACCCTACTTAGGCATCACGAAAATTGCACTCTATAATATGCTGTTAACTGCCAAATTTAGGCTATTATAGCTGTTCCGAAATTGAAAATTCATTTACAATAATATAAACTAGATCCATGTGTGCACATGTGTGTGTATGTGTGTGTATATACGTGTTTGTGAATAATTTTCATGCAATGATCTTAAAGCTTTGGAGACAAGGGTTATTAGCCTAATTCCAAGGCTTGTCCACAGAGCAGTATTGACATGCACCAACTCTGCTAAAGGGTAGGAAAATGAAAAAGACCATGGCACAGATTTTTAAACAATTTTAGGTTTAATTACATATGCACCTGTAGATGTTCTAGCATAAACACAATTGTAAAAATCTACAACCTATTTTAGGGTATTTTTCCACCTCCCAACCCTTAGAAGCTGTACAGTTATATAAAAAATGTGACTCTCAAGCAAAATAAACTTTTTTTTTTTGCAACATACAAAATAAGTTAAATGATTCAGAAGGTCTTGAGCCATTAAGTATCCCAATGACTGTGTTCTGGCCATCCATAAGCATGACATGCAGCTCCTGGTCTATGACCAGAACTCAATAAATACAGGTCAAACAAAACCCCAAACACTTAAATTAGATTTCTTTAGAAAGTGATGAAAGTCAAGAAAATATATAATTAGGGTTAACAATTCCATTCTTAACTTACATCATCCAGTGGCAAAATGAACAAGGCAGGTCACTCAGTCCTTAGTGCATTTACTAGCTTGTACCGGTTTGGCAAAAAACAAAAATGTAGTTCCTTTAAATGTTTTTTCTCATTCAAAATGTCTAAGGAGCTTAATTAATAAATTTCTATTCATCTAATAATTTGTTATGCCCTCTCATATAACTTATGCATAGGATAGATATATCTTAAAAGTTACTAAAATAAAAATAACATTTTCATCAACTGAAATCACCATGTGCCAGAACTGGGTTTGCAGCATTTCCCAGAATGAAATTGTAAAAATATAAAATGAAAAAAAAAAAAATTGAGCTCACATGACCAAAATGAGGGGAAAAATATCCACTAATGGGGTCCTATTCTAATCAATTTCTGAGAGGGTTTATATGAACAAAAGAAGCACTGAGTGTATAATCTAAAGTGGTTCTATACCAAGCACACTACAGTTTGGCTTATGAAGACTGCTTGCTTGCTAGGGAATGACTCTTCTTCGATGTACATTACATAGTTACTTAGCAATTCTTGGCACTGAAAAAATGATAAATGATAATTTAAGTTAAAGTGAAATATCTTGAAAACAAATTATTACATGTACACATAACACAATAACCCAGTTTAAATACACTGATAGCAAAGGGCCTTGTCTTTTCGGATTGGTATAAAAATAAGACAATCAGCAGCTGAACTGCCACTTGCCACTATCAAGTTTACAGGTACACACTGGGAATGGTGGATAAAATAGGAATGGATTTTATTCTAAGAAGGTCTAATAATATTAAGCAGGGGACTAGGTAGATTATAGCAGATATGCAGTCTTGGCATTCTTACTTCTTAGAGAATCAGGAATATTTTCTTAAGAGTATCAAACCAAGAAGAGGAACTTCACTATTTTTTTCTAGACTTTCTGTAATTAAATGTTCATAATTTCACATCAGTCACAATTATTTGTCTTATGTCTTTTTGCAATGTCAGTGATTACAAAGGATTCATTTTTAATTGCTAACATCTAAAGTATGTATACACATATTAATTTATATATATACATACATATATGTATGTTCTATTTTTTAAAAAAGATCTGGGTCTGTGAATACTTGTTCTATAGCTGTGAAGCAATCCCGGACCTGTTTCACTGTGTTGGTGAAGGGCAGAGTTCACAACTTTTTCTGAATATTCAACTTACAGATTCCTTGGGTCCCTTCCAGTCATATGGTAGAACTAGCGCATGGTTAACATCGCTCATCCTCACAAACATAAGCTAAAAAGGCATTCTTTGTGACAAAGTAAATTCCATCAATCCCATTTAAAAACTCCCAACATTTTCCCACCATTTTACCTTGAAGCAAGTACACGCCTACATTTTTCTTAGTATATATACTTTGCTCAGATGCATACTATGGTATGGGCTCTATCAACCAAAACGTGAAAACTGGAGTTTGGAATATCCTTTTAAAATCTGTTTGTTTAAAAATGTTTTTTTCAACAACTTCTTTAGCATTCGAAGTCCTTGGTTCTTTGGCAGGTCATATTAAAAAAAAAAAAAAGACTATCAGTAGACATGAATTTATTCTAAACAAAACTCCTCTTTATTATCTGCATATGCAACCTTGACCAACTGGAAAAACATGTCAAGGAAACCCAACCTTAATGTTATCTAGTAAACTCCTGAAAAGCTCTCTGCCATCATTCTCTAATAATGTGCCAACAATGGAAAATGTTTACACTACACCCTATTTCACCGACACAAGTCTACAAAACCGAAATGTGTATTTTCAGTCTGAGTTCCTTTCATATATTTTAATTCAAAGCTTCTGCTTTGTGAAAATTTGGCTACTTTTCAAACTTTTACAGAAATGCAAACTAAATATTCTGTGCACTAAACTACATCTCCCCTTAATACATGTGCTAGACTGTGCAGTATGACACTGGGAGTCCACCTGTATTCCAAAAAAGGTCTGAAGTATTAAAGGACTCTATTATATGGCAGCTACGGATGGATCTAGATCCATGGTTAGTACTCTGAGGATCCAAGATGTTCGAAGCTCTAGATGAACTGCTGCTTTCCTATACTCTGTCCAGTTCCTAATGACTGAATTAAATCTTTGGATACAGGACATTTACTTTTTCCTACATTTTTTTTTAACTTCTTCAAAGCATGTTCACTTAATATTTCAGTGAGCGCAAGACTCTGAGGGACTAAATCTAATCATCAAGCAGCAGAATTGGTTTTGAACTGTCCAACATTTAATTGCCCATAATTAACCTGTCTGCATAATAATTTGTAAGTTCAGCTGCTTGGATTGCACTCTTTGTAGATGAAACAGCAAATTGGCTTAATCAGAATATAAGGTTAGAAGGCAGACATTCACTATCAAGTTCACAAACACTTAATTCAAGTTCGGTAAATTAATAGGCAGCAAAAGTGGTATCACAACCCTTGTCAGTGGGACCTATGCTAACTTGTACTCAGTCTTTACTCTGGTAACAATGACCTTTTGCTCTCTGTAAGAGAAAGGTAAAAAGAATACCTTTATTTCACATTAGGCATCCTGTAAAATAAATAATCTACCCCACTGGATACTTCTTATCACTTGCTTAACTATGGAGTGGTGGAAGCAGGAGCTGGTGTGTCCAGAGGTAGAGACAGCATATGTGGGAGTTTCTACATGGTAGTGGCTTTACCCAGCTGCAGGACTAAAATGGTAGAGGAAGAATGGGGGCAGGGGAGGCCCCTCCACACATTCTAACCACTTACCTTGCACTAGTAGGAATCCTTCTATTGCCTGCCTGTTGGATAGTTAAAAAAAGGATAACTAACATTCTCACCCGACTTTCAAACAAATGAACAAACCTGGCTAGAAAGGAGGCTTGGTATGTGAATATGGCTCCTTACGTAACCCTACTCTGTGTCTCTAATTGTGAGCCCTTCCCTCCCTTCCAGTGGAACACTGTCTCAAAATAAAAATCACAACTTGCTTGGAACCACATGCTATTGGTGCATCCTATTTTTAGGCTGCTTTCATTATTTTATTTTTTTATACAGATACATATACATTGCTAGAATCAAAGCAAAAATATTAATGGGCAGGTACTACACAACTAAAGTGAAACAAAACAAAACAAACAAAAGAACCAACAAATGAAAACAACAGCTATAAACTTTCAAGGCCAAAAGATAAGATTTAAGGGCAACACCTGTTGAGGAAGGAAAAGAAGGAATATAAAGTTTCTAGAGAGGTATTTATAATGCAAGTCTAATGCCAGCTTTTTAATAATAAAAAAGAGAAGTGCTTTACTATACACTGACTAGCACATATAATGCTTAATTTGGAAAGAAAAATTAACAAAGTTCCTTGGGCCAGCAGCAGATATGGTGTGTCCATTGCCGGCAACAGACACAACACCGGAACAGAAAAACCCAAATCCCAGGGCAAAAGTATTCACAGAAGTAATGGCTGAAGGCTTCAGAATTTGACAGGCAAGGTTTAATCACAAGTGCTACACTTTGTACAATGTTATTTATGGCTCTGCCTGAAATTTTACAGCTGTAACAGTAACTAAATAAGACAAAGTTCATATTTTAGTGTCAATTACATGTTAGATATTTAGTTATAAACCCCTTTTTCTTGAAACAAAGGGCTTACCTCTCATTAAAGTGTTGAGATGTTTGAAATGGATGTCATGCCCATTAAGTATATTGGCGGTTCTCAATTAACTCTAGGTTGGTCGTGTGACTATTAATGAATTTTAATAGAAGTCTAATGGCCAAAGGCCAAAACTACATTCAAACCCTGCTAATATATCCAGGCAGATAGGAAATTCCAACGCACACACATACACACACATATACACACACATACATGCTAAAACTCAAACTAAAAACCTCCCAAAGGAACTGCTTTGTTTGTAGACTTCAATTTGAAGTAGATACTAAGGGCAAGAATAGACCAGTTAAAATTCACCTGAAAATCCTTTCCCCATCATCAAATGTGCTAAAATACGGCTGTCAGCTTAGCATCTCTTCATGTATGTTATGTATAGATGTTTTTCTTTCCAAATGGGATATTTCAGATATTTAAATAGTAAGTGGCCAGAAGACAAGAGTTATACTTGCTGCAAAGTTTACAGTCCACCTCGGCCTAAAGAAAAGACCGTGCTTATTTCACTAATAACTCTCCATTGATAGGATATTCGAGGCCACCTCATCACCACTGCATAAAGCTGCTTAAAAAAAATTTGCTGCTAGCACAATCTGGTTGTCAAAGCTTCATTATACATTTTACTGTACAAATGTTTTTCAGATGATTTTTTTTTAAAACAAGAAACTCCGCTATAACAGAAACTCAGGTTAGAGTTTTTAATGATGGTGCTTTCTCCATCTCTTCTTTATTAAGTGTGGTTATCTCCAATAGTAAACAAGCTGATATCATGAATGCTGTTACTGAATGACTTATGTATGATGTTATCTACAGTTCTCAAACTGCAACAATACAGACTGGAACTTTTAAACAGTCTGTTCATCATCTATGCCATGAATGTTTAAATATAATATATATTTAATATGAAAAAGCTAAAGCACAAGTGCTTTCTCCCACCCCTAATTCTGTTTTGGGCCCTCACAGATTCGGAATGCATTCTTATCCACCCTTTTTCACAAAGTCAGGAGAGCTCAGGAAATATAAAGTCAAAAATATACAAATCTTTGTTGTTATTATAATAAGATTTTTTCCATGAATGAAATTACCAAGGACCATGAACTTGGAAAAAGAAAATCAAAAGGAATTTACAGCAATTATTTATCTTCAAAGTTCAAAACTGGTCACTTCACAGAAAGACTTCAGGGTTTGTTGAAATTTTTCTTCTAAAAAGTCATTCTGTAGTGGAGTTTTCTAGGAAAAATAAAACAGCTTTTAATAACTGGCCCGCTGGTGTGAGAGCTACCGTGGAATAAATTAGCACAAAAATGGAAAAAAAGTCTTATAACTGTTCACTGTTACAGACATAATCAACAAGGTCAGTCACTCTTAAAAGCTCATCTTCCTCTTCTTCTGGTGCCCCTGCCTCCTGCCCACCATTTGTCCCATTGGGGGCCAGGCTTGCACTGGCTGTGCTGTTGTCCTTGGGGGTCTGAGGCTTCTCAGCTGGCTTGCCAATTAAGTTCTCAATGGCTTTGCCAGGACTCTGTCCATTGGTGGAAGGCAAGTCCACTAAGCTATAGTCCAAAGGGCTCCCCACCTTGCCTACATTTTCAAAGTCCTCTTCCTCATCGCTGTCTATCCGATAGGGCTTCTTGGTGCTCTCCTGTTCTGCGGGCAGGACCCTGGGCTGGCTGTCATGGGCAGGCTGATCTGCATCTCCATGAGCATTGTCACAACTCTCCTCCTCGTCTGTCTCAATCCGGTGTAGCCGTTTTCGAGATGGTTTGCCTTCTTCTTCCTCATCTGCTTCTGAATACTCATCTGTGCTTCGACCTCGCTTGCGAACTGACCGCTTTGATTCTTTAGCTAGCTCATCATCTTCAGAGTTCTTGGACATATAGCTCTCTAGAATAAACAGCACATTTAAGCCATCGACATAGTGAACCATAACAGATTTACAAATAATTTTCCTTTTCCTCCCCATATTCACCCCATATCCTGCTTGCGGACTTGCCCATGTATCCTATTTCCCTCCAATAACTGGCCTGATTTCTCTATCCTCTCGGGCCTGTTAACAATCCACAGAATGATCCATAGTGTGTTTTTTTTTCTTCATAGTGTGTTTTTTAACTAAGATTTTAGGAAAGAGCAAAATCCCATTTCTGAGAAAACATACAGGATAATCCTTCAATTAGATGAAGATAGGGTGGTCACAAACTGAGAAACTCCTATCCACTAACCCTCCAATTATGGAATCATGTATACAGACTGATAAGGAAAAGATTAAACTGAGCACCCAACTCTGGGCATCTGAAACAGTGCACTAACCCCTAACCCATATTATTAAATGTCCTTCCTTCGCAGTCTTTCAATGTCTTCTTGTTGTCTGTATTTACATCTGGGTGGTCTCACCTAATCTCACGGCTTGGCATCTATATGCTGATGACCTTGTTCTAGGCCACCCCTAAATTCCAGACTCATGTATCAACAACCCGCCAACCCAACAACTATGCTGGGATTTCTAAACAGGCATATCAAACCTGGTATGTCCCAAACCAAGGTCCTACACTTCTGACTCAAACCTGCACTGCTCTGGTCTCCCTGGTCTGAGTTACTGGCAACTCTAATGTTCTCATCACTTAGTCATATTTTGATTGTTTTCTTTCTCCCATCTAACCAAACAGTAAATCCTCTTTGTCTACCTTCAAAATACAGCCATCAGCTGACTGCGTTTCACCCCTTTACTACCACTGTCCTAGTCTCACCCACCATCACTTCTTACTGGGCCTGTTTCAGTGGGTTCCCAATAGGTCTCCTAGATTCTGCCCTTCTCCCCTTAAATTTATTCATAACACAGCTACCACAGCAAATTAAAATATAAGTCAGATCATATCACTGCTCTGCTTAAACTCCTCCAATTATTTCTCTTCTCACAGAGAATAAACTCCAAAGTTTATACTATACAACGGCCTACTGTGCTATCCCATATGATAGTCAGTAATCACGTGTAGCTATTATAAATTTAAATGACTTAAAATTAAGTACAAATGAAAAATTCAGCTCCTCAGTCATACCAGTCACACTGCAGGTGCTCAAGAGCCACATGAGGCTAGTGGCTACTATCCTCAACAGCACAGACAGAGCATATTTCCATCACCACAGAAATTTCAACCGGATGGCACAGTTCATCAGTTTGGCAATTTGCTTGTTTTGTTTTTTCTAAAAGGGCAAGCCCTACAGTCTCCATTATAAATACTCAACTTCATGCAAAAGAAGCCACAGGCAATATGTAAGAAACAATGAGCGTGGCTGGTCCAATAAAACTTGATTTACAAAGTATTTACACAAACAGGTGGCTGTAGTTGTGGACTACTGTCTTCGTGTTGGGACCCCTGCTGATCTCTGTATCATCTCACGCAATTCTTTCTTTCAATCATTCTCCTTCAACCACCCTGGCCTCCTTTCTCTCCATTCCTGAACACGCCAGAACAAAGCTGCCTCCAAGGCTTCACGTTAGTTGCTCCATCTGCCTGTATCACTCTTGTTTCAGATAAATGCATGACACACACCACTATTATATCAGGTCTTTACTCAAATGTGGTCTTCTTAGTGAGGCGTTCCTGTGGATCCCAGCCACTCTTCCCAACCCAGCTCCTCTTTCTCCTTTATTCTTCCCCACAGCATTTACCCCCACCTAATACAGCATCTGTTCTACTTATTTATCTTGCTTATTATCTCTCCCCCTAATTAAAATAAGGGTTACGTATGGAGTTATAGATTTTTGGCTGTTCTGTTCACTGTTCCAGTCACAGTGCCTAGAATAGTGACCAGTGCAATAAGTATTTGTTTTTAATCGCTGAATTACTGAATTTGTTTATCTTTAATGACACATGAAGATAAATACACACAATCAGATGTTCATCTCCTTTCTTTAGTCTCCTATGTTCAACTATTTCTTCCCTTTCTTTCCTGGTTTGGGCTCAAACTTAACTGATAAGGATCTTTGAAATCTTCAAGACAGACAATAAATAATGGAGAATTATGTAAAGGTTAGAATCATTTAAAAGAACTGGAATAACCACAAGACTAAATGGATATCACGAATTCACATTTTAGAGCTTTTCCTATACTCCTGGCATGGAGCACAGCTCAAACTATTAAGAAATAAAACAACTGAAGCTCACACCTAAAACTATTAAGAAATAAAACCAACTGAAGCACACTGCCAAGTTGGAAAGAGACAGCAGGTCCCTGTATTTGCAACTGTTTAATTATCCGGGGCATAGGTTATCTCAAAATGCGGGCCATCAATAATAAGGGAGCAGAAGAATTCTTGCTCAGAACTTAATTTTCCAAGACTTGTCTATATCAATGAAGAATTATTACAGTGGAGACATTAAAAATTAGTATCTTATCAAGTATCATTTATTTTAACTGTAAAAGGGATCAGGCAAAAAATAATGGATTTTGTCTCAAAGATATCACTGCTTATTACTGAATTCTATGAAATGGTACAGAACCACAATCCTGAGTTTATAGCTTCTATTAATGCCGTGTCCAAACTTCTATAAACTGGAGATCTACTCCTTACCTTCACTCTCTGAGCTGGAAAGCCTACGCTTGTGAACTCGTCTGATTTCTTTTCCACGTCGTAAACTCTTCTGGGAACCATCACTTTCGGAATCTTCTTTGTAGTTAATCTGTCTTTTCTGGTTCCTCCTTGACCGCCTCCGCCGTGTTTCTACAAAATCATCACTAAAATCATCGCTAAAATCACTTTCTGTTCAAGGAAAAAGAAATAACAAAATGCAAATCTATTAATGAGAAATGTAATTAGCCTAGGTTATAAAAATGTAAAGCTCTTAGTAAGTAGGATTCAGTAATAACAAATTTATTTTTTAAAGATTTTATTTATTTATTTGATAGAGAGAGATCACAAGTAGGCAGAGAGGCAGGCAGAGAGAGAGGGGAGGAACAGCTCCCTGCTGAGCAGAGAGCCCGATGCGGGACTCGATCCCAGGACCCTGAGATCATGACCCGAGCCGAAGGCAGAGGCTTAACCCACTGAGCCACCCAGGCGCCCAGTAATAACAATTTTTAAGTTAATAATAATGGTTGTAAGTCTCCCTCTTTTTTTTTTTTACTTTACTTTTTACACTTGATCTTAGCCAAAAGGCCGAGAAGCGGTTCTCTTTTTTTTTAAGTAGGCTCCACACACAATATGGGGCTCAACCTCACAAGCCCAAGACCAATAGTCACATACTCTACTGACTGAGCCAGCCAGGCACCACTCACTCACTATAAGTCTCTTATTTTCCTCTTAGTAGTATGAGTAAATGCGTAGGGGTCTTTAATCCCAAAGCTCACTAATGTTTCTTATTAGCAGTCAGTGTTTGAGAGTAGATGTTTTACATGATCTTTAGCTCATTCAACCTAAAGCTACCCAGAGAGCTACATGGCTACTCTTCTTGGTGACTATTTGGTTACTATTCTGCCTCAAAATAACTTGTTGTTCCCATGTGTACAGATGTCTGGTACAGTTGTACCTTCACAATGTATTGCACAGATTAAAATCTCTAATCCCAGAAAACTGAGAAACCTGTTTTAAAGAAGTATAGAGTTGGAGTTACAGTTCTGGCTTCCCCACAGAAATCAAATCTGCTAACTAGACTGTGAGGTAGCACACAGGGCTACTTCAGCTCTCAAAGTGTTGTTACATAGCACTATCCTTACCATCTCTGCATAGTAAACCAAAGACTATGACCTTGTGTTAGAGCAGTTTTTCAGGGGTGCTAACAAATTCCACTGAATTATCACATCCAGCTTTGAATGAATTTCAAAATCGCTCACCAACAGTCTGAAGGAGTCCCTACTGGCCAAATCTGGGAAAAACTGAGCCTACATAGTGGTGATAACATATTATATCCACAGACTAATAAAATAAGAATCCACAAGTATTTACTGATATAAAGAAATATATAGGGGAGAAGGGAAAGCACTTTCTTAAAGAACACCAAATAATAAATATAAAAGGTATGATAGGGGCGCCTGAGTGGCTCAGTGGGTTAAGCCTCTGCCTTCGGCTCGGGTCATGATCTCAGGGTCCTGGGATTGAGCCCCACATCAGGCTCTCTGCTCAGCGGGGAACCTGCTTCCTCTTCTGTCTCTGCCTGCCTCTCTGCATACTTGTGATCTCTATCTGTCAAATAAATAAATAAAATCTTAAAAAAAAAGGTATGATAGAGCCAGGAAATCATTAATGAATGCTAAAACTATGGATGAAACATCTGAAAAGAAATGGTATATATATAGTTTCAAAATGCCCTCCTACAAATTACTGTTAATTCTAAAGGGAAAAATATCGGAGACCTGGAGAACATATATTAGTTCTGTGATATTCCTGCTGAAAAATATATAATCTGAATCTAATCATAGTAAACAAAAAAAAAAAACCCTGACTGAGGGACATTTAACAAATTAACTAGTGTGTATTCTTCAAAAATGTCAGGATCAATAAAGACAAAGTTTGAGGAATATTTTATTTATTTATTTATTTATTTATTAAGGAATATTTTAGATTAAAGGAGACTAGAGACATGAATAAATGCAATGTGTACTCCTGGATTAGATCCTGGACCAGAAAAAAATTGATAGGACAATTTTGGGATACCTGATGAAATCTGAATGTACACTGTTAATCAGATAAAGTAAATATATCAATGTTTTATTTAATTATTTTTAAAGATTTTATTTATTTGTTTGAGAGAAAGAGAAAGAGAAAGAGAGAGAGAGCACGCACGAGCAAGGGGAGAGGAAGGGGCAGAGGGAGAGGGAGAAGCAAGACTCCCCAGCCAAGCAAGGAGCCTGATGTGGGACTTGGTCCCAGACTCTGAGAAAATGTCCTGAGCCAAAGGCAGATAACTTAACTGACTGAGCCACCCAGGCGCCCCTCAATGTTTTAAAATATCTGATTTTGATAATTCTACTATGGTTATATGATATATGAAACAAAAAAACCCATAAGCCCAGCCAGGTGAAGGATGTAATTACTCCTTCCTGGCTGTGACATTTCCTCAGTGAGAGGACAGCTACCTTTCTGCCAATCCTATCTGTTCTTTTAGGTGCTAGGCCTGTCACTATTTATTCAATTAATAGGGATAAATATAAAATATAAGAACATCAACTACTACTAATTTATAAAAACGAATGAATCACTCACTGATAGTGATCTAAGTGTTAGAAATAACTGGTAGGGACGCCTGGGTGGCTCAGTTGGTTAAGCAGCTGCCTTCGGCTCAGGTCATGATCCCGGCGTCCTGGGATCGAGTCCCACATAGGGCTCCTTGCTCCGCAGGGAGCCTGCTTCTCCCTCTGCCACTCTGTCTGCCTGTGCTCACTCTCTCTCTCTAGAAAAAAAAAAAAAAAAAAAAAAAAAAAAAAAAAAAAGAAATAACTGGTAAACCTTCTCTTTCCAACTGCTAGGTATCTGAGAAAAATGTTCTCAGCTTATGGAGAATGAGTCCAAAGAAACTCTATGAAGATAAAGTCTAGGGGCGCCTGGGTGGCTCAGTGGGTTAAAACCTCTGCCTTTGGCTCAAGTCATGATCCCAGGGTCCTGGGATCGAGTCCCGCATCGAGCTCTATGCTCGGCAGGGAGCCTGCTTCCTCCTCTCTCTGCCTGCCCCTCAGCCTACTTGTGATGTCTGTTTGTCAAATAAATAAATGAAACAATCTTTAACAACAACAATAACAACAAAAGATAAAGTCTAGGCAAGGAAACTTTGCACCAAAAGAATTCATTACAATCCTAAATGAATTTGGTATGCAGCTAACACACCTATCCATATTTATTTATTTATAGAAGATTTTATTTATTTGTCTGAGAGAGCAAGATAGCCAGCACAAGCAGGGAGAACAGCAGGCAGAGACAAAAGCAGGCTCCCTGCTAAACAAGGAGCCTGATGTGGGACTTGATCTCAGGACCCTGAGATCATGACCTGAGCCGAAGGCAGAGGCTTAACCAACTGACCCACCCAGCTGTCCCTATTTATTTATTTTTAAAATTTTATTTATCTGAGAGAGAGAGAGAACAAGAGAGAGCATGAGCAAGGAGGAGAGGGAGAAGCAGACTCACCGCTGAGCAGGCAGCCCAATGTAGGGCTCGATCCCAGGACCCTGGGATCACAACCCAAGCCAAAGGCGCAAGCTTAACCAACTAAGCCATCCACATGCCCCGTTATTTATTTTCTTAGATATGCTTTATGTGCTTTCTGTGAAAAACTTAGTTACTGGTGAGTCATGAGAATTCAAAGTTTTATCAGAAAGCTTGTATTACAAATGAATGGAATTTTATCTTTTTTTTTTTTTTTAAGATTTTATTTATTTGACAGGCAGAGATCACAAGCAGGCAGAGAGGCAGGCAGAGAGAGGGGGAAGCAGGCTCCCCGCTGAGCAGAGAGCCCGACGCGGGGCTCGATCCCAGGACCCCGGGATCATGACCCGAGCCGAAGGCAGAGGCCTAACCCGCTGAGCCACCCAGGCGCCCCATGGAATTTTATCTTAAGAACTTTTTTTTTTAAAGATTTTATTCATTTATTTGACAGAGAGAGAGAGATCTCAGGTAGGCAGAGAGGCAGGCAGAGAAGGGGGGAAGCAGGCTCCCCACCGAGCAGAAAGCCTGATGTGGGGCTCGATCCCTAGGACCCTGAGATCATGACCTGAGCCGAAGGCAGAGGCTTAACCCACTGAGTCACCCAGGTGTCCCTATATTCAGAACTCTTAACTCCAGAGGCCCCTGGGTGGCTCAGTGGGTTAAGCCTCTGCCTTCAGCTCAGGTCATGGTCTCAGGGTCCTGGGATCAAGCCCCACATCGGGATGTCTGCTCGGCAGGGAGCCTGCCTCTCTGCCTACTTATGATCCCCCTCTCTCTGTCAAATAAATAAAATCTTTAGGGAAAAAAAAAAAAAAAGAACTCTTAACTCCAGAAGTTCTGAGAATTGAGTTTGGTGTGATATGGGTACAAATTATTTTTACCAGAGTCTCTACTGTTCTCCTCAGACTCCTCCTCTTCATCATCATCAGAGTACTTTTTCTTTGGGGTCTTTCTTCGCAAACGCCTGCTTTGCCTCATTGGCCGGGAGGGATGTCGCCTCAGTCTCCGGCTACAGAAGTCAGTGTCGCTGTCATCATTAGACGGTGGGTCTTCCTCACTTTCATCTGGGTTTTCATCAGATACAACAAACTCATCTTGAGATCTGTCCAAGAAAAACCAGGTGAATTGTGATTCTGAGTTCAAATTCTAACAAGTCCAATGAATCAAGCAGTAATGGTTAATGTAAAACATCTGGATAATTCTATCAATTTGTCTGTTAATAAAATGGAGAAAGATCTTGCCATCTATTTTTCTCTTCAGAGAAGTTAAGAAGAAGAACCGATGCTGATTTTTGTACGTAAATTTCTTTGGCATCTTGGGATGTCCCCCACATGCCTTAAATTTAACATGTCCCAAAGAGAACTCATTATTTCCTAACCTATTCCTCCCTTCTGTTTCCAAGCCTTATTATTTAGAACTATTACCTATCCAGTAACTCAGACCAGACACCTGGTACTTTTCCTAATTTCTCCCATCTAATCAATCATTAGCTCCTCTCTGAGTCACCCTCTCTTTTTTTATTTTTTTTTTAAGATTTTATTTATTTATTTGAGAGAGAGAGAGAATGAGAGAGGGAGAGAGCATGAGAGGAGAGAGGTCAGTGGGAGAAGACTTACTACTGAGCAGGGAGCCCGATGTGGGACTCGATCCCAGGGCTCCAGGATCATGACCTGAGCCGAAGGCAGTCACTTAACCAACTGAGCCACCCAGGTGCCCTCTGAGTCACCCTCTTAAAGATATTATCCCCAACCTGATCCCTCTTCTGTCGGACACTCATCTCCCACCTAAACCACTACAGCAATTGCCCAGGGAGTCCCTCTAGTCTCTAGACTCATTTCCCCTCCAGATAGCGTCCAAATGAATGTCAGGATGAATTTTTCTGAAACATAAACCTAATTAGCCTGATGCTTAAAAACCCATCCATGGCCTTTTATCATCTTCAGGGTAAGAGTGCAAACTCCTGTGCATGACAAACAAATCGCTCCTTCATCTGGTTCCTTTTTATCTTTTAGCTGCATCTCCAGCTGGGCACTCTCTACTTCTTCCTCATATTCTTGCCACCCTGACATACCAGGAGCTTCCTAAATATTCCATGATGTCTTATGCCTTGCTGTCTTCAACACGTGACTGCTTGTAGGGTACCCTCTTTCTCATCCCACTGTAAAATCTCAAACTCACTGATTTGCCCAATTTTTCTTTCCTCAAATTTCAGATCAAGCTTTATTTCCACTCTAAGGCTTTCCTTGAACTCTCTAAATTTATCAAACTCTTCCTTTATACCCTAACCTAACTTAGGGTTAACTTTACCTACATTTTAGTAGCAATCACACAGAATGACTTTTTTGTGGTTTTCATGTTTGTTTCTCCCACTAACAATCTGAGAGGAGAAACTGCGGTATTGTTTCAACACTTGGTCTGCAGGAAAATCTTTCCCGATCTTCCATACTGGATTACCTGCCCCAACCCAAACCTCTGTGGGTCACCAGAGAATAGCACCTAATCACCTGTACTTTGTCTAATTCTCACATTTGACTAGGAACCTCTCAAGGACATGTTGGCGGAAGGTGGCATGGAGATGCACAGCAAATGAATGCTCGATTCCAGTTAATAAAATGTAAACACGATTTTGAATATTAAACGTATTGATCTAAAAAGAACCAAGATCCGTAGTCTTGAATCTGTTTTAAATAGCCTGAAAATAAAAAGAGATCATCCATGTGCACGAAGGACCAAAGCCCCGTCACAACCTGGCAGAGCTTCTCTGCAAGCCCCATTTAAGCCTGTATCTAGCGAATGGGATCTGCTGGCAAACCACGCACCCATCGCTGATCTTGAATTCATCCTCACTCTCTTCTTCATCCAGGTTGCTGTCACTGTCCAGATCATTTAGGCGCCGGCGTTTCTTCCGGCGTGCAGCAGCTGCCCTCTGGGGTCGTTTATTTTCTTTTCTTTCTTCATCCAAAATAGTAGAGATGTCTTTCCCACGGTGACCTGTGATGGTGGAGATATCTTTCCCTCGGCCAGCTCCTGAGTTCGGGGGTGGGAGGAGAGGGGGAGGTGCGATAAGGGGAATAAAGGGAGGAAGAGAGATGACAGTACGTTTATTAAAAGCTTTTCTTTAATATCTAGAGCTGTCCTTGTTCACGTTTAGGCTCATTTCCTTTTTTCCTAGAAATAAGCGGTTTTCTCACAACTTCAGCTGACAGAGTCAAGAGAATTTTTGCACATGTTTAGTCTACTAAGTGGAAGTTCACCACGTAAAGAACTTTTTAAAAAATTTGATATAATTTGCATACTATGTAACATTCACCCTTTTAAAGTGTATAGTTCAGAGGTTTTCAGTAGTCACAAAGTTGTACAACTATCATCACTAACAAATTCCAGAACATTTTCATCAACCTCAAGGGAAACCTCATACCTATTAACAATCACTCAAGAATCTCTTCTTCAAAGTTGTCTTTTGGACATGGATTTAGAAAGAGACCAATCCGTTTTAACTGTGTGTGCAGGACAGAAAAGATGAGAATCCTGCAGCAAAGCTGTCAATAAGGTACAGAGCCCTGGAAAAGCTGGTGAGTTCTTCAGACAGCCTACTTACTACTAATCCTCCTTAGAGGTTTCCTAAGTACAAATGGAAACCACAATGCTCCATACTAGAGCGCTGGTAATTCTCTATGTCATTCTCCTTTAAATTACCTTCAAATCCCTCTGTTTTTATGTCACCTGTTAAAGACTATGGAATGAATAAACTGATTTTTAAAAGGTTGATCTAAAGCAATCATTCAGATTCAGATTATCCATAATTTTTAAGATTCTGTATCTGTAGTGATATAAACATAAACAACAAGAAAGTTTAAGCGGGTTTTCTTTTTTTTTTTTTTTAAGATTTTATTTATTTATTTGACAGAGATCACAAGTAGGCAGAGAGGCAGGCAGAGAGGGTGGGGGGAAGCAGGCTCCCCGCCGAGCGGAGAACCCGACACGGGGCTCGATCCCAGGACCCTGAGATCATTACCTGAGCCAAAAGCAGAGGCTTCAACCCACTGAGCCACCCAGACGCCCCATAAGTGGATTTTCTATTTGGAAGCAGAAGTAAATTTTTTAATCTATAGAGGAACATTTACATTTTATATCAGGTCATAAAACTGCTTAAAAAATAATTAGTAAGATCTGAGTCTACCCATTGATACTATGTCCACAAATTAATTTGAATCTCAGACATTTAACATCAGTAGAGAATAAAAAAATATATATGCTTACTGCTCTAATCAGTGTTGTTTTTCTGTCTTTTTTTGAAAAGTAATCTCTATGCCCAACGTGGGGCATGAACTCACGACTCTGAGAGATCAAGAGTCACATGCTCTACTGACTGAGCCAGCCAGGTGCCCCTAATCAGGGCATTTTAAGTTAACTTATTGGCCAACTCATACGAAGAAGAGGGAATGATAAACACATACCTCCTCCATCAGCTTCTTTGATATCATCTTCTATAGCTTCATCGATTGCTTCATCAAATTCATCAAATCTAAAATATATACAACAATCACATCACAGCCTGGCCTGGTACATGAGTTAGGAGGAGTTGCCTCTGAAATGAAAAAGGCCTGAATATAAAAATGCTCTCTGCCACTTCGGGACTGTGTGACTTGGACTACATCAATTCACTCCTGTGAACCTGTTTCTTTTGTAAATTGGGATCTAACTCATTTTCGAAGATCATCTATACCAGGCATCAGCAACTATTTTGTACAGGGCCTGACAGGAACTCTTCTAGGCTCTGTAGACTCCACAGTCTCTGCCGCAGCCACACGGTCCCGTCACTGTGCCCCCGTGGAGAATGCAAGCGGACTTTATCCGTGGACACTGGGATTTGAATTTCATGTAACCGTCCTAAGATTTTCTTCTCTTGGTTCTTTTTTCAATCATTTATACAGATAAAAACCATCGCTAGGTCATAGGCTATGGCTATATAAACTGGTAGTGAGCCAGGACCTGCTCCACGGGCCACAGTTTGCCAACCTCTAACTACACAAATCACACAGTGAAGTAAGTTGAATTAGTGTTCCAGAAGTAATACGAAGTGTGAGAACTACATGATTACTGTCATCGGAGATGATTTACTATTATTACCAAAATCCATACATAGATGGTCAGAATTTTAGAACTAGGTAAAAGTACTTTTTCTCACAAAGGCCGTTGCCCCCAACTTAAACAAGACAAGTCTAGACGATCCTCAAGATTTCTTCACATACAAAACTTGCTAGACTTTAGACCTGAGGTGACCAAAAGGATAAAGTGGCTTGTCTAAAACTAAGCAAAATATGGTCATGAGTCACCTGTGGCTACCTATATTTAAATTAATTAAAACAAAAAATTCTGTTCCTCACCAGGTGGATTTTAAGTGCTCCACAGCTATGTATGGCTACAATTACCAGGCTAGAGAGCAAAGAAAGAGCACCTTTCCGTAAACATAGTAAACCACACTGGACAGTGCTGGATTAAAGGCAGACAATGGATTAACATCAAAGTTTAACAGCCAAATATTTTGTCTTTTCATAAGAAACTCATTATAGCTATGGATTTCCTCTCTAGGAAAAAAAAAATCCACACAAACATAAAATTTTATCTCTAACTTCAGAGAAGCCAGAAGTTTCAGGTTAAGAATTCTTCTACAACATAGTATTTAATGGCTATATAGTATCTATCTTATAGATGTATCATAATAGTTTAAAGTTTACTTCCAATTTTTTCACAATTACAAACACAACTATGAAAAACAACCTTGCAGCTGTAGCTTAGTTTTTCTTAAACAAATTCTGAGAAAGTAAAAATCTGTGCATCCACTCATCAGGCTAGAAAAACAGATACAGATAAAGCCAGATACAGTTAACAGAAAACAGCATTTTCTCCCAATGATATGTTTCAGTATAAAGTGGCAAAACAGCCTCTTCCTTTGAATGACTTCTACTTTCTCACTCACTGAAAAACTTGGTTTTCTATGTCAGAGACCATCAGAACCTTTGGACTTACAAAATGGTGTCAGTAAGAATAAAACATTCCACGCTTCCCTGGAGGATTTGTTATTTTTTAACACAAATAAGTAGCTTTGATTTATATCCCAGATGCAGAGCTCTGAATAAGGGATTGGATATTACACCCCACACATGGACTTCAAATTCTATGCTTTCAAGGAAACAGGAACCCATGTCCCTATGGGGTCTAGATCTGATAAATTTGCCTTGAGCATAACTCTTCATTGCTTCTTTTACATTTCATCTAAACGCTACCCTTCCTCAGTATTTTATTGTAACTCTACATAACTCTATCTTATCATAACTCTATCATAAGTCTTGATGCCCAAGGTTTCATCAAGAGATTTGTTGAACTATACATCTGTTCTTAGTATTCTTGCTACCAATAAAACTGTTGGCTTTAAAGAGTATAAAAACTGTTCTTCAAGGGTTGTAGTAATTTATAATATAACCATGAAGTTGATGAATTTTATCATCAATTTTGTTCTAATTTTTAAAAGCAAAATTATTTTCTTGTTCTTTTAATTTTAATGTGATTACTGAGTAAGGTCAAAAATTAGTTTCATGTTTATTGGTCATTTTTGCTTTTTCTTTTACAAGTACTGATTTGAAACCTTTGCCCATTTTATCAGCCACTACGCATCTTTTCTTACTGATTTGTTAAGAGCATTTTAGGTATTAAAGATTTTAATGTTTTGTCATGTGTTGCAATTATTTCTTTATTTTTATTTTTATTTTTTTAAAAAATATTTTATTTATTTATTTGACAGACAGAGATCACAAGTAGGCAGAGAGGCAAGGCAGAGAGAGAGGAGGAAGCAGGCTCCCTGCTAAGCAGAGAGTCCGATGCGGGGCTTGATCCCAGGACCTTGAGATCATGACCTGAGCCGAAGGCAGAGGCTTAATCCACTGAGCCACCCAGGCACCCCTCAATTATTTCTTTTAATTAAAAAAAATTTTTTTTGCGTTTGAGAGAGAGAGAGAATGAGAGAGAGTACAAGCAGGGGGGAGGGTCAGAAGGAGATGGAAAACCAAACTATATTTACTGATTCTTTCAACAGATATTTGTGGAGCATTTACTATCTCCTGGTACTATGCTAAGCTGCAAAGGGCGAAAGAATGTGTAAAATAGACGTGTTCCTTACCTTAATGCTAATAGTCCAGTCAGGGAGAGAAATACTAATTCAGTAACTAAAATCACAATCATTACAACCATGACAAGTACTTTCTAAGAGAAGAATTGGTTGCCATGAGGGCATATAATAGATTTGGCCAAGAGAAGGGTAATAAGCTGAAAGCAGGAGGGAAATCCTAGGTCGAGTACACAGCACATGCAAAGGAGCTGAAAGACGACTGTGGCTGATAATGACAGAGTGAGGGAAAATGTGGATGACACGGAGCTAAAAAGCTAAGTATGGAGCAGACTCTATGGTGCCTGTAGGGGCCTTGTTAAAGGCATCGATCCTTATCCCAAGAGCTAGAGAAATCTGACAGAGTATATTAAGCAGAAGAGGATGACAGGAGCAAATTCACGCTCTGAAAGGACCATGCTGGCTGCTCTGAAGCGGCAGGATTCTACAGACAGCAAGTAACAAATATATACAAGCAACTAAAGAGCATTATAAAGGGAAAAGCATGTACTTTTGGGTCATTCTGGATAATTAAAAAAGACATTTTACACTTTTACCATTTCCACATATTTCATACCTGTAACTTATACATTTGCGTGTTCTTGTTGATCTCCTTTCAAGTAAGTTTGCTTTGGATTTTTTTGAATCTTTTTTCTTTTCTTCATGATCTTCAGAAAAATCTGGCTCCTGGTTTAAAAATATGGTAACAAACATATAGGTTATTAGGACAAAAAAAAGATTCTTGGAATGAATAGTTTTCTAATGTCTGTCTAGGCAACACATGTTAAAGTTCCGAAAAAGTGAGGTGATCCCATCCATCCCCCAACAAAACGGAATGAACATGGCAATGCTAAGTAGAGAGATTCAAAAGAGTACTGGTGATCAAAGGATGAAGCCCTTCTGTATTAGAATTCTTACGTTTCTGTGAGTTTATAATTAACTCTTTTAAAACAATCATGATGAAGTTTCTCCACTGATAGATTTTTTAACAAATAATTAAATTGAACACATAGAAGATATTCAGAAGATATGCTGAATCAATGAAATAATGGATTTAGAAAAAGAAAGAAGCATGGTGATGAAGTAACCTGTCTTGGTTAGTTAAGCATGTGATTTAATTAAGCCTGAATGAACATGTGTACAAAACTAGGAACATTTCTTTATTTCAAATGAAAACCATGTTACATGTACTTTCACTCTTGAGATATTGTTAATTAGAAATTAGACTAATAAATGTAAAACAATATTCCTTCAAAGAAACCAACTGTTAAGAACAGATACTGAGATTTTTAATAAACACCCAGAGCACAGAATTAAAACCCAATCTCCCTAAGCTACTCTTTTGTCACTTTACATAAACAACACATAAAGAAGCTAAAAACTAGTTACGCAGTATAATACAGGGTTAAAAAATAAAACCACCCTAGAATATAAACCCCATAGGGGTGAGCTATATAAATCTGATTTGAATGTGATAGTACATTTTAGGGCTATCAGCATATACGTAATTTTATTTTACTATTATTATTATTTTCTTTAGTAGACTCTACACCCAACGTGGGGCTCAAACCTACAACCCTGAGATCAAGAGCTGCAAGCTCTACCAACTGAGCCTGTCAAGCAGTCCAGCATGTATTTAATTTTAATCATGAGGGAAAATACAGGTGATTTCCTTAAGGTCCTACATTTCCACCTTTTTTTTTTTTAAAACTTTATTTATTTATTTGACAAACAGAAATCACAAGGAGGCAGAGAAGCAGGCAGAGAGAGAGGAGGAAGCAGGATCCCTGCCGAGCTGTGAGCCCAATGCAGGGCTTGATCCCAGTACCCTGGGATCATGGTCTGAGGCTGAAGGCAGAGGCTTTAACCCACTGAGCTACCCAGGTGCCCCTACATTTCCACTTTTAATAAAACAGGTATACTATGTATTTAAAACAATTCACATTACATAAAGTGGGTTAAATTTTAGAACAATTATGGCAGTCTCTTCTTCAAAAATAGTACAAACCAGGAACTTACTTGTGGAGGAATGATGTTTTCAATACTGATACCCACATACACCAAACGTTCTTTCCTTTAAGTGAAAAACAAAAATGCATGCAAAATGAAATTTGCTAAAAATAAAATTATTATGAAAACATTACTAACACAGACAATTCTAAAATTATGATTTCATGGTAAGAGCAGAGGCTAGCTAGGTCACAGACATGTTAGCTACTCTCTATGGAGCTTATTGCACTGGTATCTGTGGTAGGCACAAAACTTTCTAAAGGTAAAAACTGTAAAAAGGTGTAACCAAAAATTGTAGTCTTGGAAGTAATCATACTGATGAAATAAAACCTGTGAACTGAAGTAGACAAGGAAAATCCATGAGGAGAGTCATGCTACAACTCACTGACAAAGTGATTACACAGAAAGTCAATGCTGGACAAACTATATCTCTGTTCTGCTAGAAGTTTTCATATGCGTCTATACAAAACTATACTCTTGTGGTAATAAGTATCAATACTAAAAAAAGAATTCTACACAATAGGATCATGTCAAGGTCCCAGGGAATACTAACACCATGCATTTGCAGAGAAGAAAAAAGGTATGCAGCCACATAGCGGGCTCTGCACTCTAGTTGCTCCAATGAAGATTATTTTTAGAGCCATGTAACACTTCTTCACACAATGTGGATTTAGAACACTAATGAGATCTCCATAGTTTCTTTTCAAAGAAACAAACCCTTGTTGATTTTAGTTCAACAAATTTCACACTAACAAACTGCTATACCCAATAGGCGTTTTTTTTCTGGTTCTCCCAAACTTTGTCTAATACACCAAGGACAGATGAGCTCTTATATACAGGCCAGTGTCCACTGAACTGAACAGAAATAATGAGCACTCTTCCTCTCTTTGCTTGTGACATCCCTTAGAGAAGGGCATTACTCATTCAGTTACCTGGGTCCTTCAGAATGCAGCCTTCACTGCCCTAGAAACCCTTGGCTCTACTAATAAGAATCTTTTGAGATGGGTTATAAAGCTATTCAGTCAAAAACTGGCATGTAAGAAAATGATAAAATTATTTTAATCAAAACCTGATTTAAAATAGTATAGTTAATGAATTAAAAACCAGGAAAGGCAAGAACAGTACTAGCTGAAATTAGCAGGGAAGTCTTCATGGATAAGTCAGAACTTGAGTTCTATTATTAAATATGTTCAACACGTATCTATCCTTACACTAACCAAGTTTACTGTTGTATCAGCTTCCTCTTTTGTATTGCAAAATCTCAACTTTCACTTGATTATTATCTCCCAAACTCAACTGAAAAACATTCGGTTCAAGTCCACCATGATTTGTGTCAGGCTTGGGAATTCCAAGGGCAAATAATACACGGTTCTTATCCTCACAATTATTTAACAACTGACTGTAGTCCATTATGAAAAGGTATAATGGAAACATGAAAAAGGAGTAACTTGTTTGAAAAGCTGAGAAAGTTAAAAAAAAAAAAAAGCTGAGAAAGTGGAGGCTTTAAATAGGTGGTAACAGTTGAGCAGGCTCTTGAAGGTAGGTATGATTTCTCATTACAGCATTCTCTTGCTCAGTATCTTCTAGAAAGATATGTCTTCTGTTCCATATGTCTTCTGTTCACCACCACCTGGCTCAATGATCATACTGGGCCCAGACCTCATCATTAGAAATAACCACACCCTTCCTAAAATTTCAATTTCAGGGAACCTATTTTCTGGCGTCTACTTGCTCACTTTCTGGCTCACTCCCTCTGGTACACTGATTTCAACAACTCCCTAACTCCAGTGGGACCTCTATCCATCAACCCTAGCCTCTTTTCACTGTCCATTACTCCCTTGTGTCCTTACTTTCCCCCTTACCTGGCTTAGACTCCATGGTCCATCATTATAAATACTCCTTTGCATATACTTTCAAATTCCTTGTCTCTTTCTCTCCTTCCCTCTGTTACATTACCTGGAAAATTCCAACCCTGATTAAATCCAACTCTCTGCTAGCAAACACTAGTAAAAGAACTCTGGAAGTACAGAACTATTTGAATTCCCAAATAATTTCTGGCACCAAGTTCTGGAAGGGATGTTTACCAACCAGTTGAAGGGACTTCTGAAACATCAAATTTCACAGAGCATCACAGCTCCAGCTCTGTAGTCAGTTTCTGGCCAGTCACTAATTACTGATTGACAAATCCTTCTTCTTCACCATACTGTAGAGCCCTTTAAGGTAGAGACCACATAATACACTTCATGTTGATCACATTGCCTGGCATAAAGTGGATGCTCACTAAATGTTGGTTAAATGTTGAATAAATGTATGAACAAAGGGAAAGATGTTCTTGTGCTAGGATACAGAGAGTAACCAAGGCCCTAAGGTTCTAGAATGAGTGCTAGAAAAATTGTTCACAGATTTTAAAAAGGATGAATAAAAATGCTCATTTTTAAAAACAAGTGAAGTCAACTAGAGTTTACAGTTAATATATTTACTTTAGAAATATACATATTTTGCTGTTTAGAGCCCCTAGGATTCATATATATCAGGAGCTATTATATTAGGAGCTATAGATAAAGAAAACTTTGTTAACCAGATTATTGGTAAGAATTAAAAAATAATAACAGTAATTCAGTTAACTGGCTTTGTGGCAGACTGTTCTCCCTGTAATAGTAACTTTGCTCTCCTTTCTGTGATGTAATCTCAAAAAGGATTTCATGTGTGAACTAAAGCCACAATTATGGATGTCCTCTTAAAGGATGACGTTTAAATAAAAAGGATTACCAAAAGTAAAAGCGAAAGCAAATGAGTTAGTAATGGGAGACCAATAGTGTGAATAAGTATTGTGGCATATTTTAACATAAATTTTAAGTACTTCTTATTGCAAGAATATACCTTATAGTGAGGCAGTAGTCAAAAAATTTTAACCAGCCTTTCCAGAAAACTGCTCATTTCTCAGAAGGGCAGGTAGATTTCAAAAAGAGTAAAGAAAATGCCTAATTTCTTATTATGATTTAATATGAAGCATCCTTACTTAAACCTTTTCTCGTATCAAAAATAAAAGCAGGAAAAACTGTGAATATCAAAATTATCCTAATAATTACATGAAGGACTATTATCCAGAGTTTCTAAATACAAAGGTATTTAGACAACTGATTTTTTAATAATTTTTAAATTTTTTTATAAACATATAATGTATTATTAGCCCCAGGGTAGACAACTGGTTTTTAAAAATGAACTATTTTTATCTCCTAGTCAACTTTAAAGATTAATTTTGCCTTTAAACCAAGTAGCATCCATTATAAACCAGAGAGCTCAAGGTGACTAGTAAGGAAAAAAACCAGCATCTAGAGGCTGAACCCACAGAGTTCACAGTGTGGGGGAGTAAAGTGAGTGGATTACCAAATGAGCTAGCTGACTGTTTTAAAGCAAGCTAAACTGGAGGGAGAGGAAGACTATGAGAGGGCAAATAAAGGTTACAGTAGCAGCAAATGAAGATAGTAAGACCAACCAGGAGACATTGTTTAGATTTTCTCATAATGTGTACAAATGGGCATCAACGGTTAAGCTTCTGAATATTCTCTTTTAACACCTCCACCACTTTATTGTGTAAGCTATGCCCGAGGAGTTCAGGCCTCACCAGTTCTCCTAGACCCCAGTGCAACAGTCTCAACTCTAATTTCTTTTTACTGTTACCAGGGCATGTTCTCTGAAATAAAGATCTGATTATACTTCTCTCTCCTTTGATGGCTCTCTTGCTACCTATAGAGAATAATTCAAATCCCCTAGTCACAAATGCCAAGCTGTTCATAATCTGGCCTCAATCTGCATTGACAACTTCATCTCCTACCACTCTCCCCCTCTCGTGTTCACACTTTGTCTTTGCTTGTATTTGGCTCTCTACATGAAATATCCTTCTCTGCATGTCCAGCCCTAAGTTATCTTCCAAGGACTTGCCTGATAGCCCAAACCCCTACCAGAAACTAAAATGGCCCTCCACAGTGTTCCTGTATCGCTCTGAATATACCATCCGTCTACCTTTCTGTACCACTGGCTGATACAGCTGTACTCTGACAGAGGTGAGTTCCATGTAAGGAGAGCTTCGTCTCACTCACCTTTTCTCTTCAGTTTGGTACACACTGAAGATGTGTTGTTTACCATTAAACTACTACTGTTTAGCAATAAAATAACTGAAGAAGGTACAAATAAATACAAATAAACATAAACTTACGATCCTGATTTTGAGCCCCCTTTTAAAGACTGGATTCAACTCCAGTCTTACCTCCTCCAAGAAGTCTTCTACAACTGCTTTAAGACTACAGTGCAGTGGTAAATTGAAAAGGGAGGCATTTCTTATAAGTTATGACTCTTATGACACAGTTCAGCATTTCAATGCTCTTTATTTTATCGGTGTTAATTCTGCCCAACCAAAGAGATGACATGGGTAACTAGACCAGATCTTAGAATTTTCTTGTACTCACTACATACTTAGTAAGGTAAATATCCTCCACAATAACTGGGCCAATATATATTCAGAGTAGGTTTTGATAAATATTTTAGATCAGGAGTTGGCAAACTTTTCCTGTAAAAGGACAGATAATAAATTAGGCGTGGCAGGTCAAAAGGTTTTTGTTGTAACTACTCAACTCTGCTGCTGTAGTTTTAAGCAGCAACAGACAATATATAAACAAATGAGCATAGTTGTGTTCCAATAAAACTTTATGGACAATGAAATTGGAATATACAACATTCATCTGTCATGTAATAAGATTCTTGTTTTGATTTTTTTCAATCATTTAAAAATGGAAAACAAACATTCCTAGTGGGAATAGAAAAATAAGGAGCACGCCAAATTTGACCCACAGCACAGTTTGCCAATAATTACTTTAGATAGATAAATTAACCTATATTGCAAGACAGTTTTACTATCAAATTCCCAAGTAAAACATTAACACACATATCACAATACCTGCGTTCAGCACGTTCCTTCTTCTTTAAGGCAACATCCAAATCCTGCAATTGTTCTTCTAATTTCTCACACAGTAGTTTCTGAAAGAGCAAAACACGAGTATTATTTTTATTTTCTTTTTAAAAGATTTTATTTATTTATTTGACAGACAGAGATTACAAGTAGACAGAGAGGCAGGCAGAAAGAGAGAGGGAAGGGGAAGCAGGCTCACCGCTGAGCAGAGGGCCCGATGTGGGGCTTGATCCCAGGACCCTGAGATCATGACCTGAGCCGAAGGCAGAGGCTTTAACCCACTGAGCCACCCAGGCGCCCTGCCCCTATTTCTTTTCTTTAAAGAAAGCTCTATACCCAGTGGGGGTCTTGAATGCCTGACCCTTAAATCAAGAATCTACTGACTCAGAGCCTGCCAGCTACCCCTGTGATTGTCATTTTTAACACCTTTCCACAAACATCTATCCCTTGCATGCTGGCTCATGGAAACTGTGTGATTCTGAGAGCTGAAGAGGGGGTCACACAGCGAATGAACACTGAGAAGGTCCTTGGGTTTAACTACATAAAGAGGTGACTCAGCCTCTACTGAAATGAGGATGAGCACAGTATCTCTATTGCGGAAACTCCCAGCCTCATCCAGAAATACATTCTATGCCTGTGTTGCTGGTGGTAATCAACATTTAAAATAGCATCTGGGGCGCCTGGGTGGCTCAGTGGGTTGAGGCCTCTGCCTTCGGCTCGGGTCGTGACCCTGGGGTCCTGGGATCGGGTCCCACATCGGGCTCTCTGCTTCGGCAGGGAGCCTGCTTCCCGCCCCCTCCACCTCTGCCTGCCTCTCTGCCTACCTGTGGTCTCTGTCTGTCAAGTAAATAAATAAAATCTTAAAAAAAAAAAACAGCATCTGGCTCAATATGTTTACATGACAGTCATGAAAAAGTTTTAAGAATCCCACAACATTTTTAAGGAAGAAGGTTCTATGTACAATACAATATAATGATACCAATCACTACTTTTAAAAAAAGAGAATGGGAAAAAATTATACAACCATGCCACAAGGTGACTGGGTCAAAACAGAGCTAAAGAATATATCTGATAAAGCTATGCTAAGCCAAGGAAGTCCACTTCGATGGGAACTGCAATAAAGCCCATCATTTTTTTTTAAAGATTATTTATTTATTTATTAGACAGAGATCACAAGCAGGCAGAGAGACAGGCAGAGACAGAAGAAGAAGCAGACTCCCTGCTGAGCAGAGAGCCCGATGCGGGGCTCGATCTCAGGACCCTGGGATCATGACCTGAGCTGAAGGCAGGGGCTTTAACCCACTGAGCCACCCAGAGGCCCCAAGCCCATCATTTTTAAAGTGAGATGAGCCTGGACTTGTGACAGAAAGGACCCCTTGAGTGCAGTGGCATAAAAATAGTCTGTTCTTCAGCTTTCAAAGGAAATTCACCTGAATCAAGATATAAGAGTAGTATAATCCATGTTTCTATTCACAGTAGCATCATAGTGGTACATAATTCATAATACCATCCATAAAACTGACAAGAAGAAGGTAGGCAGAAATGAAAAAGAGGATGAAACAAAGGGATAAAGAAACTTATTTCTTCCCTCATATATCATTTTAATTTGGGGCTATCTGTGCCTGTAACAAATATAAGAAAAAAAATATATCAAAGATGATAATTTTATAAAAATTACGTCTTCAAAAAATGCTTTGGTAGGGGAAAAAAAAGGCCTAAAAGATATTAATAAAAGGTATTTTTTTCAATAGTCTCAAGTTTCACAGAGTTTTATTTTTTTTATTTTTTTATTTTAAAGATTTATTTATTTATTTATTTATTTGACAGACAGAGATCACAAGTAGGCAGAGAGGCAGGCAGAGAGAGATGGGGAAGCAGGCTCCCTGCTGAGCAGAGAACCCGATGTGGGGCTCGATCCCAGGACCTTGAGATCATGACCTGAGCCGAAGGCAGAGGCTTTAACCCACTGAGCCACCTAGGTGCCCCTCAAGTTTCACAGAATTTTAAACAAAAAGGAAACAAACAAACTGCTTTGAAAATGAAAAATGTTTAGTGGCCGTCAGAAAGTATTATTAATTGGAATATAAAACTGAAAGACTGAAAACAAAGGTGTGCTGGATCTTACGTGTTGGCAAGGGGGGCAGAACCATTCTCCGTCTGGGATGATCATCAGAGGAGGGCGAAGGCAGGCAGTGTGGTACCCACTGTCACAAGAGTCACACAGAAGAATCTGAAATAAACCACAGGTTAATGTCAACCTAGTTCTATGACTAAAATTCAGCGACTCTGAAGTTAAAGACATTTCAATATTTCTTTTTTTTTTTTTTTTTTTTAAAGATTTTATTTATTTATTTGTCAGAGAGAGAGAGAGAGAGAGAGAGAGCGAGCACAGGCAGACAGAGTGGCAGAGGGAGAAGCAGGCTCCCCGCGGAGCAAGGAGCCCGATGTGGGACTCGATCCCAGGACGCTGGGATCATGACCTGAGCCGAAGGCAGCCGCTTAACCAACTGAGCCACCCAGGCGTCCCCATTTCAATATTTCTTAATACTATACTAAGAAGTACCCTATATCAGAGTATCTTTATTTGCATAAAACTAAAAAGGCTCTGCTAATTGGGATCTAACATGTCATTTTTTTTAAAAGTAAAAAAATTTTGCAATATGTTAAACTACAAAATTCAGTGAAAAATTAAGTTCTTTTTTAAAAAAGATTTTATTTATTTATTTGAGAGAGAGAAAGAGCAGGAGGAGGGGAGGAGTAGAGAAGGAGGGGGAGGGAATCAAGCAGATTCCATGCTAAGCAGAGCCTGACATGGGGCCTGATCTCACGACTCAGAGATCATGACCCCAGCCAAAATCAACAACCAGATGCTCAACTGAATGAGTCACCCAAGAGCCCCACAAGTTCTTCTTTCTTTCTTTTAAGATTTTGTTTAATTTTATATATTTTTTAAAGTAGGCTCCCTGCCCAGCATGGAGCCCAGTGTGAGGCTTGAACTCATGACCCTGAGATCAAAACCTGAGCTGAGACCAAGAATCAGACAAAACTGACTGAGCCACCCAGGTATCTCAACATTTTATTTACTTATTTAATTTTTAAAAGATTTTATTTATTTGTCAGAGAAAGAGAGAGATCAAGAGAGCACACAAGCAGGGGGAGCAACAGGCAGAGGGAGAAGCAGGCTCCCTGCTGAAACATACATGAGCCTTTTTATCATGAAAATTCAAACACGAAGGGACAAAGGTATGAGGAATGGAGCTATAGTTAGGACCATCATGTTCACAAATAAAGGGTAATAATAACTAGACCTAAGTTGTCATTTTAATTATTTGAGTTTAAGATGACCAATTCTCTTAAAATGTACACTCAGAAATGTTTAACTTAAAAAAACTTATTTTTAAATGATTTTAGATTTACAGAAGAGTTGCAAAGATAGTAGAGTTCCCATAAATCTTTTACCCAGCAGGGGCGCCTAGGTGGCTCAGTGGGTTAAGCCTCTGCCCTCGGTCAGGTCATGATCTCAGGGTCCTGGGATTGAGCCCTGCATTGGGCTCTCTGCTCAGCAGGGAGCCTGCTTTCCCCCCCTCTCTCTGCCTACTTCTCTGCCTACTTGTGATTTCTCTGTCAAATAAATAAATAAAATCTTACAAAAAAATCTTTTACCCAGCTTCCATTAATGTTAACATCTTACATAACCATGGGACATTTATCAAAATTAAGAAATTAACATTAGGGGTGCCTGGGTGGCTCAGTCAGTTAATTGTCTGCCTTCAGCTCAAGTCATGATCCCGGGGTCCTGGAACTGACCCCCATGTTGGGCCCTCTTATTCAGTGGGGGGCCTGATTCTCCCTCTTCCTCTGCTCCTCCCCCTGCCTGTGCTCTCTGTCAAATAAATAAATAAAATCTTCAAAAAAAAAAAAAGAGAGAGATAAATTAACATCAGTACATTACTATTAACTGACCAACAGACCTTAATCAGATTTCACCAGCTTCTCACTAGTGCTCTTTTTCTGAATTCAAAATGCAGTCTACGGTTCAACTGTAGTATATATGTAAATCATGTTTCCTCCAATCTCCTCCAATCTCCTCAATCTCCTCAATCTCCTCCAATAGTAACAGATGCTTGGTCTTTGTCTTCCATGACTTTGACAGTTTTGAAGAGTACTAGATACTACATGGACTGCCACTCAGTTTGGGTTTGTTTGAGGTCTTTCCTTGATTAGACTGATGTTATGAGTTTTGGAGAATACCACAGAGGTGAAGCGCCCTGCTCATTGCATCAAATCTGGGGGTATGTGATATCATCATGACCTATTACTAATAATATTAACCTTGATCACTTGGTTACGGTAGTACCTATTGGTTTTCATCACTGTGAAGTCACTGCTTTTCACTTTCCATACCTATTCAGTCTAGCCCATACTCAAGGAGAGGAGAAGTAAGCTCCACTTTCTGGAGGGTGGAGTAGCAAATTTGGAGGTATAAGCTAAAACCAACCACAGAAATTAATAAATTTCACCCATTAATTTTAGCACTCATCAGTGCTACATCATTGCTTGTAATGACTGTACTGTGGTGTTCTAATGATGATTACTTACTTCCCTCATGCCTTCTACTATTTGGAATTTTTCTGTAAAGAAATGTCTTTCTCCCCCCATTTGTTTGTTTATTCAGTCGCTTCTTGATATCAGAATCTGATTACTTACTTCCCTCATGCCTTCTACTATTTGGAATTTTTCTGTAAAGAAATGTCTTTCTCCCCCCATTTGTTTGTTTATTCAGTCGCTTCTTGATATCAGAATCAACTAATGAAGATTTATTTTCTTTGGCTTAGAATCTAAAACCATTATTTAATTTATTGTTCAACTTCCCCTAGCCACAGGCACTTGCTAATTCTTTCAGATTGGCTCCTGTGTCCTTAGGACTCATTTGCATCCCTTTTTTTTTTAAGACACTTTTTAACTTTCTGACAGTATGGGACACTCCAGGTACATCCTGTATTTTCCCTGCCCAAGTCCTTGAATTACCCATTTCTCCTAGAAGCCCTAGTTCCTTTACTGGAGAATGGTATTTAGAAACCAACATTTGGGGGTTACCTGCATGGCTCAGTCAGTTAAATGTCCAACTCTTGATTTTGGCTCAGGTCATGATCTTGGGGTCATGGGATCCGAGCCCTGCACTGGGCTCCCTGCTCAGTGTGGCGTCTGCTTGTCCCTCTCCCCTTGCTCCTCCCCCTGTTCTCTCTAAGTAAATGAATGAAATCTTGAAAAGAAACAAACAAATAAACATCTGGGTGCTGAGTGTTATGATATGAGGCATCACTGCTTCCAGGCTCTCTCAGAGGACAGAGCTATGATATAAATGAGTGTAGAGCAATCCATGGATACACACAGATCTATATTAAAGCAAGCAGGAGTTCGTACAGCTCTAATCCAGTACCACAGGACTCATTCTAGCCTTTGATCTTGCTCATCTGTAACTTTCTTTTTCTGACACTGAGAAAATTGGCTCCAATTGTCCACACTTCATTTATTTGTTCAACTGTAGTATATATGTAAAGCAGTTTCTAAATTGCTAACATGAACCACAGGGGCTGGGGGGGATGGGTAGAGGAGGGCAGTGTGATGTGCACCTGTGTGCAGCAATTTAAAAGTGAAAAGCTGCCTTCTCCCTTCTTACAATGCATCACCATTTGCTGCCACTACCCAGAACTCACTAAGTCACATCAGTGTTTTACTTGAGTCATACCACTGACTGATCACACAGGCATATGTGGACTAACCTAGGCACCTCATCTCATTTATCACATTGTTTGCATGGTAAAATGTAATCTAAATTTCAAATAACAAAATTAAAAGTAAACTTTTAGAATATAATATATTTAAAGGATTTTTTTTTTTTTAAGATTTTATTTATTTATTTGACAGAGAGCGATCACAAGTAGGCAGAGAGGCAGGCAGAGAGAGAGAGAGGGAAGCAGGCTCCCTGCTGAGCAAAGAGCCCGATGCGGGACTCGATCCCAGGACCCTGAGATCATGACCTGAGCCGAAGGCAGCGGCTTAACCCACTGAGCCACCCAGGCGCCCCTAGAATATAATATATTTAAAAAGTGATGTTTGTCTCATTTTGCAATAAAGATAAAATTCTGTTAAAATAAATCCTACTGTGTAAGGTTTCCAAACCTTGGCCAATGATCCATTTATTTTGACTAAAGCATCTGAAACACCCCACTGAGTTCTAGACTCATCAATGAATTTATTGCTTTCTTGCTTTAAGTTCAGTGAGGACAAGGACCATGTCTTTCTAATTCAGCGTCATTTCTGTACCACTTAACACATCATAGTTGCTTGAGATTTTGATTTATGATTATCCTTAAACACTGGGCATACGGAATCCACCACACTTGGGATCTTGAGTTTCCAATGTCACTCTTTTTTGGCATAGTAGCCAGCAATGGGATTTTTAGAGCAGTTATTAAAATAACCAAATAAATGAAAAGTCCTGTGTTTGTGTTCCAAGAAGGGTACAACTTTCTCCATCTCTTTAACATCATCTCTGCTCACTTCATTTTACTTCTCTTTTCCTCACACCGCTTTGCTACTTACATCTACTGCTGCCTCAGTCAAAATGCACACTCTTGGTTTAAAAAGGTATTAGAAATGGAAGGGAAAGAACACAAGAGTTAATTTTTTATTTGGAAGGCAGAAAAGACCATATCTCAAGTCTTCTTGTGGCCTTTCTCCACACAAAGATCATTTTTTAAAAAATATTTTATTTATTTATTTGACAGACAGATCACAAGCAGGCAGAGAGCGAGGGGGAGGCAGGCTACCTGCTGAGTAGAGAGCCCGACTCGGGGCTCGATCCCCCTGGGATCATGACCTGAGCCGAAGGCAGAGGCTTTAACCCACTGAGCCACCCAGGAGCCCCTCCACACAAAAATCTTGACCTAACTTTCATAGCCTGATGATCATAAAAATTCTTAGACGGGTCTTCTCAGCATAATTTCAACATCTATTCTCAGAGCTAATGTCACTGTCTGCTTCTAAGTTTTATCTTTTACTTGAACCCTCTAAAGCTATGGGAATATGATAAACATTACTGATAATTTAATTTCCAGATATGACTTTAAAATTAAGGAAGAGGAAGAACAAGTACACTACAAATAGCTTTAAGCTAGCACACCGCGGGTGTCAGGAACTGTACTAAGCTGACTTTACATAACTTATTAAAAACAACCCACAGCAGACAGTCTCTCCTCTGCTGTCCTGCCCGTCACTTCCTTATGGTTATTCAATAAACTTCTATCTCCTTTAAAAGACAAACAAATAAAGAAACAAAAAGCACTCGAAAGAAGTATGTGGTAGTATTTTCATTTTACAACAAAGTAATTAAGATACTGAGAAGAGAGCACCTGGTAAGTGGCTGAAGTTAAGAGTTGAAACCACGTTGGTCTGGCTCCAATGCTTTTCCTGTCACCCCACACTGCTTTTTAAGAAAAGGAGCCTTAGAGAACTAGCTCACATGAATTTTCCACATTTTATCGGATTTCGAGAAGTTTCGGCTACATAAAATTCTACCTATGTGGAAGCATCTTTCTTTATTTTTCTTTCTTTTTTTTTTTAAAGATTTTATTTATTTGACAGACAATCACGAGAATGGCAGAGAGAGAGGGGGAAGCAGGCTCCCCGCGGAGCAGAGAGCCCAATGTGGGGCTCGATCCCAGGACCCTGAGATCATGACCTGAGCTGAAGGCAGAGGCTTAACCCACCAAGCCACCCAGGCGCCCCTTTATTTTTCCTTCTACTTAGTAGCTGGAAATTGCCTTGAAAGTCACATCTATTCAAAACAGACCAGTTGCCCAGAATTGGGCATAAAGAGAGTGTTTCTTCAATAGCCTCTTTAGAAAGCTCTTATGAAATGCAAAAATTATATAAACAGGTTAGGAACTGAATTTCCTGATTTAGGCTACTTTTAAAGAACTTAACTTCCTGGGTAGGTTCCACTGTCAGTATTCTGAAAATATCTGGTCAAGAATTTATCCTCTTCTTTTTTGTTTTTTGTATTGGAACTCCCCATTTTCTGAAGTTTAAAGCCCTACTAGTTACTACTTGACTTGAATGTTACTTTAAAAGTTAAGTTATTACTTGACTTAAATGTTGTTACAGAGAGCAATAAGGCTTTTAGGCCTTAACTCTTTAAAGTTGGCCCTTCAGAAATATCATTATAAATTAAAGGGAAAGAAGAAACATTTAAAGAAAAAGAACAGAATAGAAAAATTTGAATGAATTAATTGATCTGTGAGAAGAGGTTAGGAGTGTATCCTTAAGTAGAAGAAATATCTATAAACCAAGTAGAATGAAAACAAAATTGAGTTATTATTGGAGAAACAGAAATTAAAGTTATTTTGTGCACAAAAGCTGTGCAGCATTAAAAAATTTCAAATCATGATCAAACCCAGAAGAGGTGGCTACTTCGGGTAACCACAGCATGCCAGTAAGATGAATATGGTTCATTTAGATCAGGTACGTACTAGCTCAGGATGGTTTGGAAGGCCACATTTTTTGCATGGTTCATCATCATCGGCTAGGATGGCTTCTTCGCTTTCCTTTTCTTCCTCTTCCTCTGAGGCTGCCGATGATTTTTCACTGTCTGACCCTTCACTTTCATCATTGCTAGAATATTTCCACCTGCCACGTGTTCGAGAACCAGTCCATCGAACTTTGCCTTTGGGTTTTACCTTGTAAAAAATTAAAAATTGGAATAATTTGGTGTAATAAGAACAATAAAAAACAAGCTTCTCATTATATGCCCATTTTTAGTCAAAATACAAGAAGAAAATGAAAATTACTATACTTTCATCACAGATATATTTACTATTAAATTTTGCTACATATTTCCAGTATTTATTCTACTTTTGTTGGGGAGAGTTTATAATGAACATTCTGTCTTATAAGTATTTTCCCTAGCCAAAATATATTATTAACATCACTGTAAATGACTGTATAACATGCCATCACACAGCTGTATTTGTCTAATCCTTTACTATATAGACATTTAGGTAGTTTCCCAGTTTTTCACTTTCATAAAATATGGCTCCTCATAAATATAAACTTTTACAAATCTCTGTGGTTAGGATAAATTCCTTGAAGAGGATTCTGGGTCAAAGGCCACGCACATTTTAAAGGCTCTCTAATAGAGCACTGACTATATTCTCACCTACTGTTATATAAAAGTTTAAATTCCCATATTAGAGATGAATTTAAAACTTTTAAGGGTCAGAACTGCAAATAAAAATCCTGACAAATATTAAAATATTTTATTCAGAAAATAAGTATATATTGTTGTAAACTGTTTTTTACTACCTGGTTTCAGTCTTTTAATTAATATTTCAGTTCATTCCTACAGTAAAGTCCCCATCAAAGACCAAAATAATTCTAACAACAGAAGGGGAAATATTTTTAAAGAATTAAAAATCTAATTTCAGGGAACAAAGGATCACTTAAATTAAAAGTAGCACTTTTAATTATAACAAACTCCTATGAACTAGCTATAGATTTGTACTAGATTTGGCTTAGAAGAGTCATAGAAAAAAGAACTCTGGTTTCTAAGACTAATGATTAAATGGGGAAAGACAGACACTCTCGTACATAGTAATGTGAGAGTATACTAATGGGGCCTTTTGGGCAGGGCAATGTGGCAATAGCTATCAAAAGTAAAATAAACACATGCCCCTTGACCCAGCAATGCCAATTCTAGGAGTCTATTCTAAAGAAATACTCACTTATGTCCAAAAGGATCTTCAATGCAGCATTGCCTGTAATAGTGAAAAATTGGAAACAACCTAAATGTCAATCAATAAGGGAGTGATTAAATAAACTGAGGTACATCCACACTATGGAATACTATGTAGCCATCAATCACCAAAAGGTAGACTACATCTACTGACATGGAAAGAGTTCAGAGACACATTGATAAGTGAAAAATCCATAGAAAAATGAACATATTCAATCTATTTTTTAAGTGAATGGGTAAACATTTATGAACATACACATGAATGTATGGAAAAAGAATGGGGAAGAGATGTATCCCAACTGTTAATAGTGTTTATGCAGCATTTTGATTTTTCACTCCTACAGGTTAAATATTACCTGCATAGTTTTTTTATAAAGAGAATATATTTCCATATTGCCTGTAATAGAAAAAAAGTTTAAAAGATGACAAGATTATACAGTCTGAAATTTAATATCTAGGGATAACTAGTGAGAAAGACATCTCAGATACAGGAAGAAAGATACCTTTTTGTTTTTTTTAAGTGCTCTTTATAACTTCTTTTTGGCCAAAATGAAGAGCTACACTTAGGCCAAATTATTTCTAATAAAAATTAAAACTCAGAATAGGAGAAATTTTACCTTGCTTACTTTAGAATTTGTATCCTTCTCCGGTTTTTTCAAGTTTTCTTTTTTGTCTGCTTTCTGCAAAGCTGCTGACTCTTCATCCACTTCATCTTCTCCTTCCCCTCTTTTTTTATCAGCTTTCTGGTCTCTGATCTCAGCCACTTTTGCTGTGGGTCTAGATATTCTTGGAGACCTCCTTAAAGTACGACCTACATTTGTTTTCTCTTCTTCCTTTTCTGTCTTCTCTTGCTTGGTTTCTGGTTCTAGAACTTGGGGAGGGGAATCTGGCTTCTTTTTCCTACTAGATATCCTAATTGTTAATTTGATGCCCTCTTTCTGCCTTTCAGAGGTTATCTCTGTGTTTTCTGAGGCAGCGGTTTCTTCTTCAGGAACCAGCTTATATTTAAATTTGCTTTTTTGCATAGAACCCTTTGTCTCAGAAGGATCCTCTGTGCCCGAGGTCTGGGCATTGCCCAGATGATCTGTTTCTACCTTGCTGGATTCAGAATCTTTTTTTAGAATTTCTGGGTCTGTTTTTTCTAGGGGCTGACCTTCAGCAGAACTTGTGCTCTGACATTCCACCACTTCCTTTTCGGAGGCTAACTTCTCACAGTGGTCAGTCGTGTTAGATGGTGCCGAAGTTTCAGCTGCCTCAGGAGAGACTGGCTTTACTGATTCTAGAGTATGCTTTGGAACCTCCTCTGGTATTGGACTCAATCTTTGTGTGTCCTTATCAAGAGAAGTCTTTTTGGACTTCTCTAACTTTTCAAGACATTCTAGAACTTGTGGGCGCTTATCCTTTTTACTTTGGGGAGACTTCTCGTCAACTTTCAGGGTACAAGATTCAGTAGCAGATAAAGTAGTTTTCAAAGAGAGATCCTTGGCCATCTCAGGAGTCTCAAGAGAGATTTCCATTTCCGCAGGACCAGTTTCCTCCAATTGCCCTTTTTGATTTTGGGATTCTAAGACTGATATTGAACTGTCTGCATCTTTCTCTACAGGGACCACCTCCTTCTCAAGATCACCTGTTTTCATATTGGTTAGGACAGAATTTAAGGACTCTGCTCCATTTCCCTCAACAATGACACTTCTGTCTTTAGAAGGGCTACAGCTATCTTCTTTTGCATCATAAAACCTTGTCTCCATTTGTTCTGTCTTAAAATGTGGAGTTACCTTTTCATCACTAAGTTCTCCATTTACCAGTTGTTTCCCTTCATGACCCAAAATAGTGATTGTAGAGATCCTTTTACAAGTCTCTTCCTCTTGTTTTATTTCATCTTTCAAAAACTCTTTTGTTGGAGTAACTGATTTACACAAAGGTCCTTTGATTGGACTGTCAAAATCATCACTCAGTTTAATTTCTCGTTTTTTCAGTGGTATCTTAGCCTGCTGGTCATTTTTAAGTTTCTCGGTTTCTTCAGTAGACTTCTCAGAAATTTCTTGAGAAGACCTAACATTGCCACCAAACTCTAGCCTCTCTGGCTCTAGTTTCTCCATGCTACCTTTGATATCTTTAGGATCTGCTCTAAATTCCCTTACTTCGACTTTAGTGGGTTTGACATTTTCCTTGAAGGAATCACTTTCTTCTTTGATAATCCTTTTTTCCTCACTTTCTGGCAAAGGTTTTTCTAGCTTGACTATGACCGGCAGTTTGACAAGTTCCTTTTCATCTTCTTTTTCTATTTTCACAGTAGCCTCTTCTAGAGCACTGGGTGTAGAACAGTTTTCTGAATCTACTGGCTGCTCTTCACTTTTCATCTTTTCATTTTCCTTCTGTTCCTCTAAAAATCAGAAAAAATTTACATAAATCGAATCATTCAAGATTATAAAATATACAAGGGTAAATGTAATAGATATTCCCATTTGAAACTTCCCTCTTAAAAGAAGTTTCCTGTTAATGGACATCTGACCAAAAAAGAAACATAAAGCAAAAAACAAAATACCCCAAATCTGACAGTGAAGGAAATTATCAAACCTGAAGCAAAGCTTCTAAATATTAAAAAAAATGCTTATTCAGAAAGATTCATGTTTCTGCTTTATACTTTTAGCTTCAGTGTTCTCAATGGAATGCAAATGTTTATACAGTTCAAATAATTTATTCAAGCTCAAGTGATGGCTCAAAAATGTGAACTAAAAATACTACATAAAACATTTCCAAAAGACCATATTTGTTTTAAAAACTGACAAATGTTCTTTCTCGTAAGTCACTGAGCGCTTCATTTCATTGAGGCAACGTGAGCAAGACAGTGGAAAAATGTTTTATGCTTTACACAGATTATAAAAGTAACACAATTCTATACAGAAAACGAGACATCTGCCCACAAAGAGAGTAAAAGGTCCATAATCCTAATGCTCAGAGGCAACCACTATTACTATTTTAGGTTACTTTGTTCTAGTCTTGTATATTTTTGACAAAGTTTCAGGATCACGGTACCCCATTTTTTTCACTGAAACACTATCACTTTCTTATGATATTTAATGCCTTTTAAGAAATCAGTCTTATATAGCAATCCTCAGTGTGGCTATATTACAATTTACTTTATCAAATGTCATTACTGAACATTTCAGAAGTTATGTTACCAACTATATATGTTTATCGTCAGTTCCTCTTTTTACCTTAATTGGCTATGTATTTCCAACTTTTGTGGAGTACCTAATAGTGCAAAAAACATATTGGTAAATAGCATCATCTTTGTGAATTTCTTTTGCATTTAAAAAATTTTTTTGTTTTGGGACGCCTGGGTGGCTCAGTTGGTTAAGCGGCTGCCTTCGGCTCAGGTCATGATCCCAGCATCCTAGGATTGAGTCCCACATTGGGCTCCTTGCTCGGCAGGAAGCCTGCTTCTCCCTCTGCCTCTGCCTACCACTCTGCCTGTGCTCGCTCGCTCGCTCTCTCTCTCTCTCTAACAAATAAATAAATGAAAAAAAAATTTTTTTTTGTTTCATTTTAAGTAGGCTCCATGCCCAGCGTGGAGCCCAACGTGGGGCCTGAACTCACAATCCTGAGATCAAGACCCGAACTGAGATCGAGAGTTGCATGTCTAACCAACCGAGCCACTCAGGTGTCCCAAGAGCATTTCTTTGAATGGAATTACACAGATTGCACAGACAATGTAAACCAGTGCTCAGAGAATCTGAGCAGAATGTTTTCACAGAATTCATTAAATACTAATTTTACCTCTATTTTTCATCACTTCACCCTATTCTAACAACTGAAAAAACTCAGCTCTGAATGTTGTTTTACCAAAGTAGTAATTATTACAAAAAATTTTGCACACATTATGCCAAATTGATAAACCAGAGTTACAATGTATTTTGGAGGTACAAAACGGAATCAAATCGAAGGGAGATGAAGCAGAACATGTTTTTGAAAGTAAGAATGCAGTATCTTTAACAGAGTAAATATTTAAATTACAAATCATTACTTCTTTTACTTAAGTCATGTTGCGAATACACCATCCAAGGACCACTAAGCGCCATTCAGAACCTGAAACAAAGGTCAGTATGGCTTTTCCCTCTTTACATTGTCAATGATTTCATATATGCATGCCAAAAAGGAAATTAAAGACACGACAGTAATGATTTAATCTGTACCTTTTGCTACCCACTGAAAAAAGCAGCCTTAGTAAATTCCTGATTACTGAGATTGGTTAGCATATCAGGAAATCTAATTAAATGAACATCTTGGTTAAGAAAAAGTAACTTTAACCCAATACTAAGGGTTTACTAAACACAATTTAATAATTCTTCTATATGTTTTGGTTCAGAAAACAACTCAGGACCTCACTATGGTTCTGACCTAAGGTAAGACGACACTGTTTTCATTTGGCAATGGTGAATGAGAAAGATCTCTTCAGTGATGTCAACTGATTCCAATTTGGTAACAACATGGCAAAATAAATTGAGGAATAACATTAGGTTCAAGGCTTCTAGGTTCATGAATCCTAATTTACCTAGTGGGGAATTCCGCATACGTATCAAACTCTCTGATCCTCATTTCTTCAACTACAAATAAAGCAGCTGGAGTAAGTGAACTGAAAAATTATACGTCACTGGCCTGTATTTCTCCTAACCCGAAAATGTTAAATCCTTGGGATTTTTGTGTTTGGCTCAATTCCCTTCAGATGTGAGAACATTTATTTCTCTAGCTCCCCTAGCTTACATAGATATGTTGCTAAAACCGCAAAGAAAACAAAACCATGACAGAAAATGAGCCTTCAAGCACAATCATAACTGGTAAAAAAAAGATCATTCAGGTACATAAGCATCCTTAAAAAGAAACTGTAAAAGAAATGCAAATGAGTTGAAGAGACAAAATTTGAAGAAACAAAACTTAAGGTAAAAAGCTTTCTTCAAAACTCACAATGGAGCAGCAACACTGCTTGGCAAACCTGAGGCAATTCAAGAGAAGTATTATCTACAGTAGGTTTTTAAAGCAGATTCATCCATTTACTCAACAAATATTTACTAATCACCTATTATGCGCTTTTCCAACCAGCCCAACCATAATCACTATGGAATAAAACACTGAATGTCCTATAAAAGTTAACTGTAAAAGACATCGCTAGGCTTCTGTCCAGTAGAGACATACCTCTTTTTATTGGCCTTCACTTTATAGTGCTTTGCAGATACTGCATTTTGTTCAAACTGAAAGTTTTTGGCAACCTTGCATCAAGCAAGTCTATTGGCACCATTTTTCTAAAAGCATTTGCTCACTTCACGTCAGTCACATTTTGGTAATTTTCACAATATTTCAAGCTTTTTCATTTGTTATAGTGATCTGTGATCAGTGATCATTTGTTGTTACTATTACAATTGCTTTGGGGCTTCATGAAACACATCCATTTAAAACGGTTAACTTAATTGATAAGTGTGTGTGTTCTGACTGCTCCACCAACTGACCATCCCCCAACCTCTCCTTCTCCTTGGGCCTTCCTATTTCCTGAGACACAACAATACCGAAATCAGGCCAGCTAATAACCTTACAACAGCCATTAAGTATTCCAGCAAAAGGAAAAGTCAACACATCTCTAAAATTAAATCAAAAGTTAGAAATGATTAAGCTTAGTAGGGTATGTCAAAAGCCCAAACAGGTGAACAATCAGGCCTCTTACACCAAATAGTTGGCCAATTTGTGAATTCCAAAGAAAAGTATTTGAAAGAAATTTAAAAAGTGCCACTCGAGTGCACATGAATGATTAAAAAAAAAAAAAAAAAAGGAGAACAGCCTTATTGCCGATATGCAGAAAGTTTTAATGGTATGGATAGAAGATGGAAACCAGTCACAATATTCTCTTAATCCGAAGCCTAATCCATAGCAAGGCACTAACTTCCTTCCATTCCACGAAGGGTGAGAAAGAGTAAAGCGCAGAAGAAAACCTTAGAGCTAACAGAGGCTGGTTTCTGGGGGTTTAAGGAAAGCAGCTGTGGAGCATAACACAGAAGTGCAAGGTGAAGCCACAAGTGCTGATGCAGAAGCTGGAGCAAGTTATCCAGAAGACACAGCTAGACAATTCATGAAGGTGGCTACGCCAAACAACAGATTTTCAATGCAGATCAAACAGACCTTCTAATGGAAAAAAACACATTCCAGGACTTCCACAGCTGGAAAGAAGTCAATGACAGGTTTCAAAGCTTCAAAGGACAGGCTGACTCTCGTTAGGGGTTAATATAACTGCTAACTTGAAGCTGAAGTCAATGCTCATCTACCATTCCGAGAATCCTAAGGCACTTAAGAATTATGCTAAATCTACTGTGCCTACGCTCCATAAGTGGAACAACAAAGCCTGGAAGACAGAAGGTCTGTTTACATCAGGGCTTCCTGAATATTTTAAGCCCATTATTGAAACCAACTACTCATAAGAAAAGATTCCTTTCAAAATACTGCTGCTTGTGACAGTGTACCTGGTCACCCCAGAACTCTGATGAGAGATGGACAATGAGACGAATGTTGTTTTCACGCTTGTTTATACAACATCCATGCTGTATCCCATGGATCAAGGCCTCATTTCCAGTTTCAAGTCTTACCATTTAAGAAAAGCATTTCAGAAGGCTACAGCTGCCATAGACACTGTCTGCTCTGATGGTTGTAACCAAAGAAAGCTGAAAACCTTCTGAGAAGGATTTACTATTCTAGATGCCATGAAGAACATCTATGACTCACAGGAAAAAGTCAAAATATCAACAAGAACAGCAGTGTGGAAGAAGCTGATCCCAGCCCTCAGGGAAGATCTCATGGGGTTTAAGACTTCAGGGGAGGCAGTAACTGCAGATGTGGCGGAAACAGCACGAGAACTAGAATTACAAGTGGAGCCTGAAGATGGGACTGAACTACTGTAATCTCATGATAAAACTTGAACAGATGAGGAGTGGCTTCTTATGGATGAGGAAAGAATGAGGTTTCTTGAGAAGAATTCTACTCCTGGTGAAGATGCTGTGAAGATGACTGAAATGACACAAAGGTTTTAGAATATGACATAAACTTAGTTGATAAAGCAGTGGCAGGGTTTAAGATGATTCCAATTTTGTGAAAGAAGTTCTACTGACAGTAAAATGCTATCAAAGAGCACTGCATGCTAGAGAGAAATCACTGATGAAAGCAAGAGTCCACTGATGTGGCAAACTTCACTGCTGTCTTATACTGAAAAACTGCCACAGCCACCCCAGCCTTCGGCAACCACTACCCCAATCAGTCAGCATCCACACAAACATCGAGGTAAGACCCTCCACCAGCACAAAGATTGTGACTCACTGCAAGCTCAGATGATGGTTAGCATTTCTTAGTAGTATTTTTTAATTAAGGTATGTACACTGTTTTTGTAGACATAATGCTATTGCACACTTGACAGACTACAGCATAATGTAAATATAACTTTTATAATCACTGGGAAATGAAAAGTTCCTTTGATTCATTTTATTGTGATATTTGCTTTACTGGGGTGGTGGGTTTGTCTGAACAAACATGTAGCCAAATGCAAGCGTGTCTGATACATTTTCCTTTCCTTTTGCTTTCTATTACCTTTCCTTTTCCATACTGACCAAAATTTAACCATATCCACTTAATATATATTGGGCTTGTCATCCATTGGGTGATAAAGCGGCAACTAATTCCTGCTAAGGCTTGATTTCTTTATAATTTTCTTCTTCTAAACCAAGACTTAGTTTTAAAATAGGATAGTGGGGCACCTGGGTGGCTCAGTGGGTTAGGCCACTGCCTTCGGCTCAGGTCATGATCTCAGGGTCCTGGGATCGAGTCCCGCATCGGGCTCTCTGCTCAGCGGGGAGCCTGCTTCCCTCTCTCTCTCTGCCTGCCTCTCTGCCTACTTGTGATCTCTCTCTGTCAAATAAATAAATAAAATCTTTAAAAAAAAATAGGATAGTGGTTTCAGAGTTTGCTCAAATCTTATATACCTATGATAAATTAACACAAACAGCTTAAAGAGCAAGCTGGAAACACCCACTCTAAAGCCTGAAGAAATATACTCTGTAACAGAGTAATTCTGCTTATAGACAATATACTTACATATACTATACAGAAAAAAATAAACATGAGTATTTATTATAGCACTGCTATAAAACTGCAAAATTAGAAATAATCTAAATATCCTTCAAACAGGAAAATGAATAACCACTATATAGCAAATAACAGAAATGAAACAAATTACATGGACCAATATGATAAATTTCAGAAATAGAATGATGAATGAAAATAGCAAGATGCAAAAGGACAGGTAGTATGACAGGATTCGCAGAAGTTATAAAATGCACAAAATGATGCTACAATATTGATATGGCTACATACACATGTAGCAAAATCATAAACAGAAGAATGTTTCACAGGACTGTGGCCATGCCTGGAAAATGAGGGGAAAAGAATGGAATGGAAAATGAGGGGAAAATACTTGTTTCTATAACATTTTTAATCAAAGGCAAATTTTAACAATATCTAAGTGTTTTATATTTTATACTATGTTGTTTATTTCAACACTTTCATTAAAAATTAAGAGATATGAGTCAGACAAACTTTCACGCTCTGGTGCCACTTCCACACTGGTTAGTTAGGAGACCTTGGGAAAACTATCTTTCCACATTTCTTTAGACTCTAAACTGTCTCAAAGTGAAATACAAATACCTATTGTCAAGAAACTGCCATGGGGCGCCTGGGTGGCTCAGTTGGTTGAGCGACTGCCTTCGGCTCAGGTCATGATCCTGGAGTCCAGGGATCAAGTCCCACATCGGGCTCCCTGCTTGACAGGGAGTCTGCTTCTCCCGCTGACCTCTCTCTTCTCATATTCTCTCTCTCTCACTCTCAAATAAAAAATAAATAAAATCTAATAAAAAAAAAAAAAAGAAAAAAGAAAAGAAACTGCCGTGAAGGGTGCCTGGGTGGCACAGTCTTAAGCATCTGACTCTTGGTCTCAGGTCAGTTGATGATCCCAGGGTCATGGGATTGAGCCCCAAGTTGGGGTCTGTGCTTGATGGAGTCTGCTTGAGGATTCTCTCCTCCTCTCTCTGCCCTTCCTACAATGTGTACTCTCCCCTCACCTTCTCCCGTCAAATGAATAAATAATCTCAAAGGAAGGGAAAAAAAAACAAAAGAAATTGCTGTGAGGTGTTTTTTTTCTTTTTTTTAAATGAAGCCAATGAAGCACTTTGTCCAATATTTGGGAGATATTATTATTATTATTAATTATTTGGCCCCTTCTTACCATAAACTTTAACCACATTAGAAAATGCAGTGTTCCATAAGAGACTCTTAATCTCACAAAACAAACTGAGGGTTGCAGGGGGCAGGGGGGTGTGGAGAGGGTGGTTGGGTTACGGACATTGGGGAGGGTATGTGCTATGATGAGTGCTGTTAAGGGTGTAAGCCTGACAATTCACAGACCTGTACCCCTGGGGCAAATAATACATTATATGTTAATAATTAAAACAAACAAAAAAAAAGAGGGGCGCCTGGGTGGCTCAGTGGGTTAAAGCCTCTGCCTTTGGCTCAGGTCATGATCCCAGGGTCCTGGGATCGAGCCCCACATCGGGCTCTCTGCTCGGCAGGGAGCCTGCTTCCTCCTCTCTCTTAGCCTCTCTCTCTGCCTACTTGTGATCTCGGTCAAATAAATAAATAAAATCTTAAAAAAAAAAAAAAAAGAAAGGCCCTAAACAAAAATGGGTTATGACAGGAACAGACAATTCAAAGATGACAAAATGTACAAACTCTACTATCAAAGAAATGTACAAACTCTACTATCAATCAAAGAAATTGAAACTCAAAAAACACTACAATTTTTTTTCAAAAAACACTACAATTTTTAATCAAACCAAAGAGCAAAGTTTTCCTTTAGTGAGAACATTAAAAACTTCTAAGAGTATGCTGAAAGGAACATGTTCATTCACTGACAGTGTTAGTACAAACTGGCACAACTACTCAATAATCAATATTTGTTAAGTCTTTATACTCAATAATCAATATTTATCAGGTACTTAAATTATATGTAGAACTTTCTTCTTTAAGAAATTTTTTAGAAATTTTTAAAGACATGGGAAAATCCTCAGTGGAGTACTTTTTGTACTTATTATATATATAATTGCATTTATCACATAACCTCAATTCTTTTTTTTTTTAAGATTTTATTTATTTATTTGACAGAGAGAGAGAGATCACAAGTAGGCAGAGAGGCAGACAGAGAGAGAGGGGGAAGCAAACTCCCTGCTGAGCAGGGAGCCCGATGTGGGCCTTGATCCCAGGACCCTGAGACCATGACTTGAGCTGAAGGCAGAGGCTTAACCCACTGAGCCACCCAGGCGCCCACATAATCTCAATTCTATTTAAATAAATAAACAACCATGCCTAAAATAAACATTGGAAATAAAGAAATCACAATATTAACAGTGGTTTTCCCTCTTGGTCACAAGACAATGAAAAATTTTTATTTTTTGCTTTACACTTCCCCAAGTTTTCTAGAGCGAACATGTATTTTCTCTACAGTGAGATAAATTATAAGCAACCCAACTGTAAGAAACCCTGGTTTGCCCAGGACTGAGGGGTTTTCAAGGACACAGGACATGCCATGCTAAAACAGACAATCCTAGACAAGAGAGGACAGTTGGTCACACTATTCTCATTCATGATGACTTGTCATTAAAATTAAATATGTATATACTACTGTTTCTACAATGGTACTGCTAAATGTCTCTGGAACCAACTCTCATTCTGTTTATCAACCAGAGTAAAATGTGTTGACCATTTTGCAAGACAGCCAATTAGGGCTTAAGGAACATTAAATAATAGCAGAGCAATGCAAATCTAACCTGGACCACGAAAGCAACCCTTCAGATTCAGCATTCATAATTTAGGTAAGTAAGTTTACATTAACCCTTTTAACACACATTCAAAATTAATTGGCAGTAAACAGGCACAACACACCTACCATGAGCAGAGATCTGTGGGATACAGAAAGGAGTAAGGCTCGTAGGTATTACAATAAAGTCATGGTCAACAGCTATCTCGGAGACACTGACACTGCCAGTAACTTTCCTACATTTCTCGAGCACTAACTATCTCAATGTTCTTCACTATCCTCACACCTGCAATCTCTCTGCTATGTCCACATTTTCAGATGATTCCATCCTCCATTTCACAGAGAAAATAAAAGCCACGAGGCAGAAGCTCCTTCCCATCACCTGACCATAAACCTACTCCTGTTAAAATAGAGATTTATTTTAAGCTAAGCCCAATCCTTCTACCTATGTTTTGGATCTTATCTCCTCTAGTCTAATCAGGAAGGTTTTTTGTTTTGTTTTGTTTGTTTAAAAGATTTTTATTTTTTTATTTGAGAGAGAGAGAGAGCACAGAGGGAAAGGGAGAGGGAGAAGCAGACTCCCTGTTGAGTAAAGAGCCCAATTTAGGGCTCAGTCCCAGGACCCAGAGACTATGACCTAAGCCAAAGACAGCCACTCCAATGACTGAGCAATCCAGGCCCCCAGTAAGGGTTTTAACAATGTTATCATCTCACTTGTTTTAATGGGACCTCAGTAGCTGTCCTATGCCAAGTAGTTGAAAGAAGACCAAGGAGAGAAACAAGAATTGTTTGGGGATTATTTTAAGATAATTCATGATAAAAGCTTTTCAAGGTCATCTCATTTTATTCAGATTTAAAAAAAACCATTCTCAATAAACCACAAGGCCCTATACAACCCCCACACCACTCTCCCCCACCTCCTACAGCCTGACCTCCCTGACCTCATTTCTTCCTGTATTATACCACTCATTCATTCAGCTTCAGCTGTATTACTCACCTTGCTATAAAACAGGAGCCAGCAAATTTATTCTGTAAAGGGTCAGATAGTAAATATTTTAGTCTAGCAACTACTCAACTCTACCTTTGTAGTAAGACAGCAACTATGGACAACAAGACACTAAAAGAAACAATACATTCTAACAAAAGAACAGCAGACCAGGTACCTGGGTGGCTCAGGTCATAATCCCAGGGTCCTGGGATCAAGCCCCACGTGGGCTTCATGCTCTCCCTTCCCTTGTACCCCTCCCCCCTACTTCTGTGCTCACAAGCACTCTCTCTCAAATGAGTAAATAAAATCTTTAAACAAAGAAAGAATAGCAGGCCCTTTAGCCTACAGTCCTTACTCTGCCAATCTCTGTCCTAACATATTAAGTACACAGTGCTTCCCCTCGGGGTCTTGCTCTAGCCAATCCTTTAGTTTTTACTCAAGTGTCACATTTTCAGTGAGTCCTTTTCTAACCCCCGATCTAAAGTTACACCCTCCCTCATCCCCCAATTATTTTACCTCCATAGCTCCTTATGATCATCTAATACACTGCGTATTTACTGATTTTGTTTATTGTCTACCTCCCCATACTTTGTAAGGCTAGAAGTCAATTGATTTGTTTACAGGCTTATTCCAACTACCAAGAATAATATATGATACACAGCATGTACTCAATAAATATTTGTTGATTGCAATGAATGAATGAAATATTACAGGTAAAGTATCAACCATACTTATGAGAGGAACGTATTTTTACAACTGAAATATTTTGCTTGGCAAAAAAACTTAGCATTTTAAAGATGTTGACAGATTTTACAGTTTCCAAAAGGGGCCCAAAATACTGCACTTATCAGTTGATTTTATCAGTATCATGTGCCTAATGGACAAGTAATAGGAGCTACCTACACTAACACATTGGTACAACCAATTTACTACACGCTAAAGGGATATGAATTGGTGCCAGTTTATTTATTTATTTGTTTATTTATTTATTTATTTGAGAGAGAGAGAGAGCGAGCCCGCACACAGGAACTCACAAGCAGGGGGAGTAGGGAGGTAGAGGGAGAAGCAGGCTCCCCACTGAGCAGGGAGCCCAGCAAGGGGCTTGATCCCAGAACTCTGAGATCATGACCTGAGCAGAAGGCAGCCACTTAACTAACTGAGCCACCCAGGTACCCCTGATGCTAATTCTTTTATAATTTATTTAAAAAGTACACGGTAGATATCTAACAGAGGCTTTATTTATAATTAACTATAACAAAATAAAGAAAGGAACACAAAACAAGTAACAGATTTTTTTTTTCCAGTGCAAAAAGTTGCTTTTATTAAAGCAAGGGGACAGGACTTGTGGGCAGGAAGAGCTGTGCTAGGGTTGTGAGGAGTGACTGATTATATACTTTTAAGATGGGAGAGTAGGAATAAAGGGAGTTTCCAAAATGATTTTCTTACATTAAAGAAGACTTACAGGATCCTGGAGATCTGGCTATTGTTAAGCTAAGGTTGCTTTTTTTTTTTTAATTTTTAATTTTTAATTTTTTTTTTTTAAAGATTTTATTTATTTATTTGACAGACAGAGATCTCAAGCAGGCAGAGAGGCAGGCAGAGAGAAAGGAGGAAGCAGGCTCCCTGCTAAGCAGAGAGCCCGATGCGGGGCTCGATCCCAGGACTCCGGGATCATGACCTGAGCCGAATGCAGAGGCTTTAACCCACTGAGCCACCCAGGCGCCCCGCTAAGGTTGCTTTTTGTATCTAGCAAGGCATTAACTTTAAGGAAGCTGTGAACTCCTTGAGGACTGTCATATACTGCCTGTCTCAAGCACCAATCTGTCATGTCAATTAGAAACCCAGAAATATTTCTATGGCAATCTGGAAGGCATACACAGTGAACAAATAACAGATTAATAAATTATTAGAAGGCAAATAGGAACTAGGACCTTGCCAGCTATTTTGCAAGCCCTACACATGCCTCTTCCCAAGAATTCCCTCTCCCTACCAAGAAAAACAATTAAACTGACTTTTATGTTAAGCACATCCTTATTTTAGTTTTACCTGTATATTATTTTCCTTTTTCTGTCCCTTTAATTTTCTGTTGTCCCCTCCATCCTTTACTTTTCTTGCAATTATTTGTTCAAGTCACTGAATCATTTGTTCTATAATTTCTGGATGATGCTGACTGCACTCCAATGTTCCTCTGCCCTTTTTGTCCCTTGAATCGTCACTTTGATCTATAGCCTTCATCAGATTCCAGTTCAATTTTTGCAGCAAAACTACTTCAGTGATGGTGTATTCTTTATCAAAAGGCATTAATGTCTGATTTATTTCCCTCTTTTTGTAATGTTAACAGATACTGATGCTCTCTATCTAAAACCTTTATAGGAACTGCAGAATGGTGATATTCCCATTCTATCATTCCTTCATCAGTGACTTGCTGGAATAAATTCCATAAACTTCATGAATTCACTATTTTGTTATACAGTGGTACAGTTCATATAGAAAAGGAAGGATAAGTAGTTTGCTTCTTTTCATTTATTTAACAATGTTCAAAACAATAATTCGATCATCACTGGAAATCTCCAAAGGTAACCAATTTTTCTTTTAGTATCATAATGAAATCATGGATTTAAGGCATATTCATTAGGATCTCTAAATTGGCTCTCGTTTTTTTTTTCTTTTTATTAAAGTAGGCTCCATGCCTTCTGTAGAGCCCAATGTGGGGCTTGAACTCATAACCCTGAAATCAAGACCTGGCTGAGATCAATGTCTTAGTTTGGATGCTTAACCGACTGAGCCGCCTAGTTGTCCTGGCCCTTGAGTCTTTTTGACATGACTTGATAACATCCATACTACCGGGAATGACAAAATGTTTCTTGGCTCATTCCCATTATGCCCCTGAATTGGTGGGAAACTTTTTCACAAATACAATCTAGGTGTTAAGGCTGATCACTATTGTTGGGCTGGACACGTTTCTAAGTTTTTTTAGTGGACAGAACTAGGAAATACACGTATATATTTTTTAATAAAAATAACTCATAAATTCATAATGCAATTTCAGTGTTTCCTAAATCTCTTTTATCTTACATCTTATAATCTACCCCCTACTCTGAGAATCTTGGTTTTAAAGGACAACATGGGTGATATAATTAAAACATTATTACTTTTTCTTTCTCATGCTAGATACAAAACATTCTCAAAAAAACAGTACTGACACCATCATCAAATTGATTTAATAAAAAGTTAAGAGTTATTTGTGTGTACTCTTTCCATTCTTTCTCCATCTGTCCTACTATAGCTCCACTGTCAAAACAGATATCCATTAACGATGGACTACACATTATCTCATTATCTGCCACTTAAATGCAGCTATATGTAACCACAAATTTAATGCTCACCCAACATTCTTTTTAAAATCTTATTTTGAGGGGCGCCTGGGTGGCTCAGTGGGTTAAGCCTCTGCCTTTGGCTCAGGTCATGATCCCAGGGTTCTGAGATCGAGCCCCACATTGGGCTCTCTGCTCAGCAGGGAGCCTGCTTCCTCCTCTCTCTCTGCCTGCCTTTCCACCTACTTGTGATCTCTGTCAAATAAATAAATAAAATCTTAAAAAAATAAAATAAAATCTTATTTTGAAATAAATTCAGACATACAGATATGTTACAAAAATAGTTCAGGTGTACCTTCACCCTGTTTTTCCTAAAGTTAACAACTTAGATACCTATAGTATAATTATAAAATCAGGAAATTAACAATAGTAACATACTATTAATTAAACAGATTTTATTTAAATTTTGCTAATTTTTCTCCAATGTCCTTTCCATTTAAGAATCCAGGTCTCATTTTGTTCTTGTGTTTGTTCTTGTTTCCTCCAATCTGTGGCCATTCCTCATTCTTTCCTTGTTTCTTCTGCTCTGATACAGTTATTAATTTTGGCTTTAAAATGTTTTCTCAAGATTAGATTGAGATTATATATTTTTGACAAAAATCCCACAAAAAGAGATGCTGTGCATTCCATCAGAGAATATAGGATACGTCAATGCCTAACCATTTAGTTAAGGCACTGTTGGCTCTGGTTTTTACCATTTTTCTCCTTGTAACAAGTAGGTGTCTTCGGGAGCTACATTGAAATTATGCTAATACTCTGTTTCTCCATAAACTGCACCTTGTCTGCAACAATTATTACTGTGGAGTTCCCCTCATGGTGATTCTGTATTTCCTTCATTCCTAACCCATATTTGTCTGCAGAGAAGGCTGCCCCTTCACCTCTATTTACTTATTTACACAATTATGTACTTTTATAAGTAGAACTCATGGGCATTTGTTTAAATCTATGGTTTAAATCTATCATTATATAAATTTGTAGCTAAAACAGTTTCTGCTTTCACTACTGAGAGCTACTTCTTACTGGCACCTGTACACTACTGACATGCCCCAATTTTTTTGAGCACGTCCTTAGACTCCGGCATTCTATGATGTCTCAGGCTCATCTTGTATTCTCCCTGTCCGTCTCCAGAATCAATCTAAGGAGCGCTGGCTTCTTTTACTGGAGAATGATATTTTGAAATAAAAATCTAGAGACTAAGAGTGCACATTACTACCAGGGTATCGTCATTCTTAAGATTCCTCTCATAAGCAGAAGTAGGAAACATATATATGAATTAGTAACAAAAAAAAGAATATGTATGTATTTTGACAGCATCCCCCACTGATACTATGTTAGTCATTCTGGCTATCTGAAGCTCATTCACTTGAAGATTTCTAAAACAGACCACAGATATTGGTAAGTTTATCACAATCTTTATTTGAAAGCCAGTCTGGCTGGACATAAATCCCTGGGTCACATTTCTGTTGCCTTACATACATTATGGAATTTTATTCTATCATAAAGCATTGCTTTCAAATAGAGTGCTGGCAGTCTTATTTTCTTTCTGCTATAAGTCACATGGTCTTTTTGCCTGGATAACTGAAGCCTTTCTTCTTCACATCTCAATAAATATGTCTTGATGTTTGTTGTTCTGGGTTGATTTTCCAAGGTACATAGTACCTTTTCAATACACAATCTAACAACTTTGTTTCAGGAGGTTTTGTTAAGCACAGACTTTAGTATTTTTGTCTTTCCCTTGCTTTGATTTTGGTTTTCTTTTTTGTGGAGACTTGGATTTTCTTTCCCATCTTCAAATCCTTACCTCTTTCTGTCAAATCTTTATCTCTTTCTTCATTTCTTTTTGATTAAAAAAAAAAATACATAGCTTTCCATTTCCCATTTGGCAAAGGCACTAATCCTTGAGTTTGTTCACTCTGATGTTTCTCCTGGATCTGGGAAAAATCTTGACTCAGAGTTTTACCACCTATGAATTATAGTTTTCACGTTCTGTGGGAATGTCTTTAGGATAAGTGTTTATTCTTATAATCCTGTGGGATTTACTTTGATCCTTTTTAGTTGCTTACTTTTCTGTCAAATAGATAATTTTTCTAATTTCATAGCTCTAGAGTTCCCTACTTGTTATTTTTTTGTGAGATATTCAAATTTAAAGTGATTTACTTAATGAGATGAATGAACTCTATTCCTTTCTCGTACTTTTATTTGGAGCTTCTTTTTTGCATGCCTATACTGTCCCTGTCCTACTTAATTTGGATTCTGTTCCTAGCAGTTTGGACAAAGTTCAGTGTGGAGTTTATTCTGGAAGGGAGGTCTGGCTGGAGAAGTCTGAGAATTCCCAAGGACCATAGCATCCCAGAGCCCCTTTAAGACCGTAGTTTCCAATAACTGTCTACAGTTTTTAATTTTTGCTATTAATATGTTCCTTTAATGAAGAAATTTGTAGAGACTCAAAACAATATCACTGCCATTTTCCAAAAATTGTGAATGATAACTTCAATTTTTCCTTCTAATTCAAGTCACAACAAACTTAATCAGAACAGCAATAGTTAATCTAATCCTAAGATTTCTTTTGCTTTTCTCCTTCCTTCCCACCTTCCCTTCCTCCTTCCCTCTCCAGTAAGCACAAATGATTCACATAAGAAGCAACATGGTCTGGGGGCGCCTGGGTGGCTCAGTCATTAGGTGTCTGCCTTCGGCTCAGGTCATGATCCCAGGGTCCTGGGATGGAGGCCTGCGTTAGGCTCCCGGCTCAGTGGGACGCCTGCTTCTCCCTCTCCCACTCCCCCTGCTTATGCTCCCTCTCTCGCTGTGTGTCTCTCTCAAATAATAAGTAAAATCTAAAAAAAAAAAAAAAGAAAGAAAAGAAAAAGAAAAAGAAGCAACATGGTCTGTGTTCTATTGTTCCTGGCATAAAAATAAAAGAAATGCAAACTTCAATGTATTTTGTCCTTCACCTGACAATTTAAGGCAGGCCTAACGTAAAGAAGGAATGATGGTGATGATAAAAAATAATATATTTTCTTTTGTTTTTATAAAGGAAACTAAGATATTGTAACAAGGTGACAATAACACTTCTATTTATCTGCTCTCTCTATACTTTTCTGTAGTGAAACACTATTTAACATGGTAGTATAAAAGTGGATGATTTGGGGGGCACTTGGGTGGCTCAGTGGGTTTCAGCTTCTGTCTTCAGCTCAGGTCGTGATCTCGAGGTCCTGAAATAGAGCCCCGCGTCAGGCTCTCTGCTCAGTGGGAAGACTGCTTCCCCCTCTCTCTTTGCCTGCCTACTTGTGATCTCTGTCTGTCAAATAAATAAATAAATCTTAAAAAAAAAAAGGTGGATTATTTTGTGCCAAGTACAAGTTTTAAAACGCATCCATGGGACACCTGGGTGGCTCAGTTGGTTAAGTGACTGCCTTTGGCTCAGGTCTTGATCCTGGTGTCCCAGGATTGAGTCCCGGCATTGGGCTCCCTGCTCAGCAGAGAGTCTGCTTCTCTCTCTGACCCTCCCCACCTCATGTTCTCACTTTCTCATTCTCTTTCTTTCTCAAATAAATAAAATACTTAAAAATAAATAAATAAAAAATAAAATCCATCCATAAGTCTCTAGATTAAACACCCATACCATACCAAAACATTTCTTTGTAGCTGTAACAATTAGTACCCACCCTTTCTACAGAAGGGGCTACAAACTCTAATGGCCACAGGAGTCAGGCAAGAAAACATAAATGAGGGTAAGAAAAATATAAAGCTAGAAATATAATTAAATTGTTTTTATTGAACATAATATAAATTATGTGTAATGCTGGTGATTATGTTTTTGAATCTTCAAAAGCTACTAAAGTTTTATGATTTTATTTCTTAATTTATTTTATTATTTTATTTCTTAATTCATTATTCCTTTGATTTGGAATCAGAAACTGATCACTGTTTCCGGGACCAGGGACTGCTCATTACGACAGTGTTGGATCCAGTACGTAGTCAGCACTGTTATACGCAACACAAAATCTGGCCTTGAGTCATTTAATAGGGAGTTTACTACTATATATTTTATGCCAGTAAACAGCTGCTGGTGAGCATGAAGTATTGGCAAACACTGACAGAATTTTGTATACAGGGAATCTACTTTCAGGATTTTTACATAATTTTTGTAATTGAATGCCATCATTATTTAGTTTTCAGTAGTGTACTAATAAACTTAGTTTATATTACTTTAGAAAGGCAAACTGAACAATATTAATTTTCCTTTTTTTTTAAATTTTTATTTATTTATTTGAGATAGAGCGAGAGAGAGAACACAAGTGGGGAAAGGGGTAGAGGGAGAGGGAGAAGCAGGCTCCCCACTGAGCAGGGAGCCCAATGCCGGACTCGATCCTGGGACCCCAGGATCATGACCTGAGCCGAAGGCAGACGCTTAACCGACTGAGCCACCCAGGCGCCCCTAATTTTCCTTCTTAAGTTTGAAGTCAGAGAATCTATTTCACAATTCAGGCCATCATATCCATTTCTGGATACCAACTACAGTAGGAAAGTGGGCCAGATTATTCTATATCTACTACATTTCCTACTGAATCAAGTTCATGAAAACGAGTGAATCAACTAATAAAATTATAATATCCAAAGTGTTCCAATTTTATTACCAACTTGAGTCTTTGAGAAAATATTAGTTGATAAGGCTACATTTTTTTTTTACGTAAATGATATTAAAAATATACCCCTGACCCCCCACTCCCCCGCCAAGGCTTCCTAACACCACATCATGGCTAAGCCATCTATGGGCCACAGGAGTCCCAAGACAGCATTTTTAAGGATAAAAGAACAAAAATTCATTGTGTCATTATATGGGTGTTTTTTGTGTGTAAAAAAGTTAAAAATGAAACCTCACAGTCATGGTAATTAACCTTCTGAACAGGATAACTCTTAGAGATTGACTCATAGGTCAATCAATTTTTTGCGTAATGAATGAACCATACAATACAGTATTTTTCTATAATATGAGGCTTGATGATCTGCAGTGACCATGAGGAGTCTTCTTAAGTTCAGCTAAGCATTCAGATTCACAAGACTACTACAGATCACACTGCATGAGTCTACCAAGATGGATGTAAGACAGCTTGCCAACAGGAGTAGGAGCTTCAAACCTGATATAGGCTTTGCCACAGTCTATATAGCAATTCATATGGGCACCTAGGAGCTATCTTCTCCCAGCTGACAACTTCAGGAGCAAGTATACAGGATTCACACTGCATAGGTGTGGGAACTGCTTTGTCTTTAAATGTTTCATGTTCTGTGGCGCCTAGGTGGCTCAGTTAAGCATCTGCCTTCGGCTCAGGCCATGATCCCCAGATCCTGGGATCAAGTCCTGCATCAAGGCTCCCTGCTCAGCGGAGAGCCTGCTTCTCCCTCACCCTCTGCTGCTCCCCCTGCTCCCCCTGCTTGTGCTCTGTCAAATAAATAAATACAATCTTAAAAAAAAAAATGTCTCTATAAAATGTCACCATCTCAAATTTAAGCTTTGTGTTAGATATGATCACAACAGCCAAAGGAGGATCACGTCTAGGTAACTTTTTCTAAGTATGACCTATACAGATTTTTAAAAAAATATTTTATTTTTAAGTAATTGCTACCCCAACATGGGGCTCAAATCTGCAACCCCGAGATCAAAAGTCACATGCTCCACCAACTGAGCCAGCGCAGTGCCCCTACATTTGTATGTTAAAACTTCCCCTCAATACACAAAAAAGCTATCTCCTAAAGTTGGGGCTCATTAAGGAACCATATCCAAATTAGCTCTTGTCATTTAAAAAGGTTAATCAATGCTACAAATAAATCACTATGAGTAATATTATTATCTGTGCTTTCATCAGCTACAATATGGAATATAACAAATGACTTAAATTCTTGTCCTTCTGTTCATAGTAATCTATTCACTATGAGCTAGTGTATTTGCATTTGCACTTACGTATATAAATGCTCAGTCTAGTTGGGACACATTTTTTGCTGGACCCAAACTCAACATTAAAAAAAAGTTTTGATTCACATGTAATATTTTTTTCTTAAAAATCTGTAACTGCTCATCAGCCATTGAGTAATATATGGAATTGCTCAATCACTATATTGTATACTTGAAACTAAACACTGTATGTCTAAGTACAATGGAATTAAAAGAAAAGATATACAGATATCTATATATATCTATATACATAGATACATATAATGAACCATACAATACAAGATTTTTCTGTACAATGAGGCCTGATGATCTGCAGTGCCCACGAGGAGTCTTCTTCAGCTCAGCTAAGCATTCAGAAACAAATCTTAGCATTAAGAAACAAATCTTAAAACTGTAGTTCTCCCCTTGTCCCTCCTAATTTCTCCATTAGGTATCTTTTCCCATACCCATCATATTACTACAGTACTGTTTCATAACACTACATGTATGGACTGAATTATTCCCCCCTTAAACTCATGTTAAAGCCCCCATCCCCAATGTGACTGTATTTGGAGATGGGGTCTTAGTGAGATAATTATTGTTAAATGATATAAAAAAGGTAGAGCCACAATCAACAGGGCTGGTGCCCTTTTAGAAAAGGAAAAATACCAGATCACTCTCTCACTACACACACACATAGAGGCCACATGAGGCAGAGAGAAGGAAGCCATTTGTAAGCCAGGAAGAAAGTCTTCACCAGAACTTGAGTCTGCTGGCACTCCCTCTGGGACTTTAGCCTTCAAAACTGGGGAAAAATAAATTTCCCTTGTTAAAGCCACCAAGCTCGATATCCTGTTATGGCAGACAGGGCAGACTAAGATTATAGATTAAGTTGTATTATTTTGCCATGTTGAATTTAGACTTTATATCAGAAATCACATTAGTAACGGCCACAAGAGAATCATCTGTAGCTTACTTAACCTTTTGTAACCATAGGAATATTCTTCACTGCTGCCAACAAGTCACCTTCCCATTTTTCTTTCTCTTGTTTTTTCAATATGTGACAGATACATGAATATAATAATTTTTTTTACTTTAACTATATCATAAGAAAAACGAAATGTAAATACTAGGCTAAGCAACTGAGACTAAGCCCAATTTCAGGGGACAGAGAGGACTAAGGTAAACTGGAGAATGCAAATTCTAAGGAAAGTCAAACATTACTCAGGTACAGCTCACTGCTGATAGGCAAAAACAAACCTCCATTGTTATCAGCTCTTCTAATTTCCAATTTTAAATGTTCACAGCAAGTTCAAATTAAAAAAACAAAACAAAACAAAACACAACCACACACACGTGGAAACATGTTGTCACAAAAATCTGTATATGAATGTTCACGGTGGCATTACTCATAATAGCCAAAAAGTGAAAACAACTCAAATGTCCATCAACTCAAGAGTGAATTAACAAAATGTGGTGTATCTATATAAGGAAATATTATTCAGTCATAGGGGTAGGTAAAAAGTGGCAAGTGACTGCTTAATTATTACAGGGTTTCTTCATGGGGTGATAGAAATCTTCTATAATTAGATGGTGGTGATGATTGCACAACATTGTAAATATACAAAAAAAAAAACACTGAATGGTATACTTTAAAATGCTGACTTTCACCTTAATTAAAAACAAAACAATACAAAAAACAAAGCAACACTGTATAAACCAAAAAAAAAAAAAAAAAAGTTTTCAGGCCAAATCAGGTTTGTAAGCTGCCTATCTACAATTTCTATTCTCTATTAAAGATTCTCAAGTGGTAGTCTTTACCCATTCTGCATATAGGCAGAAGTGTATGACACAAAAGCTAACAAAAGGAAAGTCTTTTTCCAATTAGCAGAAAGAAACCAAAGGTTAGGATTTCCCTCAACTTTGTTTTTCCTCATACTTCTTTTTTAGTGTTCTGGTACCTTCCAAATTAGAATATAGTATCTAACATGGAGTGAAAATATACATTAAACTTTATGGTGTCCTAGAAGAATAGTAACTTGTGGTAGTATACCACCAAACAAGATATCCTGGGTCTTAGATAGTAAAGGGCTTACATTATACCTAACACTTGCTTTGAAATCTATCATCTATCACAGTTTGAGAAGAACAAGTCAGCAAGTATTTGAGAGCTTCAAGCTTGGTAGTATGACTGATCCTAATGTAAGTAGGAAAAAAAATAGTATTTAATTAAGTGCTAGCAGAACTTAGAAAAAGATCAAAATTCTGAGATTCCAGATGGCCCTGAATGACTAGAATTTCCAGAGTGCAAGAAAAGTATCTCAGAGAGATAAAAGCATGATAAGGACACAGAAGGAATGCCCAAGACAAGGAGAAAATGCATCTAGATAACCCGGAACCAGTGATGATGTAAAAAACTAGTGGGAGATAACACCAGAAACATCATTCGAGGCCAGACTATGAGATTCTGAATGCCAGTTTAAGAAATTCAGACTTTTTCAAAGACAATTTCAATTACCTTTGAAATAAAAAACTGATTTAATTACTCAGTGAACATTTTAAGACATATGATGCCATCTTTGGATCTTTTCTTTGCTTATTTTTACAAGTAACTCATTTCTTCTTGGCACTTATACAAAAAAAAATAATTTTACTAAGGTTGGATACAAAGCATAGCAATTCAACAAAGAAAAATCTATTTTAGCTGCAAGAATGAGAGTAGCTGTTTTATTCTTTCCGTAGTTCCTGTTTATTTTTTTCCTTCCTGATGTCTGATTTCCAAATATCCCTGCTTTCCTTCCCCTCCCTGCCCAAAGGCAGTGTTTATTTACGTCTGAAAGTAATAAAAATGACAAGCCAGAATCCCATTTCTTTGGTCTTGCTTGGAAAAGAACACAGTAACTACATTTAAGAGGATGGAGTAAGAGAGGGGGCTGTAGAGGCTGAATAAAAATGTCAACTCCCACAAATTATGTGTTTCTGTAGCATCTAAAGTACACAAACCCCAGAGAAAGACCAAAGACTGCCCAGGTGTGAACACTGGGTATGCCACTAACAGGCTGTGTGACCCTGGGAAAGTCACTCAAATTTCTCCTTGACTCCCTTTGCTCATTTGGAACAAAACAAAACAAAACACAAAAAAACCCCACAAAAAACCCGAAATACTACCTACCTATCATACCTAACAGAGTGGTTGTGAAGATTATATGACTTAACACACGTAAAGCACTGAGCACAGTACTTGGCACAAGGTCAATGGTATGTGTCAGCTATTTTACCCACTTTAATGTAAGCTTCACAAAAGCAAGGATTTGTCTTTCCTTATTGAAGTCTCATGTCTAAAATGGTGCTTAACACAGAGCAGGTGTACAGTAAGTACTTCCTAAATGAGTGAGCAACATTTTGCTACTGGAGTAAAAGAAACAGAAGAGACACTATTTAAAAGAGAAAGGAGAAAACCAAAGAAGGTTAAATGTCTTGCTCCTCTTCATGTGCTACTTTTTAAACAGATGTCCTCCCCCACAGCCTCTCTGTTAACTGTGTTTAGTGTTAAAATATCAGTATTCACTGAGGAATATTTTCAGGAACAGCTGTCTGAAAGACTCTGCTGTATTTAAATAAATACAAGGTTAGGAGGAAACTGCCTCTGTAACCTTGCTATCCAAAGTGTGATTCTCTGACCAGCAGCCTCAGCATCACCTAGGTCCTTGGTAACTAAAATGGCAAATCATCAACTTCATACAAGACCAATGTCCTCAGTGTCTGCACTGTAAAAAGATCACCAGATAAACAGCACGCATATTAAAGTTTGAGAAGTACAGCCCTAGATCACTCTAGTTGAAGAGTACAGGCGATGTAAGACCAGGGTTCAAATCTAGACTCTGACCGTTTATTATACATAGGACCCAGGGCAAGTTTATAAACTTCCCAATTACCTCATCTATAAAATTGAAACCATAATAACAGCAGTTCCGTCAAGGAGATACTATGATGACTGAAAATGCATGTGTAGCGTTTGGTGGACTGCAAAGTAACACAGCTAGGGGGAATGTAAAATGGCCCCGCAGCTGTAAAAAGCGGTATGGCAGATCTGCAAGCTACCATATGATCCAGCAATTCCACTTCTAGGTATATACCCAAAAGAAGTGAAAGCAGTGACTCAAACAGCTATTTGTACACCCATGTTCCTACCAGCAATATTCACAACAGCCAAAAGGTAGAAGAAAGCCAACTATCTACAGATAGATGAATAAACAAATGTGATAAACACATACAACGGAATATTTTTCAGCCTATCATTATGCTCAGTGAAATTAGCCAGTCAAATATTCTATGAACAAATATTCTATGATTTCTTGGACAGAACATCACAAGAGTTAGGCAAATTCACAGAGATGGAAAGCAGAATAGTGGATGCCAGGGGCTGGGGGGTGCAGGGGTAAATGGGGAGTCAGTATTTAACTGGCAGAGTTTCAGATGGGGAAGATGACTCTGGAAATGGACGGTGGTGACAGATGCCCAACAAAGTGAATGCCCTTAATGCCACGGAATTGTATACTTAAAAATGGTTAAAATGATAAATTTTATGTTATGCATATTTCACTACAATAATTAAAGAGTTCAATAAAGTATCTTTGCATTCTTAAAATTAGCAAAAAATATGTTGTGATGACCTGAACACTTTTTATTTAAATTTTCTAAATGTACAATATAAAAGAGGAAACGTACTCAATGGCCTTTTGCTTCTTATTTTTCATTAAAGAAAAGAAAAATGAATCTCCCTCTACAGGAAGACTTCCAATTTTTCAAACTGAAAGAATTCTAATTAATATAGTTGGAAATAGAAGTGGAAGAAGAGAGAAGAAATTACAAAACAAAGCAAAACAAAACACACAAAAAAAAACCTTGTTTAGGTGCTTCTTCCTCCTTTTTAGTCTCCTCATCCTCTAAGCTGGGACTTTCCCGGGAAGAGTTGTCCTGTTGGCTAGAGTTTTTCAGTAGCACGGGATCAATCTGTGCTTTCAGGAGGGCAAGAGTCTCAGCCAACTCGTTTCGATTTCTAAATAAGGGAAAAAAACAAAACAGCATAAAAATCTTAATCCTGTCCTAAAGAGCTTTCAGAATAATACCTATTAGAAATTAGAATTTTAAAAAGAAAAACACATTTAAGAACATCCATAACACTGGTGCACCTCATCTTAATTAACCTTGAATCTAACTATTAGGAAAGAAAGCATATGAAAATATATTATTTTCCAAAACGGAAGAAACGTACACCCTACGGATTAAAATGGCAATGTGAATCTCTTTGGCTGAAAAGAACAGCAGGAACAAAATTAAACAAAAATCAAAGTTAGATAATTTTTAAAAGTCCTATGCAGTCTCTAAAGAGTACAAAAGCAATGTAAAATTTCCTTGAAGAAGCACTTTTTAAAAAATGGATCACATTATTGATTCATTTGTGAAAAAGAACTCTGTTCTACCTAGAGAAAGAATAACATTTGATACTGTTATAAAATTATGATCCAGGTCTGAGTAATTATAGCAAAGTCAGCTCTTACAACACAGCTAAAAAACCTAAGAATTCAGGAAACTGAATGTTGTTCTGTCAATTACAGTTTACAACTACAGAATGAGAATTCAATTTGAACCAAAAATACAAGAAAATCCCAAGTAAATCAGATTTAACCTATTAATTCTCTATCTTTAATACCCAGACCAGAGTTGTGTTAGATGGCTGATTTAAATGCCACCTATAAACAAGAAAGCTCACTTGGGTATTTCTCCTTCTCAGATAAGCAATGTGTAACAGTGAAGAGAAAAAGGAAACCCTGGACTAAAAGTTGGAAAAGTCAGTTCTAGATCTGCCACTGAGTTAATTAATCAACACCATGAGATTCCCCTCTATGTTGTCAAAACACTGTGTATGCACCTCTAATCCTATGTAGTTCCCATTCAGATGAAATTACTTCTGTTCTTGTCTGTCATGCCACACGTGTTCTCTATTCTCCTGTCCCCTGCAACCTCTACCCCAGCTCAACTCTGGTGATGAGAGCAGGGACAGTGCCTTATGAAGTAGGCTCTTAAGTCAGGAAATATTTAATGAATAAGAAGAATTCCTGTTCTAACCTAGATGGCTAAGTGCTCCTGTACAAGTCCTGTAACTTCACTAGGCTTCAGCTTCCTTATCTATAGAATAAAAGACAGGATTCATTCGAATGTTATTAAAATGGCCTCCTAGGGAGAATAATTGCCACTGACGGACAATTTTTCAGTAATTAAAATGATAACCATTTTGTCATTATGTGTGGGAATGAGCACATGGGTTTATACATGTTATTAATATTGTGTATGAGAATGCATTCATAGGTTACACATATTATAAATAAAATGAAGTTTTAGAATTTTAATTATCTAATAGTAAGAGGTCTGATTAAGATCAGATGCTTTTCAAGAATCCTCTCTGGCACTGCCTCCACTTCACAAAAAATTACCTTAAAACTTAGAGACATGAAAAAAATTTATTTTGGGGACGCCTGGAGGGCTCAGTTGTTTATGCACCTGTCTGCCTTCAGCTCAGATAGTGTCCCGCATCGGCTCCTTGCTCAGTGGGGAGCCTGCTTCTCCCTCTGCCAGCCACTCCCCCTACTTCTGCTCTCTCTCTCTCTCTCTCTGACAGATAAATAAATACAATCTTTTAAAAAAATTGTTTTTGGCCAAGTTCCTATTTCCTAACTTCATTATACCAACATGCTTCTAACCTAAAGCTTTATCCACTTAATGTTATTACTGTGCTTAGTACACTAAGATTTCCATATGTAAAAAGTGTCTCAAGCTTGTTATTTTTTGAAGTCATGCTGGGAACTGAATTTAAATTGTTCACTATACCTATTTTAAAAAGCTTCCAAGCATTAGAAAAGAACCAATACTGCTACAAAATCCATGTCAATTACTAGACTACAAAACAACCGAATTAAGCAGAAAAATTTATTGGAGAACTCCCTAAAAAGCCTTAACCTGACTACTGTGTTAAAATGCAAGCTTCACGCAGTCATAATTATATGAAAACAGGAAACTACCCATCTTTGGAATTCTATTTTGATCTAAAGATGAGATTAAATCCCAAATTTGAACTAGTCAGAGGGGATTTTTATAAATAAACATATATTCAAATTATACCCAAAACTCTTACCACTATCTATAGAAACTCTTAAAATAGACTATGGACGCTAACAATTCAGTGCTCTGCTCTCTCTCCTTCCATTGCTGGCTCTGTTTGCTCTAAAACATTCCTTCACTCAGGTATACTAGATATATCCCTCCAAAATACCATTCTCTCTCTCTCTCTCTTTCTCTCACTCTCTCACTCTCTCAGGATGTAAGGTGTTTGCACTTCTGCTCTTAGCCTGGAATGTGTTCCGCATGGCTACCCCAACTATTCTTTCTAAGACAAGCACAGAATGAATAAACAACTGTGGTATATCCCTACAAGGCAATACTATTTAGCGATAAAAAAGAACAAAGTACTGATTTAACTACATAAATGAACCTTGAAATGATTATGCTCTCCAAAAGAAGCTAGACACAATGGCCACATATTGTATGATTCTGTTTATGAAATGTCTGGAATAGCAAATTACAGAAACAGAAAGCAGACAGGGAGAATGGTGATTAAAACTGCTAATGTGCAGGGTATGCAGTATAGGATTTCTTTATGGGGTGAGGAAAATGTCCTGGAATTTGATAGCAGTGGTGAATATACTAAAAACCACTGAATTGTATTAAAAACAAAAATAAGGGGTGCCTGGGTAGCTCGGTTTGCCGCCCAACTCTTGATTTTTGGCTCAGGTCATAGTCTCAGGGTGGTGAGATGGAGCCTAGCTTTGGGCTCCACACTCAGCAGGGAGTCTGAGATTCTCCCTCTCTCCCTCCCCACGCCCCTCACCCACTGATGCATGTGTGCATGCTCTCTCTCCTGAATTAAATAAATCACTCTTTAAAAAAAAACAAACCAAAACAAAAACAAAAATGATGATGGCTTGGATAAGAACACAGCTATAAAGGGGATGAGGAATGGTCACACTGGATACACTTTGCATGGAGAGCTGTTTGGATCTGCTGATATAGTGAATGTGACAGGAGAGGAAAACGAAAAGTCAAATTTTGTGACCCAAGTTTTAGATCTAAGCAAGTGAAAGGATGTGACTGCTATTAACTGAGACGGGACAAATATGTTGCAGGGGAAAGGGTAGAAGGTCAGATTAACAAGCAGATTGACCGACTCTGACTAAATAGATTCTAAACTCTTGCATTGCATTATCTGTATCTGAAGTTAATTTAGACTTTGGTGAAACGGAGTATATCATCCTATCTATTATGTTGTGGAATATGATTTCTTCTAGTCTAAGGGTTGTTCAGAGTTAAGACTTAGTGAAAGGGATTAAACCTTTAAGAATCAATTGAACTGACAGTACAATATTGTAACAAAACAAAACAAAAACAAAGCCAAGCACTGGCATCATCTTCTGCCAAGTATCTGGGTCCTAAAGACCACACACCAGAATGATCTCCATCACAGATCACAATTATGACCCTCTATTATCATTTACTACTTCCCCATATCTTTTTCCCACAATTTGGAACTCTTACGAAACTGCATTGCATCTATTTCCATGGCACAGCACAGTGTGAATATAGCAATTCTTTTTAAGTATCTATAGTATATGATTACAGGGTCCACCAATAATATTCCATCTTTTTTCATTTGAATCCAAATTAATAGGTGACAAAACAGGGAGGATAATGGAGTATGACAGTATTTCTTATGGGGGCCAAGAACCTGAAGGAAGACATTAATGAGTAGTATCAACAGCAGTAGTATCAATAACAGAAGTTAACATAAGTAATTACTATGTTCCAGGCACTACTCCAAGCACTTTACATGAACTAGTTCATATAATCCCAATCTAACCTGATTAAATAGGTACTATACTCACCCCTCATTTTATAGAGGAGGAAGTGAGGACATTACAGAGAGGTATAGTAATTTGCCTAACATCATGGTTAGTACAGATTAAAGGCAGAATTGAATTATAGTCTGACTTCCAAGACCATCTTCTCAATCACTGTACTATACTAGCAGCATATGGTTTAGAAATGTCTTTGACAGAGTTTGTCATTTTGGATACATGAAAACGCGACACACTGTTTATTTAGAATTTGGCTTTTTGAGAATGACTGTCAAACCATTACAATTCTTAAAACATTTATTGATGTAAAATTTACAAACTTTGAATGAAAGTGTTCTTAGTGTTCAGTTAATCAGTTATAACATTTTGGTTGCTTTCAAGTTTTGGCAAGTATGAACAAAGCTGCTATAAACATTTGTTTGTAGGTTTTTGTGTGGACATAACTCTTTAACTCCTTTGGGCAAATACCAAGGAGTATTTGGTTGCTGGATCATATGGTGTTTAATTTTATAAAAAACCATCAAACTGTATTCCAAAGCAGTTTTGCATTTCCACCAGCAATGGTTGAGAGTTCCTGTTGCTTTACATCCTCATCAGCATCTGCTGTTGTCAGTGTTCTGGATTTTGGCCATTCTAATAGGCATACAGTAGTATCTCATTTTAATTTACATTTCACTGATGATATATGATGTGAACCACTTTTCATGTGTATATCCATACAAATATATGTGTATATTTGCCATCTGTGTATCTTCGTTGGCAACATGTTGTTAAGGTCTTTGGTCCATTTTATATCAGGTTGTTGTTTTTTTCCCCTTTTTTTTGAAGATCTATTTATTTTTTTTAAAGAAAGAAAGAGAGAGAGGGCGAGCAAGTGTGAACAGGGTAAGGAGCAGAAAGAGAGGGAGAAGGCTAGCAGATTCCCCACTGAGCAGGAAGCCCAAGGTGGACCCAACCCCATGACCTGGAGATCACAATCTGAGCTGAAATCAAGAGCTGGATACTCAACCAAATGCCCCTTAAATCAGGTTGTTTTCTTATTGTTGAGTTAAGTGTTTTTTATATATTTTGGATAATAGGCCTTTATCAAATACATCCTTGGTAAATATTTCCTCCCAGTCTATGGCTTAGCTTTTCATTATCTTGACAGTTTACAGAGCAGAAATTCTTAATTATAACAAAGTCCAGCTTTTATCACTTCTTTTTTGCATGGATTATGCCTTTGGTGTTATACCAAAGAAGTTACCGCCAAACCCCAAATCATCTAGATTTGTTTATGTTATCTTCTTGGAGTTTTATAGTTTTGCATTTATAAGGAGGTCTATAATTAATTTTGAATTAATTTTTGTTAAGGATGTAAGGTCTGTATCTAGATTCACTGTTCTGCATATGGATATCCTTTTTTTCCCCCAGTATTATCTTTTCTGCACTGTACTGCCTTTGCACCTTCATATGGGCTTATTTCAAGGCTCCCTATTCTGCTACACTATGTATTTGTCTAGTATTTTTGTGTTTTGTTTGGTTTGTTTTGGTTTGGTGATCTCTGCATCCAACTTGGGGCTCAAACTTAAAATTCTAAGATTGAGAGTCCCATGCTTCACTGACTGAGCCAGCCAGGTGTCCCTATATCTGTCTCTTCTTTTTACTAATACCACACTGTCTTAATTACAACTTTATACAGGTTGTGAAGTCGGTTAGTGTCAGTCTTCTAACTTAGTTTTTCTTCAATATTGTGTTGACTACTCTGGGCTTTTTGCCTTTACATATAGATTTTTTAAAAAGTTTGTCAATATCCACAAAATAATGTGCAGGAGTTTTGATTATGACTGCATTAAGTCTATAGATTTTAAGTTGAGAAGAAGTGACACCAGGAAAATATTAATTGTTCCTATCCACAAATATGGAACATGTCTCATTTTATTTAGCTCTTCTTGGGTTCTTTCATCAGTTTTATATTTTTCCTAAGATAGATTTGTTCATATTTTATTTGATTTACTGATTTTATTTGATTAAGTATTTCAATTTTGGGGGAATCATATAAATGGTATTGTGTTTTAGATTTCAGATTCTACATGTTCATTGATGATATATAGGAAAGTAATGGACATTTGTATATTAACTTCATCTCCTGCCACCCTGCTATAATCACTTATAAAATCCAGGAATGTTTTTTGTTAACTCGCTCAGACTTTCTACAAAAATGATGAACATCTCATCTGCACATAAAGACAGCTTTATTTTTTCCTTCCCAATCTCTCTCTCTTAATCCCTTTACTTCTCTTAGTACATTAGCTAGGACTTCAAGTATGATGTTGAAAAAAATTTTTTGAGGATTTCTGCATCTTTATTCCTGAGAGATATTGGTCTAAAGTTTTCCCATCTTGTAATATCTTTACCTCATTTTGTTATTAGGGTAATGCTGGCCTTACAAAATGAGTCAGGAATTATCCCTGTTCTATCTTCTGAAAGAGACTGAAGAGAACTGGTATAATTCCTCCCTTAAATGTTTGGTGGAATTCACTAGTGAACCCATCTGGGCTTGGTGCTTTCTGTTTTAGGTTATTAACTACTGGTACAATTTCTTTAACAGAGAGAGCCCTGTTCATATTTGTCTGTTTCTTCTGGTGAAAATTTTGGCAGATTCTGTCTTTTAAGGAATTCGCCCATTTCATCAAGGTTACCAATTTGTGGGCATGGAGTTGTTCATGGTATTCCTTAATTATCCTTTTGATGTTAATGGAATTTGTAGAGACGTCCCTTTTTTCATTTCTGATTATCACTAATTTGTGTCTGCTCTCTCTTTTTTTCTTAGCTAGCCTGGCTAGTGGGTTATCAATCTTAACTAATCTTTTCAAAGAACCAGCCTTTAGAAGTTTCTTCTAAGTATTGCTTTCACTGAAAATTTTCAACCACAAATTTTGATATATTTTATTTTCATTTTCATTTAATTAAAAATAATTTAAACAATCTGTCTTGAGAGGTCTTCTTGGATCCATGTGTTATGATGACGTATATTACCTAATATCTAAACATGCGGGAATTTTAAAGATCTCATTCTATAACTGATTTCTAGTTTAATTCCATTTTGCAGTCTGAGAACAGACACTGTATATTGTCTAGGTATTAAATTTTCAGAAGATCAAATATAGAAATTTCCTTTTTTATGGATCTCTATTTTTATAAAAATATTCCGTCTGATTTTAAGTTGCAAAATTCAGTTACATTTTTTTTATTTTTATTTTTTTATTTTTTTTTTTTTAAAGATTTTATTTATTTATTTGTCAGAGAGAGCGAGAGAGCGAGGAGCGATAGAGTGAGCACAGGCAGACAGAGTGGCAGGCAGAGGCAGAGGGAGAAGCAGGCTCCCCGCTGAGCAAGGAGCCCGATGTGGGACTCGATCCCAGGACGCCGGGATCATGACCTGAGCCGAAGGCAGTCGCTTAACCAACTGAGCCACCCAGGCGCCCCCAAAATTCAGTTACATTTTAAATTTTATCAATCATTTAGAAAGGCTGTAGTACAGCTTTTAAAAAAAACCAGAATTCTAAAGTCAAGATAACTTTTGTCATATAATCTTCTTTTCAGAGTTAGGCAGAAACATGTTTCCAACACCAGAAATATCCAGAAAATTAGCCTTACTTTAAAGAAATAGTTTTAAGAAAGGGAAGCAGATTTTTCATTTCACTAGTAAAAAAACAACATTCATCAATGAGAGAAAAATATCGAGGTATACTCTATTAAATAAAAAAGTCAAAATTCTACTTGCTTTACTTGCTCTTCACTAATTATCTCACTTTCTAAGGCAATTTCTTGCTAAAAAGATTTTTGCCTCTGTAAACACCCTAATCCTACAATTTTAGAAAATGTTTTTAATATCTATCAGTTTTAAGACAAGAATTTCTCTGCAATATAAAAAAGCAAATGTTCTCACTTCTATAAGCTCAGTTCTATTTTCCCACAATTTGTATTCACTGATCCTGGCTCAGTGCTTGAGAGAAATACTTAAACAAATCAATCCTTTAAATGTTCAAAGATAATTCTATGTCCCTAAATTTCTTCTGGATCAAATATTTTCAGTTCATTGAATCATCTTCTTTGTGGTTCTTCACATACAGGACTTACTCTACTATATTAATGATCTTCTTAGAGTTTGGCATCCTAATCTAAATACCAGACTCCAGGAAGGATGGCATCAGGGCCAAGTAGAATAATGTCGTACATATTATTTGGGGCACATAATGTATTTAGTTGGCGACAGGCAGGAAAAATACAATGCTTTTTACATTTAATATTCACAAAATTAGGAGACTTCTATGAACAAGACAGTTCACCACATTTGTCAAAAGTAGTACTATTATATCAATTTAAAGGAACTGAAATGCCACATCACAGAACATGTCAAGTATATGAAGCACAAACAGACCAAATTGAGGATTTGTGGAAAACTATGGTACTTCCCAGAAAATACACATATTAAATAAAACTAAGAGCTACTATTTACAATAAAAGGGACTTCCACAAGTGCTTAAAGTTCATCTACAGATTCTAGAGCTGTACTATATTCATTAGTATGACCACAATTGCTCAGCATCGTACTTAATTACACAAGTTGGTATGTAATATAAATTTATATAGTCCTCAAAATAACTTTACTATCATCCTCATTTTAAAGTGCAGGAAAGAGAATATCAAAGAAATTAAGCAATCTGCCTTCAGATGGTAAGCAACGGAACCCAGATTTAAACACAGTTAACTCTAAACACATCTCCTAAATACCTCTCTAACATCATCCATTAGGGTATGATCTAATTGAAACACTATGCATTAGAAATTGTTTAAAGCATTACAACTCATCAATAATAATCATAATTATTTTTCTCTGTCACATTTTCTTCGTCTACAAAATAGGAGAGAATATCTCTTAAATAACTATGCAAGGCTGATAGAGGAAATAGTAGAAGTGGTAAGACATGAAAAGAATTTCATTCAGTGTATGTATTCATAAGGAGAGATGGTAAGTGAATTTTATTTCAGGACTACTTTGATAATTTCCATTTAGTAGATTAACTATATGGAGAACCATAATATAGTATGATTGATGGGTGCTTATAAAACATTCCCCTATAAACTCACTCAATTCACATTTATTCTTAAGGCATGAAAGTTGAGCTTCCCTGACCCAAATAAATACTCTAAATTTCCACAGATTATCTCTTTAAAACATTAATAACCACTAACAAAAATCTGCTAAAACTCAAAATGAGCAAAATCAGAGACTTGAGTTGAAGTCAAGAAGTTTTTCATAAGCCAGTTATACATTCACTAGTTTTCCCCACTTTAGTTACAGATTTATTTATAGATCCTGATCATTTCAAAATTAAGATAAACTGTGGATATTAATGGAATAAATTCTAAATTCTTACACTGTAAAAAACAGAATATTAGAGACACAAAGATTCTTCTTTTTAAGATTTTTTTATTTGAAAGAGAGACAGAGCATACAAGAGCAGCGGGGAGGGACAGAGAGAGAGAGAGAATCTCCAGCATACTCCCTGCTGAGCGAGGAGCCAAATGCAGGGCTAGATTCCACAACCCCAAGAACATGACCTGAGCTGAAATCAAGAGACGGAGGCTTAACCAACTGAGCCAACCAGGTGCCCCAGAGGTATAACGATTCTGAATAATGATCCCAGTGTCACTGACTAAAAAATAAAAATTTTATTTTAAGTTTTACATGGAATGTTTTCCCTCAAATATATCTATCAATACAAATAAGAGGGGGTGGCTCAGTTGGTAGAATATGCAACTTCTGATGTCAGGATTATGGATTTGAGCCCCAAAGAGGTTCAGATTACTAAAAAATAAAATATAATAAAAAATACAAATAAGAAACCAAGATTTTTTTAAAAAAGGACTATGCCCAAAAAAGTGCAAAATATTCCTCAGATTTCTTCAGAACCCTAGTAAAGAAACATATGTACAGTAAAGATTAAAAATATACTAAAGTGCAAAAATGAACTGGCCAAATTAAAACAATTAGAAATAAATAAATAATATCTAATAGAAAATTATAGCTAGATAAGAACCAAATACTGCTTCTCTTGTATTCCTGTCTAACGATGGGTTTTTCTTTGCATTACCTTTCGTCAGATTCCAGCTTCCTAAAGTATAAGGTACATGTGCTGATAATGGACCACCATGTTAAATATATTTGTTTGAGAAATAATTAAGGGTCCACTATGGGTATTGTGCTGGGCACTAGGCTAGGTCCTGGCAAGTCCCCAACTCCACAAAAAAAGGACTGCCTTAGCCTCAGAGATTATATTCTTATACAGAAGAGATTAAAGAAACACACAAATAAATGTGAAAAGATTCCAATAAAAGATACCTGACAATGCATTTCCATGAAGAGCCATCTTGATCATCTTGTTCTTCTATGTACATTCTGACATTATGATCTTGGTCCAACTGGTACCAGTACATGAGGCCATCTTTGTCTCGGCCAATTGGTTGGAGACGCATGGTATCAGCATCCTCCTCATTGATAATATTCTTGAATTTGAGATTGTCATCAAACTGACACTCGCAGAGGTACTGGAAAATAGTCAAAACATGGTTTAAAATACCCCATTACCTAAATGTGGTATGTTTAACCACAGAACTAATTCAGAGATGGGAGCAGAAAAAACATGTATAGTTTATCCATCTTTCACTATCCTCTCCCCACTTTGGTACAACCTGTTTAGAATAAGCAATTTAAAGAGATATTATTTCAAGTTAACACTTTAGTATTACTTAAATTTACAGGTTTAGTATTATCAATGACACAAAAATCATGTTATATTTCAAAAGCACTTGTGTACTAGTCTCCAAAATTACATTACATATAAAATTTTCAATGATTCTTTCTATTAAAGCTTTTAGATAACATTATTCTTGAAACAACTATTGGTGAATTAATTAAAATAATTGTAAAAGATAATAAATTCATTACCTTTAGGAGTGCTAGTTTGCATTCAACACTCATTTCAAGATAGCCCTTCTTCTCCATCTCCCATGCCCAAGTGCTATTAAACTCTTGGCATATCTGTCAAACAAAGTTAATATCTTAATACACAAAAGCAATTTATATTTACATTGCTATTTTATTGTATAATTATATTAACTATACTTATTTATACATATTTATAATGGAACAAGTTTATAACAAATACATTCCAAGCCAAACGCATCCTTAAATACACCAGAAATGCTTACTTGTGACTAATGACTGAATTTAAGGTAGGTAGTGATCTCTAGAGCTCTCTCCTTTGCCCTCAAGAATTTTATACATGTTTTATGGCACATTTTCCCAAATGCAAAAATTATCTAATTCCCCTTCCAAGTGGCCTAGAAGTTCCTTGAGGACAATAGTTTATTTATCTCCATGCCTAGAATAGAGGTAGGCGTTCAAAAATCATGTCAAATTATAGACACATTATTAAAAGAGAGATTTTATTTTATTTATTTATTTGATTTATTTGAGAGAGAGAGAGAGAGAATGGAGAGAGAGAATGGAGAATGCTCTGAGTGCAGAGCCCAATGTGAGGCTCAATCCCATGATCCCAAGATCACGACCTGAGCTAAAATCAAGAGTAGGATGCTGAGCTACCCAGGCCCCCTGTAGGCACATTTTTTAAAAAGCCATTCTCCACCTCAATGTCCTCATTTTTTTGCGTAAAGATCCCTTTGCTTGTCATCTGAGACCTTCTAAAATGTGGCAATAACTTACATTTCTAGGTTTCTCTCCCTATACAAGCATTTCAGGAAAATCAGAGCTACTATAACAATCTGAGGAAAGAAGATATGGATAACCACACCACTCAATAATAAGGATTAATCAGGAGAAATGCCATGGGTTGTATGACCTCTGTGAGCCAGCTTCTTCAGCAATAAAAGGGGAACAGTAACAATACTGATCTTAAATGTTACAAACAGGCATGAAAAATGATACAAAGTGTCTAGTGACTCCATGCTCTTTGCTCTTATCCAAGAGGCAAGGAGTATAATGAAGGTCAAGAGAGAACCAACCAAGGGACAAGATTATTTGGAGGCCTGGGCAATTAGCTAGATAGGCAGGCAGGAAAAACATAAGCAGGCCAAGTGGAATTACTTATATAATCATATTAACCTAAGAATAAGACCAAGCTGGCCCTCCTAGGAATGTTGCCCTTTTCCTGTTCAGCACCAGTGTAATCGTTTTTTACCAACTATATAATAAAATCATACGAGATTATTGTTAGGATAGAAAGTGAAAATAAGGCAAGCAATAAGGCCAAGAATGACATAATGGGAGATCTCCAAAGGCACAAAGGAGAATAAGCTCTCCATTCTCTGGAATACCACATGTTTCTGGCTGACAGCACTACATACTGTAGAGAGAAAAAAAACTGATATACAAAGGAAAAGGAAATTTGGCAAATATTACATAGGGAGGACCCTAAAGTAATTATATCAAAAGCTAAAAGGTCAGAATCTGAAGGATCTTTTGACAAAGAATATATATAAATGGCCAACAAGGATAGGAAAATATGATTATCATTAGTCATTAAGGAAACGCATATCAAAACCACAATGGAATAGTACTTCATATCCATAAGGACAGTTGTAATCAAAAAAGAAAAGACTCGCAGCTCAGTGATCTCAGGGTCCTGAGATCCAGCCCCACATCCGGCTCCGTGCTCAGCTGAGTGGCGAGTCTGCTGGAGTTTCTCTCTCTCCCTCTCCCTCTACCCCACCCCAAGATCACATGCTGGCACTCTCTCTCTCTTGCAAACAAAAAATAAATCTTTAAGAAAATAGTAAATGGTGTGAGGATGTGGAGAGACCAAAATGCACAGGTTGTTGATGGGAATATAAAGAGGTGCAGATGCTTCATTAAAAAGCTAAGCAGTTCCTCAGAATGTTAACACTGAGCTATCACATGACTTAGCAATTCCATTTCTACGTATTTACACAGGAACAGTGAAAATACATGCCCACGCAAAAACCTATATAACGTTCACAGTAGCATTTTTTAGAACAGTTAAAAGGTGGAAACAACCCACATATCCATCAACTGATAAATGGATAAATAATATATGGAATATCCGGAAATCCATACAGTGGAATTTTATACAGCTATAAAAAGAAATGAAGTACTGATACACTGTACAGTTTGGATAAACATAAAATACATTATGCTCAGTGAATGAAACCAGATACAAAAGGTTACATATTGTATGGCTCTATGTATATGAAACTTACACAACAGTCAAACACAGACTTTAAGTTTACTAATAGTTACCAGGGGGAAGGTAGAGGGAGGAACAGGGAGTGATTGCTAATGAGCAGATTCCTTTTCAGAGTGATAAAATGTTCTAGATTTAAGATAGTGGTTATGACTGCACAACCTAATGAGTATACTAAAAAACGCTGAATTGTTTATTTTAAAAGGGTAAATGTCTGGGGCACCTGGGTGGCTCAGTGGGTTAAAGCCTCTGCCTTCTACTCAGGTCATGATCCCAGGGTCCTGGGATCGAGCTCCACATTGCGCTCTCTGCTCAGCAGGTAGCCTGCTTCCCTCTCTCTCTGCCTGCCTCTCTGCCTACTTGTGATCTCTCTCTGTCAAGTAAAGAAAATCCTTAAAAAATAAATAAATAAAAAAAAGTAAAGAAAATCCTTAAAAAATAAATAAATAAAAGATATATGACTAATATCTCAATTTAAAACAAAATCAGAGGGATAATCAAGAATGGACAACGCACCATATGACTTGGATGAAGCACCTACTGAGTGTCCCGCTACATACCATACCCCTGAAAGAAGAGGATGCTGGCTGACAATCTTAAAGGCTCAATCTGAGGGTGGGAAAGCTCACAGTCAGCATCTGAGAGAGGCTGAGAATCAAAACAGCTCCAATGCCTGCTTGACAACCCAAGAACCAAGGCACAGCCAATGGCTCATGTAGTCAGATACCAAATACAAATGAACAACTCTTAATTATCTTTTATCATGTGAAAAGGGAAAAAAGTGAAAGCGAAAGAGGGGTAAATAAACAGATAATTAAGACAGAGGCCTCTCTGCCTCTATCTTAAGGTATATTACTGCTTACCCTCAATCTACTGACCTTCCTTACTTATCGCTTTGGGTACAAAACTTTTGTGCTGATATTCAGAGGTGAATATGCTACTCATTTTGTTTCTTTATTAAGGGAATACAGACATATTATTGTGCCATTTATAGAAAAATAAACCTCGAAACCTAGTATCATATTTGCCCAAACAGCTATGATCTATTGCTATCACAAAGTAAAGATTATAAAATTAAGAAAAAAAAGAATACTGTAAATGACAAATAATTATGCAGGACTATATAAATCTACACGAGGGGTCAACAAACTTGTTCTGTTAAGGGCCAAATAGGAAATAATTTAGGTTTTGTAGACCATATGGTCTACTTTCAACTATTCAACTCTGCTGTTGTAGTGCAAAAAGCAACCATAGAAAATATATAAATGAGTAAACTCGGCTGTGTTCCAATACCACTTTATTTATGGATAAGGAAATCTGAATTTCATATAATTTTCATATGTCAACCATTCTCCAAACCATTTAAATATGTAAAAAACACTTAGTTTTCAAGCCATACATAAGTAGACAGCAGGCCAGATTTGGGCCATGGGCCTATGTTTGCCTAGAGTGCCAGAAACTGTGTCTATGAGACTGTCTATAACAGCTATTCTTGGATCCTTGTGAGACAGGGAAACTAAAGGGACCTCTTGAAAAACTGCTTTTTTTCCTGCTTCTATTACTTTTAAGATCTACACCCTCATCATACACACCTTATGGAACAGATAATGTATGTCCTCCTTGTAAAGGTCAAGGAGGTAATGACTTCTTTGGAAGTCTTCCAGCACAATAGATAATATCTAAGGAGTAACCAGGCAGGGTCAACATGAGTGCTTTCCAAGACCCCTGGCTGGGACTGGTGCATAAGTGACTTCTGAGGAACATCTAACACTCAACTTAGTTTCCGGATGCCTGAGAAGACATGTGAACTAGACAACAATCCTCAATAAAAACCCAGACCCCAACCAAGACTCACTCTCCTTTCCTTTCTGAGTCTCCCAGATGCTCTGTCTATATCTGCACTCTCTCTACATCTTTAATAAACTCTGCTCTCACTTCCTTTTGGCTTACATTTGATTTCTATTCTGCACAAAGCCAGGCTGCTAGAAGAGAGGTGGGTGGGGGGTTGGGGTAACTGTGTGATGGGCATTAAGGAGGGCACATGACGTGATGGAAAAAAAAGGGGGGGGGAGCCAAGGACCCTCTTGGCTGATCCTGAGAGAACCCCTCTGGGTCTGAGGACCCGGCAACCAGCCTGCATCACCTGAAGGAAGAGGATCCTTATTAGATTATTAATTCATATTAACTCCCCATGCCCCAACTTGATTCTAATCAGTCTTGCAAATATAATTTGGTTTTGCATGCAACTTCTCTTTAGAGAATGTTCCAGTATTTAAAACATGAACATTTTTGTATAACGTTCATATTTATCACCCTAAGTTATTGTTCCATAATACTGGTTTTATGTTTGATTCTCTCTAATCTGGTTAATGAAGGTCATATCCTGTTGTATCTCCCTGCATGGTGCCTAAGGAACAGTCTTTCTGATACACACATGAAATCAAAGTTCTGTGCCTGCAAGGCTGAATGCCATTCAGGCCTCTTGGCCATGTGCCTGCTGCCATTCCAGTAACCCCGGGGCCTGTCTTTTCCTCCTAATTTACACACAGAAAAACAAGGATGAGGATGGAAATGGGGGGGGGCAGATTTAAAAGTCTACATCATCTCAATATTTATAGGAAAGGTGGTTTCACATGCCTACACAGCAAATACATAGAATTTATCTCAGCGAGATCATTAACTTGGAGACATATAATCCTTCTCTTTTTGACAACACAGAACATAAACCATTAAAAGGGGGCCGGGTTGGGGGGGGCATTAAAAAGGGGAGGGATGGGGTGGAGCAAAGAACTGTAAAAACCCTCAGCATGAACACCCAAACCCCTGAATTAAGAGACTAAATCTGCCCCCCCAAACCATGTTCACATGTACGCTCTTCCTCTCAAATGAATAAATGAAATCTTTAAAAAAAAAAGAGAGAGAGAGAGAGAAATACTAAATTACTCTAATGGCTTCTTGCAGCCTCACGACTTGTCCCTAGAACCACTCTGCTCCCTGAGTTCCTGTCTAGAAAATTCAAGGTTTCCAAAATAATTTACGGTGTGTTCCAACCAACACCTGATCTAAGTCCCTGAATTCCCTTTTCCATTTATTTTAAAAATAAACAAACAAAACCTTACAATTGTAAATCTTCTCTCTGTCCCTTTGAGATGTATATGTATCTCCTATAAGAGTGTCTTTCCCAAGGACTGGAAAGCCATTCCTTTGATTTGTAATCATCAGGAAGGATAGGACCCCCTAGACTCTGTGGGAAGGCAGAAAGTTTATCTTTCAAAGTTAGCAGACACAGAAGGCCTAAACAAGTTGACAAACTTTCAGACCAATCCTCAAACTTACTTTTTTAACTGTTCCTTTCTCTATCCCCCTTTTCCTCCCTCATTTCCACTTCCTGAAACCCTCTAACTCCCTTTAAAATACCAGTCACCTCTGGAAAAACTGGAATTGAGCTCAGCTCCTTCTCCTACCACAATAATTAGTGAATAAAGTCTGTCTTCACTGCCTTTATTTATCAAGGCGGGGGGCTGTCTTCGGATACCATTCAGATGAAAATCTCTATTTTATAATTGAGAAACAAAAACATATCTGGAGATTCCACCAATATTTACTGAGTACCTACTCTATGGCAGAAACTAGTCAAGGAGCTAGGATACCATGATGAAGCAGTCAACCTGCCATCACAGAGCTTATGTTCTAAAAGATAGTACAGCAGGTAAAAATAAGAAAATATCAAGTAGAGGCAAATGCTATGTTTAAAACAAAACAGTAATGTGCTACAGAAAGTTTGTGTATGACTCTGGTTGGGTGCTTAGAGAAGGCCTCATTAAAAAAGTTGACATTTCACATAAAAAATTGAGACAGAGAAATCAGCCACAAGAAGATGTTTAGCAGGAATGCTCCAGGCAGAAGAAACAAGCTAGCACAAAGGCCTTCAAGTCTGGCATATTAGAAACACAGAAAAAAAGATCAGTATAAATTAAGCAGAACAAAGGGGAAAGTGGCAGAAGATAAGGTTAAAGACATAAGCAAGGGCAAAATTATGGAGGTCAAGGTAAGGAATTAAGATTTTATTTCAAATAAAATGGGAAGCCACTGGAGGATTTTAAATGGGGGAATAACAAAATCCATGATCCATGATCCATGAATAGCTGCTGTAAATGGACTGTAAAGGGGAAAAAATGGAAACTTGGAAACCAATTTTAAGGTAAGAGATAATGATGCTGGGGCACCTGGGTGGCTCAGTCGTTGGGCATCTACCTTCAGCTCAGGTCGTGAACCCCGGGTCCTGGGATCCAGCCCTGCAGTGGGCTCTCTGATCAGCGGCAAAGCCTGCTTCTCCCTCTCCCATGCCCCCTGCTTGTGTTCCCTCTCTCACGGTCTCTCTTTCTGTCAAATAAATAAATAAAATCTTTCAAAACAAACAAAATTAATCATAACCAAGAGGTATAGTTTAAAAAGAGAGAGAGATAATGATGCCATGAACTATGGTGGCAGTAGTGGGAACAGAAAGAAGGAACTGTATTTTGGGGGTAGAATCCAGGACTTTTGACAGAACATAGTGGACAGTGACTGGAAAGGAAAAACAAAGGTGACATCTACATTCCTTAGCTTGAACAAAGAAGGACTTTAAACAAAGATATTAAGATAAGATAATCCCTCGGAGAAGGGAGCTGATAAGAGGTCTGTTTTGTACCTAAGGAGTCTGAGGTGATCCATATGACATCTAAAAAGTACCTCCCTCAAAGTCAGTGACTGAGCTAGGACTGGAAGCTTAGGACTCCTGTTTCAGAGTTCTTTCCACTGGACCATACAGTCTTCATACAAACCTTTTCAAATCTGAGTCAAGAAGAATTTTATAGCTGAGTGCTGAGAAGTCAACTTATCTTCATACCCCTAGCTTGTAACAAAGTATGGGACCCAGCAGATATAAAACAAGTATCTAATGAATGAATGAAAGAAACAAAAAAATAACGCTTTTACCTTAATTTTTTAAAAAATTCTTTTTGGTTAACCACCATCCAACATAACACATCTTTGAGAACATTAAAAATTCTTACTAGAATAGTACTAACAGTTAACATATATTGCATATTTACTATGTGCCATCTACTGTTGTTATTGCTTTCAAACATTAATGCAGTTGGGGCACTTGGGTGGCTCAGTTGGTTATGTGTCTCCCTTTGGCTCAGGTTATGATTCCAGAGTCCTGGGATCCAGTCCTGCATTAGGCTTTTTGCTCAGTGGGGAGCCTGCTTCTCCCTCAGCCTGCCACTCCCCCAGCTTGTGCTCTCTCTCTCTCTCTCTCTCTCTGACAAATAAATAAAATCTTTAAAAAATAAAAATAAATAAAATATTAATGCAGTCAATTCTCACAAGCTTTAGATGTATGTGCTCTTATCCTCAGGAAGTAATATGCTTTACCCAAGGAATGAGAGTAATAGTAATTAGTATCTATAGTCATTCATGGTGAAATCAATATATAGTTAATCAGGTCAGCTGTCACCAACAGAATTGTGAACAAAGGCTAGAATGAGAATTATAAACTATCTAGGTCCATTCTTTATATTCAAATTACACCTCACCAAGTCTCCATGACCTAATATTTAATTATGTCCAACAGTTTCGTATGTCATATTACTCTTGGAGGGCTAAACCGAACATACTAAATATTGGGAGGGGAAAGGTTAACAGTCTCTGCTTTAAGAAGTGCATGACTCAGAAAGAGAGATGGAAACATATAATTACAGGGGGAAAGGATGGTCAGTGAGTTATCTACAAACTGAGTAACTAATACATTTATCAACTACCACAAAAATAGAGAGGAGAGAAACCCTAGTTCAGCCAATGGACAAAATGGTATCAACTGCAACAACTCAAGAGTAAGTGGTGACTTATTTAAGTGGTGACTTTTATGTTAGGACCTGAAGGATGAATAGGTTTTACAAGACAAGGAGGTGAAGAGAATTTCAGGAAGAAAAAAACAATATGCAAAGCGAGGGGGATGTGGGTGATGCTGGTATGTCCTGTCAACGTGAGGGTGAAGAGAGGAGTTCTTTCTGCTGAGCCTGAGAGCCCTAGACCGCTAGTGCTTGGATTTGGGAGTGGACACAGACAAAGGCTGTGAGGGAAGGAAGTGAGCAAGGCTGTCAAAATAGGCCATAGCTCATAAATATGAGGGCTCAAGAAGCATTTGGAAGCACTATTAAAAAACAGTTCTGTTGCACTGTGCAAGACAGGATAGTAGAGTCTGATGCCTAGACGAAGACCTACTAAAGCCTGTTTTCCAACAATTCAACGGAAAGGGGTTGAAGCTCACACTAAACTACTAAGAGAGGCAGATTCAGGTTCCTAGTGCTTGTGCACCTTACAAAAGCAGTAAGTTTCATGTTTAACATGCGGTTTTACTATTTACAATATAACTTTCTCATAATTTCATTTGGAGGTAGGCACCCTGTAAAACTACAAGAGTTTTGAAAGCAAATATAAAGTCTGATTCTTCTTTCTGTTTTCTACGATACCTACCAAATACAAGGCCTTGCTGATAGTGGTCACTCAGTAAATATTTACTGTGGCAATGTTCTCTGCTCTAACTATTGAGAGGATTTACTATTATTAGGGGATATTTGGGAACACTGCCTATAAGAATGCATTAAGACTTGTATAGAATAGATGTTTAATTTCTTAAAAAATATTCAGGAAATGTTTCAATGGTGAGATATCTCAAGCAGTAGGGTTTGTTGTGTGTGTGTTTTTTAAAAGATTTTATTTATTTATTTGAGAGAGAGACAGTGAGAGAGAGCATGAGAGGGGAGAAGGTCAGAAGAAGCAGACTCCCCATGGAGCAGGGAGCCCAATGTGGGACTCGATCCCGGGACTCTGGGATCATGACCTGAGCCGAAGGCAGTTGTTCAACCAACCAAGCCACCCAGGTGCCCAAGCAATAGGGTTTTAAAAACCTCAAAAGAAATACCAAAACTCCAACTGACAGAGTATAAGCATATGTTAATTAATTAGCTCATTCCACATTTTATCAGGATGTACTATGTCCCAGACATTGTACTTGCCACAAGGATAAGTAAGATACTCTAACAGCTGCTGAAGGAGCTCAGGATTGGAGGGACATGCAGCTGAAATCTCAGTTAACTTATAAATAGGGCACATTTACACATGGCAAAAATTTGAAAGGCTACTCTCAGAAGTGGCCTATTCTGAAGTCTTGGTCAAGGGAAAGGTACCCTGAAAATATGTAAAATAAGTCAAGCAAGAAAAATAAAATCTCTATCAAAGCTATTTTATGTTCATAAGTAAGATTAACCGTATACCTAAAATGCAATTAAAATGAAAAGAGTGTGATTATTAAGTGCCTCTTTCCAAGAAATCTGCTTTATATCAGTAATCTAGGTAAATCTAGGTAAAAAGGGAGATAAGGCTTTTAGGATCATACAGGTTGAGATTCAAATCCTTGTTCTCCCTATCAGCAATGTGATCTTGTTTCAATCAATTACCACTTTGAATTTCAGGATCTTCACCTGTAAAGTAGAGGTTTTGCTGCTAGTAAATTATCAACTACTCACCAAGCTATAGCTTCCTTATGTAAATGCAAACCTAAAAACTCTTCCAGAACCAAGTGGAACACTAGTAGAAACAGAAGGAATTAAGAGCTGGTAGGAAGTAGATCAGAGTTCTTCAAACTGTACATAAACATTGTTCATGATATTTTCATTTTAAACACACACACACACACACACACACACACACAAACAACATGTCTAAGATTTAAATAAAATTATTGGTGTCTTGTTTTAATTTCCTACATTTATTTTCTGGGTAATTAACCTCATTTAAAATGCACTCAGGAGGCCAGAAGGGGAAGCCCTCATGTCCTACCACTAATCAACTGCAGATGAACAAGTACTACATGACTACCCCAGCCAGAAGAAAGGTTTTCTTCTTGCCAGTAAACAGCCCAGCCAATGAGAGACAGTCACAACTCAGCCAATGAAAAGCCACTATACTATAAACTCTCAGTTTAGGACTCTTAGATTACAGTCCCTCCCAACACCTCTCCTTTGTTCTCTGGACTTGCCCAGCTTGCTTGAACTTAATTGCAAGTCTCTGCTATTCCCTAATAACCCATTTTGCTGGTAAAATAACTTACAGTTTTATTTTTAAGGTTAATAAACCCAATATTACACTGAATGGCTTCCCGTTTTATGTATGCTCTGTATCCAACATGACAGTGAAAATGTTGAAGCTAAGATTACTGCTAGGTCTACAGAAAATTCCCTGATGGTTGTACTCCTCATAATTTTATTGTGGGGAGATTATATACATATACATATACATATACATATACATATACATATACATAAAATTTAAAAATAAAATTTGCCATTTTAACCATTTAGTGCACAATTCAGTGGCATTAATTACATTCACAATGTTGTATAACCATTATCACGTTTTATTTCCAAAACTTCTTTATCACCCAAACAGAAACTCTTTAACCCAAAGCAGTACCTCCTCACTTTCCTCCCACCCTGTAGCACCTGGTAACCTATACACCTTCTGTTTCTATGAATCTGCCTGTTCTGGATAGTTCATATAAGTGGAACCAACCAATACTTGTCCTTTTGTGCCTAGCTTCTTTCACATTACCGTATTTTCAAGGTTTATCCATGTTGTAGCAAGTATAAGAACTCTATTCCTTTTGAGGAATGAAAGATAGTCCATTGTATGAATATACCACATTTTGCTTATCTATTCATCTGTCGAATGACAACTGGGTAGTTTCAATCCTTTGGCTATTAGGAGTTATTCCACAATAAACATTGGCATACAAGTATCTGAGTCTCTGTTTTCAATTCTCTTAAGGATACAGCTAGGAATGGAACTGCTGGGTCATATGGCAATTCTATGTTTAGCTTTTTGAGGAACTGTCAAACTGCTTTCCACAGCAGCTACACCATTTTGCATTCCCATTAGGAGCACAGGAGGAGGGTTTCAATAACTTCACAACCTCACCAATACTTCTTTTCTTTCCTTTTTTTTTAAATAGCCATCCTCATTAGGTGTAAAATGATATCTCACTGTGGTTTTGATTTGCATTTCTCCAATGACTAAAGATGTTGAGTACTTTGTTGTGCGCTAATTTATTAATCTTGGTACATCTTTGGACAAATGTCTACTCAAATTTTTTGCTCATTTTTAAATTGGGTTATCGTTTTGTTGGGTTTTAGGAGTTTCTTATATACTCTGGATATTAAATTCTAATCACTTATATAATTTGCAAATATTTTCTTCCATTCTGTAGGTTGTCTTTGCACTTCATCATGTCCTTTGATGCACAAGTTTTTAATTTTGATCAAGTCCAATTCATCTTTCTCTTGTTGACATGATTTTGGGGTCTTATCTAAGTATCTATGCCAAATCTAAGGTTATGAAGATCTATCCCTGTGTTTTATTCTAAGAGGTCTGTTTCACCTCCTTCATTTAGATTGTTGACAGGATTTAATTTTTGCATATGATACAAGGTAGGTATCTTGAATTTTGCAAGTTGTTAAATTTCAAAAATACATATTTTGTACCACAGACAACAGTCAAAAAGTTTTTTGGGTTTTTTTTAAAGATTTATTGGGCCGCCTGGCTGGCTCAGTCATTAGGCATCTGTCTTCAGCTAGGGTCATAATTCTGCAGTCCTGGGATCAAGCCCTGGGTCAGGCTCCCTGTTCTGCAGGAAGCCTGCTCCTCCCTCTCCCACTCCCCCTGCTTGTGTTCCCTCCTTCTCTCTCTCTCTCTCTCTGTCAAATAAATAAATAAAATATTTTTTTAAAAAGATTTCTTATTTATTTTAGAGAGAGAGAGAGAGAGAACCCAAGCAGACTCCCTGAGCAGGAGGCCGACAAGGGACTGGATCTCATGACCCTGAGATCACAACCTGAGCCAAAACCAAGAGTCTGATGCTCAACCAACTGTACCACCCAAGCGGCCCGAGAAGAAGTTTTTAAAATATGACATAAATTTTATATACTCCATCCTCTCATTTTCAGCTTAAACAAGAATAGCAATAAGTATATAAAGTAACACAACAATTTTCAATGGTAGGAACATTTTATACTTAGGAAACTTTGTAAGATTTTATTTTAACTTCCTAGGTTTATCTGCTGAGCTAAAGCAATAAGAAATAACCTTATGATTTTTATATAACTTCTTTGAAAACACATTAATATTCGAGCTATAGGAATGTTTACTAAGTAAATAACTGTGCTGTGAAGGAACAGTACTTCTAAGTATGTAACTGACAGGTGTGCACACTTGGGGGGAAAAAAAAACATCTGAAGAAGAGAAGTGGGTTCCTGAAGTCTACTCAAGGGCACACTTGTCACAAGAGGTTTCCCAGCCATAATTAAGGTAATTCAGCTAGCTGCTCTATGGGAAGGCCTTCAGGTATATTATTATCACAAAACATTCATTGGATCACCTGAAGTTACATAGTTGTTCAGGAGAAAACCAAAGAAAATAAAACCCAGTACTTCTATATCCACAGGTATAGATAACTTGGCCCAAGCTGCTGTTAGTTTCCAAAGAAACATCAGCCACAGCAAAGAAAAAAGTTCCCTAAAATCACTATGTTGTTTTTCTGTTCATTATTTTTTTAAATAACATTTGCTAGTTTCCAACTATTTGACAAAGGCAATATGCTGAGAATTTTCAAATATACTTTCATGAGAAAACAGAGGGTTCAAAAGAAGTAATTTTTATACGTAGTAATTAGTAGAGTTCATAGTTTTCCCCATTACATATCCAGCTCTTGCTACATCACCACATGCAATCCAGTTATAAGCATAAATTATGGCTGCTCACACCTTACCACAGAGTAAACAGTACTCTTTAGGGAACATTTTACAAAGTTAAAAGTATGTGGAAATATTTTCCAATATATAAAATACTTTCTGTTAAGTATTCATGCTGTGACATGAGACAAACTTGTGTTTAATCCTTGCTTCAGTATCTACTATCTATGCAACCTTGGGAGTAGTTTAATTTGCCATGATATGGGGGCTGTTTTCAACTACATAATGTACGTAAAATAGCATAAGACCTAGTATATAGTAAGCACTCAAATATTAGCCCTTACCTTTATTACTAAAAACTAAGTTTTGGAGAAACTGAAACACCCATAAATTGCTGGTGGGAAGGTAAAATGGTACAATGGCTATAAAAAAAAGTCTGGCAGTTCCTCCAAAAACTTAACATAAAATTGCCATGTGACCCATCAATTACAATCTTAGGTATACAGACAGGAGAAATGAAAATACACGGTCATACAAAAACTGGCACATTACTGTTAGAGAATAATTCCACATGATCATTAACTGATGATATGGATTAACACAATACAATGTGGTATTATCCATATAATGGTATACTATTTGGCAATAAAAAGAAATTAAATACTGATGCATGTTCCAATATGGATAAACCTTAAATCATTATGCTAAATGAAAGACTCAGACACAAAAGGCCACATAATTTTTATGATTCCCAATCACAAGAAATGTCCAATATAGGCAAATCCATTGAGACAGAAGTACATTATTGGCTGCCAGAGGATTGGGAGAGGGGGTTGTGTGACTGGGACTGTTGTTAATACGTATGGAGGTTATTTTGAGGGTAATGGAAATGTTCTGGAACTAGATAGTGGTTATAGTGCACAATACAGTGAATATACTAAAACCAATTAATATACTTCAATACTGCAAATTTTATGTTCTAAGAAACGTACCTCAATAAAAAAGAAAACACCAATTAACATATTAACAAGGCAAATAAAAATGAAAAATAACCTTAATTTAGCTTTGAAAAATAAATGTAGCAGTAGAGAAATACCTAATGCTTATCAAAATATGACCAAACTAACAAACGCTAAATGACTTGCTAACAACAGAAAACAATCATCCCTAAAGGGGTTACAAACAATGGGTCTTTTTGAAATTACCATTTAGATTAAGGCCATGAACTGCCGAGTTCATTCACTTTCAAAAGATTTCTAAACCTGTTACTAGGGACCAAGGGACAGAGACAGCCCTTGTCTTCTGTTTTCTTCTGAGGCATAAATGAATGAGGTATGGTTCTGGTGAGGGGGAAACACCCCAAATGAGACATATTAGGTTCTTTTCTACTCAACGTCATTATCTCTCAAGTATTAAGCCCCGGAAAAAAACTCTGCTTATTCTAAAAAACATTTATTTTTATATTTAACATTTCATAAAATCAAGAGCCTTTCAAGATCAATGATTACATTCAACATAATAGCATTTCTTTTTTCTTTGAAAATCCATCTCTAAATCATTAGTGTGGCATGCACTGAGGAAATCACAGAAATCAAAGAAAAACAGCAGTAATAAATTGCCATTGTGTCTTAGAAATTATTCTGAGGCTAAAGGAAATCAATGGTGATTTGATTTAAAGGATAATTTATTAAAACTTGGCTTTCCCATTACTTTTCAAGGCCGTTATATGGCTGTTTTCAGGGCAGGCGGCAGAGCAGCAGGAAAGCCAAAGCAACAGGTATTGAATATGTTGAGGGAAGATATGTTTATTAACATGTTGATATTCATTATCTATGGCCAAGGTGTATAAAATTGGTCATGTGGTATCTAAAGTCATTAACCACCACTGGAAATAGAGGAGCTTCATGGAAGCATGAGAGTTCACTTGCAGAGAAATTTCTTTGTGACTCACCAAGTCAAAAAGGAATGTGAAGCTCAATAAGGTCAAGGCCTATCCAACTAAGTAAGGAGTTAAGAGATCCTGGCTGAAGTCCTAGTTTCAATTTCCACTCACTGAGTTTCTTTATTTTTAGGAGGGTGATTCCACCTTAAAAATAAAAAGGCACCAGTGAGATTTGAGTTCCTTTACACTCTAGACAATACTGGAGAATATATGCCAGCAAGTGTAGGATGTGGCAATACCATGAATGCTCTTGGTTGCACTGTGTTGCTAGATACCTCTCTCTTTCCCTCTCTCTCAGTTATCAAGACTTATTGATCCTGCTTTCCAAATAGTGCTCACGTCCACCCTCTTCCTTCCATCCTTATTGCCAAAACCTTAACTCAGGTCTCTTCATTGCTCAGTCGGATTATCACAAGAGCTTCCTTTCACATGATCCCTGGGCTTCCCTTCATTACCATTCTTTCTAGGTTTTTCATATTACACTGAGCTAAGCTACTGGTAATTTCCTAACAAATTTCTGCTCCTTCTACAGGTCTCAGTCCAACTGTTTTAGGGAGACACTAATAAAAGATAACAAAGAGATGCCAATGCTGACTGATCTGTAGCAACAGTATAGTCTGCTAAAACGAGGCTTAGTAGAAAAAGCTTAGATTGGTAACATCAGCTACAAATCAAGGAACAGGGCCTAGCAGATGCCACGAACCTGCTCTGGACTTAAACAGAATTTTATATTATATTCTACTGACTTCAAAAGGAAAAGAAATAGGTCTCCATTATAGATTATGCACAATGATGCCACTAAGAGAAAGATAAAAGATCAAGAGACTCATAACAGGGAAGGTAAAAATTCCATCAGAAAACTACCTAATACAGCTAAAGAGTACAACAAATAAGCAAATATAGAATCAAGCTTATCAGCAGAATTGAAAGAAAACTGAAATTGTCTAAGTGATTATTTAGTTCATCTAAAATTGATGCATAAAAAGATGAAAAAGAGCACTCAAGATGCTTACAACCTACAAAAAAAGACAAATAGGAGTGACAATATTAGTGGTATTTTGTAGGACTACCTTCACAAAGTCTTGGGTTTGGATGCTGGCTCTGCCATTTCTGGCAATGTGAGGCCAAGCATGTTATTTCATGTCTCAAAATCAGAATCCTTGTGCATAGAAGAAATACCTACTCCAAAGGTGAGCTATATAAGGTAAGTATCAAATACAGTGCCTGGTACATAGTGAACATCCAATATAAAAACCATATGATGGGGGTCTGGGTGGCTCAGTCAGTTTAGAGTCTAACACTTAATTTTGGCTCAGGTCATGATCTCAGGGTAGTAGGATCGAGTCCCGTGTTAGGCTCTGCACTCAGCACGAAGTCTGCTTGTCTCTCTCCCTCGGTTTCTCCCCTGCTTGTGTTTTCTCTCCAAAATAAATAAATAAAATCTTTAAAAAAAAAAAAGACAGTTCCTATATAATGGAGTTACATATAAATCTATGAAAGAACATCTTCCTGGGAGAAGATTTTTTTTTTTAAAGATTTTATTTATTTATTTGATAGAGAGAAACACAGTGAGAGAGGGAACACAAGGAGGGGGAGTGGGAGAGGGAGAAGCAGGCTTCCCACTGAGCAGGGAGCCCAATGTGGGGCTCAATCCCAGGACCCTGGGATCATGACCTGAGCCAAAGGCAGAGGCTTAATGACTGAGCCATCCAGGCACCACAGGAGAAGACCTTAAGGAGAAAGTAGTTCTTGAGCTGAGATGGAAAGGATAAATTAAGTCTGCCTGGAAAACAAGTTAGTAGGAAGGCATTCCAGGCAGAAGATACAATGTAACAAAAACTCTGCCAAATGAAAAAGACAGAAGGTTCTGTGAATGGTGTAGAATATGAGCCAAGTAACAGGGTGCACAGGAGAGAATGACATCAGACATGGCCAAAGAGAAGTGGCTAAACCACTAAGAGCACTGAAGACTATTGAGAGAGTTCAGATTTCTGAGTGAACAGCCACTACTAAATAATTCTGAAAGTCATATAACAGTCACTTTTAAATCTTTGTGTTTAAAAAGTCATTCTTGTAGCAGTGAGGAGAAGGTAGTAGAAAGTACAAGACTAAAAGCCAGGAGGCTAATTAGAAGATGAAGTTTCAGGCAAGAAATGATAAAGACCTGCTGAATTAGGCCATGACAATAAGGATGAACAAAAGACAAAACTGAGAAATAAAAAGGAAGAAAAACCAACAGAACCTGGCTACTGTTTGGATGTGGACAAGGAGGGCTTTGGGATGACGCCCAAATCATGGCTCGGGACTCAGAATGTTGGTGGTAACAAGACCACGTCATGGGTTCAATATGTACAAGAGGTGTGAGGAGGGAAGAGAATGAATCTGACTTTTGCTATGTTGAGTTTGATTTGTTTCTGAGACACCAGTTCGACAGGCAGTTGGCTGGATATAAATGGAGATGTTTGTAATTTGGTATAAAGCCTAAGCGAGAGCTACAGCTATGGGGAGTTCGTTTATAAAACTTTTTCTAATAATAAACTGTCAAGAAAACTTAGTGATGAGACCTCATACATATATATTTGTTCAGTCACTCAGTGTGCTTGGAGCTAGGTAAATGACAGTCAGAAATGTGGACAGAGTTCTTATCTACTTATGAACCAGCAATCAACTAATATAAGAGATCATAAAAAACAGACAAAGTAGTTCTACAGCAGGTACAGATGTGTTTCTTGCTCATTCATATCCTTTTTATCTACCCAACTGCTAACCACCATGTGGCTGTATTTTAATTTCATAAAGGACAGATCTAAGAGAAATAATAGAGAAATAGATGGTTGATGTGCCACCTTCCAGATTAGATATTAATTTTTTTTTAAACAAAGGGCATATGGTAAATATTTTAGCCTTTGCGGACCATACAGTCTCTATTAAACAAACGACTCAATCTGCCACTGTAACATGACAGCAGTCATAGATCATATGTAAACAAACAGAGGTGGCCGTATTCCAATACAACTTTATTTACAAAAACAGGCAGTGAGCTGTAGTTTGCCAACTCCTTCTCTGGATTATCAACAGTAATCTTAACAATGCAGACAGAAGAATGCCTAAGGAAAAAAAAAAATCCCTAATACAGTTTTGGTCACAGTAAAGCCTGTACTTAGATCTTCAAATTCTACTGTTAGAAAAGCTATACTAGGGGTGCCTGAGTGGCTCAGTCAGTTAAGCGTCTGCCTTCGGCTCAGGTCATGATCTCAAGGTCCTGGGATGGAGCCCACATCAGGCTCTCTGCTCAGCAGGGAGTCTGTTTCTCCCTCTCCCTCTGTGCTCAAGCTCTCTCTCCTTCTCTCAAATAAATAAATTCTTAAAAAAAAAAAGAAAAGCTGTACTATAATAATAACTTTATATAAATAAATATAAATAAAGCTACTGTCAAATATTTACCAATTATACCCAACGTCATACTGTATTTGGTATCATATGAAATGTCCACTTCTGGTGATTCAGATAGGAAAACACTCATAGTGCTCCTTTTAGAATAACTTAAGGATTTCTTTCTCATTGCCATAAATAGAACTGCATTGTTTTTCAGGACACAAAATGAGAACAACCAGGTAGGTTGGGTAACTTGGTTTTGTGTCCTTTGCAAAGTTATTTAACCTCAATTCATTTAGTCATTCAACAAATAATTATTAAACCCCTATGTACCAAGCACTATGGTAGGTATGATGTATATCAAGGGTGAGCAAACTTTTTCTGAAAGCAGCCAGATAAAATATTTAGGCTTTGTGGGCCAAGAGCCTAAATCAAGTATATTTACAAAGGTACTTACATATTAATAGAGAAAACACTTTTTTTAAAAAAAGATTTTATTTACTTGAGAGAGAGAGTGAGAGAGCATGAGAGGTCAGAGGGAGAAGCAGACTCCCCATGGAGCTCGAAGCCTGATGTGGGACTCAATCCCAGGACTCTGGGATCATGACCTGAGCTGAAGGCAGTCACTTAATCAACTGAGCCACCCAGGTACCCGAGAAAACACTTCTATAATTTTTACTGATAAAATTCAAAATATAATAGCAATCTATTATATTAAATATGATATTATATCATATCTCGTATACTATGCATAATATATAATAATAATTGAGTTCAACTTTTTTGTAATACAGGTGTATTAATAAGAAGAATGGAATTATTTGGGGGGAGGTGGTTAACAGTGTACTTAACTGGAAAGTTAAATACTCTTAACTTTCAATAAGTACTCTTCTTCCAATAAACTGATTATAATTATTCTTATGGAAAAGCATTATTGGCTCATGAGTCTTACACAAATAGGCAGGGGTGCCTAGGTGGCTCAGTTGGTTGAGCATCCAAAGCTTGGTTTCAGCTCAGATCACAGTCTCGTAAGATCGAGCCCTGTGTCGGGTTCCATGCTCGCCATGGAGTCTGCTTTGAGATTCTCTCCCTCTCTGTCCCTCTCCCTGCTCACTCTCTCTCTGATAGATAGATATAAAGATAAATATTGCAAAAAGAGGCAGCAGAACATAACTTGAGGACTTTTGATGTACATAACAGTGTATAAGGCATGTAGGATATAGTTCTCGTGAATTCTGGGAGGGAAAGAGGTTTTTATAGAGGCACATACAATTTCTGCATCTGCAAAATGGGGATATCAATACATGGATCTACTCTGTAGGGGTTGGGTGAGAATTCACATACCCACAAAGGTGTTTCCTCCTCTCCTTATTTAGAAAAGACAGTAATTAGGAGAATAACAATGTAAAGTAGCCAACAGAACACAGCTTTGATTCCCTACAATCATTAGGGAAAAGATGTTTCCATGCTGAGAACATCTTGATTTGTCTTCCTATTTCACAGAAAGTGATCTATTTTTAACCTTCAGAATTTAATTAATAATCTACCATTCCAGGAAATACCTCTACAGTTTTTGTGGTATGGTAGCTTCGATTAACTAAATTACCATAATAGTATATTTTATTGACCTTAAACATTAGGTGACAAATGTAAGCTTCTACAGTACCTCAGATATTTTATTGTCTGCAATAATACCATTATTCTTGAAGCCATTATGTCAGACACTATGAGGAGTGCATGTCATATATAATTTCATTAAATTCTCAAAATTCTGCAAGATAAATGGTAGTTTCTCAGTTCTGTAAGATCGTATTTTCTCAGTTTTACAGATGAATCAACCTTAGTTCAGACAAGTGAGATAAAGTTTCCTGAGATCAACAGTACTAACAAAGAATGGAGCCCAGATTTTCTAACACCAAAATTCTCTTGCCAGCTAACCTTTCTTAGTACCAAATTTAGTAAATTTGTTTAGTGTTTTGCATCAAGTTAGTTTTAAAGTAAATAATTAAGTGTACTAATATGAGAATTTCATGATTCTATTTATGGGTTTTATAGAAAAGAGCACTTTTTTTATAAAAATGAAAGAGGCAAAATACTTCTGCAAGCAATTGTTGCAAACTTCTAATCCTTGTTGAGTTTTCTCATCAGATTATAAATCCCCCATTAATATAAGCAATCTGTATCGGTTTCCTACTGCTGTATAATAAAACACCACAAATTCAGCATCTTAAAAAAAACAAGCCCCCATTTATTATCTTCCAGTTTCTGTGGGTCAGAAGACCTGTACAACCTGACTTGACTGGGTTCTCCAGTCATGGTTTCATAAAACTATTATCAAGCTCCTTCTTGGTAGTTCTGAACAAAAACCCATTTCCAAAATCATTCAGATTACTGGCAGATTTCATTTCCTTTTCATGCTTTCCATGCAACCCTCTACCTTCTTCAAGAAGGGTAAATGAGCTGAGTCCTTCTCATGCTTTGAGTATTTCTGCCTTCTGCCTGCCTCTTCTCCTCTTAAAGGCTCATGTAATTTACACTGGGCCCATTTGGATAAACCAGGATAATCATCCTAACTTAAGGTCAACTGATTAATAAATTTAATTACTTCCATAAAGCCCCTTTTGCCAGGTAGCAGACTCATGAATAAAACACCAAGGAGTGAAGGCACAAGGGTCAAACTTTTGCCAACTACACAACCCATATCTGCTGTTGCAATTGCCTTCCATCAAAATTACTGAGTGGACTATTTCTCTAAGTATGCTTTCATGCTGAACATTTCCTATCTTATCACTTTTGGCTATTTGTATCTTTCACATTATTTTCCTAAGCATTACTGGTTAGAAGGAGGGAAAGAGATCAGTGCTTTTCTATTTTTTATCACTCATAATCTTTATCACAAACACTGAAAAGATGAGAAAAATTTAAATACATTTGCATAGTCCCAAACTACGTTATTCTGGATAGCACACTGTATTTAAAACATTTACATTCTGCCTGCCATTATATTTATCTGCGTACCTACTTTGCTTCTCTGCCTTTACTGAACTCAAACTCAAGAACATCATGTCTTTATACATCTGCTTTGTGCTCTACTGAGTTCCCTTACAGAGTACGCCATCAAAAGATCTTTACTGAAAAGACAGATGAAAATGGGCTATTATTAGCAGCTGTGGGTTCTTAGCTAACTACATTTATGATCATATTCTGTGTTTAAATGAATTATTTTAAGGCATCTTCCAGCTTTTCTATTAGATTATTCTGCTCCATCTGCTACTCATGCAGTGTTTCAGGGGTCAGAGAAAAGAGGCAGCAAAAGAAAGTAAGGAAGCACAACTGGAGACAGAAAGAAACCAAGCAAAGCTGAGAGAGATTTAAAAACACTCAACTCTATGAAAGAATGATAAAAATAGATTTAGTAAAAAAGAACTAAAGAATGTCCACGGAATCTGACAACATGGCAAGGCTTCTTTTGACAAGGTGTTTTTGGTGGCACAACGGAGGCAGAAACCTGCCAGGGATGATTGTAGGAAGTAAAAAAGTGAACACATCATATGTGGGCAGTTATGGAGAAGCTCGATTATAATAAAATGAACTTTTATTTTTGGTTCAGTATTACTATTTTCAAACAAAATGTTAGTCAAAAGTTTTCAAATGGATATTCTCTAAGTTTGGGTTTCAAAGAACACTATGGAAGTGGACGTTGGTATCAAGACGACAAACATGATGGTGTGGATTTCACATTACATTAAAATCTAAGTTATCCCTTGAATTGGGATAGTAAGGGGGAAACTACAGAACAGTTTTTCCTTCTAACGTTTTTATTTTGGAGCCAACCAAATATCAAAACCTAGGTAATAACTTGAGTAAATTGGGTTGTTTTTCCTGCTAAGGAGTTTAAACATACATTTAAAATAAAATAAATCGTTTATTTACTTGAGAAATGCAAGCAAATTACTGGGTGAAATGGACAATGTGCAGTTCCATAAATTTTGCTTTTTAAAATGCTTTCACAACTATCATTACTACCTGATAATCCCCAGAATTGGGACTGGGGTCTTTCTTCTTTCTCAGTATTCTTTCATGTTTGTTTACTTGTTTTTTTTTAATTTAAGTAATCTCGACACCTCACGTGGTGATCGAACTCACAACCCCAATATTATTTTATGTTCTAACTAGAAATTAGTCACAGAAATACTAAATTAATTTATACAGGATCAAAAACTTCACAGTAAAGCCAGAGTTCTTTTTTTTTTAAGATTTTATCCATTTATTTTAAAGAGATAGAATGTGCATGGGGTGGGGAGGTGCAGAGGGAGAAGAGAAGCCCAAGCAGACTCCAAACTGAGCACGGTACCCAATGCAAGGCTTGGTCCCAGGACCCGAGATCACAACCTGAGCTGAAACCAAAGTCAGACACCCAATCAACAGCACCACCTAGGTGCCCCTAGAACCTTTGATTCTCAATCCAACACTTTTAAGCCTCAATCAAGAAGTTATTACAATTAGAGTACACAATAATTTACAAAAACAACTATAATATAATCAAAGCTTTAATGACCCCAGCAAATCCTTATGCAAATGGTAATACCTAACATCCTCACATCACTTAAGTTTCTACAAAACAATGTTACTAACAAATTAAGAAAGATCTGGAACAACCCCAGGAAAGATAGATTGTAAGGATGATTCTCATTTCATAAAACAAATGTGCTCCTGGAAAGTTACATGTGAACACAATTCTAATAAATTCTTATGTTGAAGGAGCTATGTAATTTATAAGAGCAGTTGTTATCAACTCTCCTTCCATTTTTGCTGATCAGCATGATGACTTCCAAGAAGGTATTTCATAAGATGTTATAAAATGAACTGTGTCCCTTCAAAATTCATATGTTGGGGGCGCCTGGGTGGCTCAGTGGGTTAAAGCCTCTGCCTTTGGCTCAGGTCATGATCCCAGGGTCCTGGGATCAAGCCCCATATCAGGCTCTCTGCTCAGCAGGGAGCCTGCTTCCTCCTCTCTTTCTCTTTGCCTGCCTCTCTGCCTACTTGTGCTCTCTGTCTGTCAAATAAATAAATAAAATCTTAAAAAAAAAAAAAATTCGTATGTTGAAGCCTTAACCCCCAATGTGTCTGTATTTGGAGATAAGGCCTTTAAGGAGATAATTAAGATTAAATGAGGTTTTAAGAGTGGGACTTATAAGACTGGTGTCTTTGGGACCAGAGACCCCAAGCCCGTTCCCTGCAGTGAATATGCAGAGGAAAGGCCAGGTGAGGGCACAGTGATGACAAGGACTAGCATGAAGTAGAAAGAGAGCACTCACCAAATTTGCCAACATCTTGATCTTGGAATTCTAGCCTGGAGAACTGTGAGAAAAATACATTTCTGTTGTTTAAGCCACATAGGCTGTGGTATTTTTGTTATGGTAGTCCCAGCAGACTAATAATATGTGAGTCCAGAAGCATTTCTGGGGAAACCTGAGGGCTTCATGAAAAACAATTTGAAACCGCTGTGCTAAAGAAATTTCTTATATTGCAAATAACCACAATCTAATTAATGTTTTATTTGCATTTAACACATAATTCTCAAAGCAAACTAAGATTAAAAGCATCTGTATATTTGTTCCATAATCACAAAGCAGGACTTATTTATACACTGAAACTAAATTTTTAAATGTCAAATCATGGGGTGCTTGCGTGGGTCAGTCAGTTTAGCAGCGGATTCTTTT